>NC_136422.1:13075000-13515000 GCF_052625555.1 Lactuca saligna | reverse complement strand
TGGAGTATTAGAACGGAAAGATCCATTAGTTAATGGACGATTGGTTCTAAGCCATCTCTGGCGATTAATCAACAATTCGAAGTGCTTTTCTTGCGTCTTCTTGATAAACCAACGTTTATATAGAGATGTAGGATGATTTTTTTAGGGAGTAAGAAGCCCCTTTGACATCTCTTCATCTGCAAATAATTCTTGATGTGAAAACACATAGACAAAGGGCTGAGCTTTGAATAGGAAAAAGAGTGGATCTTCAAGGTCCCAAATGAATTGGCTTATTCGAAAAAGGCCTTGTTCTTTGGAAGATATATCTCGTGTCTGGTACTGCACGGTTCCACTCTGCAAGAACTCCAAATCATTCTCTTGAAGCTCATCCTCTTCATCATAAACGATCTGCTTGCCCTGAAATGACCTAGACCAATAGGGAAATCCCAATTCATTGGGCCTTTCGATACAATCAAATAGAACGCCCCAAGGGCGCCATATTCTAGGAGCCCAAACTATGTGATTGAATAAATCCTCCTCTATCTGTTGCCGGTCGTCCCCCTCTTCAAACTCCGATTCGTCTTTTTCATAGAGAAATCTATGAACAAGGATAGAACAAGATCCATTTTGCATCATATCTAAGGGATTCCTTGGTTCGGGTCAAAGAAGCAATGTCACTCGATCCTTATCAAACTGACTGCATGTCCGTGAGGATCCCACCAGAGCGCCTTCCACTTCTAATAGGCCACGAACTAGACCAGAATCATTCTCAACGAGTCCATAAGGAGTGATCCCATTTTTTTCATCGGGTCCGGGTAGAGGCCAAAGATCTTGAGTGACCGATCCGGCAGAACAACTCAAAAGATAAATAAGTATCGTTAATTTCTTCATGCTCGTTCCAAGTTCGAAGTACCGATTGTACAAATCATAATCCACTTCGTTACATGATTTCTTTTTCATATAAATAGATATAGGATCTATGGGGCAATTACTTAAAAGTACATTTTGTACTACAACCCTTCCTATCTTATAGAAAAGGATCCCATGATCCTGGACCGATCTTACCTGGGATCGCAAATCCCAAATTTGTCTATGAAGAGCGGATCTAATTGTATTAGTATCTATAATTGATTTATTCTGTGTAATACTAATCGATAGGGCCTCATTGGTAAGTGCTACAAGATCTCGTGCATTGGAACCCATGGTTATGGACCCAAATCCATTAGTATGGAACATTTTCTTTTCCAAGTGAAATCCCATAGTATATGAAAGAGTGAAAAAGTGCTTTCGTTCTTGTGGAATAAGAAGCCTTCGTATCTTAATGCACGTATTTAATTTATTCGGAACTATTAGAGCGGGATCCACTTTTTGGGGAATATAAGTCGAAGCAATAACAAGAATATTTCTAGTTTCATAATCCCTGGAGAGAAGGTTCACTAATAGACCTGGGGACAAGTAATTCGACTCATTCACATCCAGATCATGAATGTTTGGAATCCATATTATGCAAGGAGACATTGCTTTTGCTAATTCGAATTGAAGGGTGATATAAAGTAGGTCTTCATCTTCAAGTATCATAGCGATAGTTAGCGCATTCATTCTAGTTAGCAGTTCCAGCTCCATATCAAGGATATCGTCACTAGCATCAATATCGTCACTAGCATCAACATCAATATTATCAAAACCTTGAGACTTGTTATCCAGGGACTTGTTCAGAAATACCGTAATGAAAGGAAGATAGGAGTTTTTCGCTAGGTATTTGACCAAATAAGATCGTCCAGTTCCTATAGAACCTATTACTAAAGTACCCCTAAAGAGGGATAAGGCTAAGCAGAGCGAAAAGGGTTTTCCATGAGATGGGAAATGCAAACTATTAGCCCCACACGAAGTTTGTGAATAAGTGATTGTCTGATAATGAGCAAGGAATATCTGTCTTTCTGCTAAAGAGGATGTATTGAACTCATAATTCATTAGATACTTTTTAGCATAAGATTTTCTTGCCATTTGCTCATAAACATTGTTTTCCTAGGAATTTCTAAGGAAAATATCCTTAAAAAAGCTTTTTTAGTAGTGTCGTATCAATAAAAAATTCACAAATTTGTATAATTTATAATTTGGATCATATTATTCGTGAATGTTTTCTACTATCTTGAAGATAATTACCTTTTGTGATATGTTATATATTTTTTTAGAAAGGCCAAATTCTACAAAAACCATTATATATAGTTTGGATTTTTTTATTTAACAGTAAACGAATTTTTTTGTAGTTTAATCGGTGAGTTTGTATTTTTTTTTTTTTTTTTCAAAAAACCAAATCTAAGTTTTTTCTATCAATGAGTTGCATATAAACGGAATATTATTGAAATTTCGGTAAAGGATGCTTAAAAAAAAAGATAAAAATCAAACCTTCTTTCGTTAAATTAAAATGAAAAATTCGAAGTTAAATTAAAATGAAAAATTCCTTCGAATGGGTAAATCAACAAGTTTCAAACTCTCATGGTTTTTATATAATTCAAAGTTTTATGTAAAAAATAAATAAATAAATAAAATAAAATAAAATAAAACTTCTTTTGGTGATTAAACTGAAAGAAGACTAAAGTGGATTTTATGGAATTTCACCTTTCAGAATTTATAATTTTATTTGTTTTATATTGATTTTTATTTAATGATCCAGAGAAGGAAAACTTGTTTAAAAATATATTAAAAAGAAAAAACAGGAAGATAACGAGGAATCTGAGTTAATTATGAATGCTGCTGAAGAAGCCGAACAGGACCCTTAATTATAAAGATGAATGCCTCTGATCAAACAATTTAGATTTCATTAACCTATTGGCATCATCAAACATCACACATTATGACTTGTATCATCCTTGGGTTCACTTTTTTTAGAAATCGACACAGCATATTTCAAGTATTAAGTTGTTTTCATCAAGAAACAAACACGTTGCTTATATTGTCTTCTTGGTCACTTTCTGTAAAATATTCACCAATTTCGGAAAAAATGCCACACCTTATCATAACCAGTATCATTTAAATTTTACATGAATCATGTATCACATCAATAATATATATAATATGATAAATGTTTACCCATTAACTATTTATTATAATTAGTCAATATTTCAATATTTTGTTATAAAGAACGCATGCCATGAAAGTTCCTATCATGAGTGGGTGGGAAGGATGGTTACTTTTGGTAACTTGATAGCCATCTAGTGTCCTTTTCGTTCCAATTTTTAGTGTCAAAGAGAGCAATAAAGAGGTGCATTGTACATCATTTGTGCATATCAAATCACCCCCTAAGTCCTCATCACACTACACCATACTTGAACTTTTGTTCCTTTGGGCACTCAAGTACCTTCCCACAATCATAATAAAAAATAAAAACATAAGATAATGACATAAAATAATAACCAAAATTAGTCATTTTTTCATTTAATGTAATGAATCCGAAAGAAAACATTTTAAGTAACAAATGTTTAATTATCTATAGTTTTGTAGGTGAGTTCAATGAAAGAATTGAATGAAAATTTTAGTTATCACTTTATAGATTAAATTCTATCATTATTAGATTTATTTCGGCATTCAATAAATTTGAAGTTTAATGGTTATTGAATTCTTCAATAAAAAAAACGTATTTCTTAAATGCATATTATAAATTAGTTTTTGTTATTTTTTATTGACTTTTGTAGAGTTCAAATGTATTATAAGTAATTTTTATCGAGTTATATGAAATGTGAAAAGATGATGATTTAATCCATTAAATTTTATAGAGTTAAATATATTATAGATGTCCTTAATTAGCTAATAATGATGCACTAACTTGGAGGGGGCAAGGGGCACTAAATAAAAAGGTAAAACACCATTGAAAGTCGTTTATATAAAATGCAACCACAAATTTAACATTTTATAATACAAATACAAATTCATTACAATAATATCAACCATGATAGAATGGTTTGCTCGGTCGTTTGCTAATCTACTTTCACGGGCACCCTCGCACAATGAGTGATGTATGGTTGCTTTTTTGTATCATTATAATGGTCGCTTAGACTAGTGGGTGTCAGTCGATGTCGATGCTCATTAAGATGGAGGAACACTGCCCTTAACACTCGCTAGGGGGCTCGTTAAGATCACCTTGCTACCATTTTAGCGAGAGGAGAGAGACTTGGTTTTGTTGTGATTGGTGGATTTATCATTGACCAGATTCATTTACTTCATAATTGACCAAACTCAAGAAATTTTAAAAAAAAAAAAAAAAAAAAAAAAAAAAAAAAAAAAAAATCTCCATTTTTTGGTAAAAACATTCGAATTTTACCCAAAAAATTAAAATTTCAGTTTTTTATTCACCATTAGAAATTAACACTACACTCTTAAGTTTTCACATATACAAAATATTATTATCTCTCTAACAAATACTCTCAATTCACAAAACAAAAATATCTTCATCTACCCAAAAAAAACAAAAAAAAAAAAAAAGTAAATATTCTTCAAACATTTCATCACTAAACATTCCACCTCCAAACCCTCAATCACCAAACCTTCCATCACCACCATGTTATCAACCTTAATTTGATCAACTCATTCATTCACTTACTAGTTACTACTATCCTACTATGGCGCTGCAATTGTTTCCATTCAATCCGAACTCTTCTCAACCAATGTCATTTTATCAAAAGCAACCCCAAACTAATTTATAATCTCAACAAATACCTCGTCCAAATTTCGATCTTGATCCGTATGAGATGGTTCAAGAAACCCAACTATGTTCACAACCTCAACCCCAAACTAATTTTCAATCCCAACCATGCCACCTAGTCGATGACTCAACCGATTCTTCCAATGAATTCCCCGTTCAAGAGTCATTTCTAAAGCCCAAAGTCGAACCAAAATAAGAAAGTAAAGGAAAGGGGAAGGCTCAATGCAAAGTATGGACGAATGATGAAGAGAGGGCATCAGCGCAAGCATGACTTGATGTGTCATAGGATCCGATAACAGGCGACGAGCAAGATTCGAAAACCTTTAAAAATAGAGTTTCGATTAGTTTTTGCGTCCGAATGAAAAAGGAGTACCACAATGCTAAACAACTTTATTTGAAATGGAGGACTGCCAACAAAGCATCCGTTGAGTTCAATGACATTTACATAAACGCATCCCACAACCACCAAAGCGTTGAAAATGAGGTGGATGTCCTATCAAAAGTGCTTAAGATTTATAAGGTGAAAATCCGAAAACCTTTTGGTAATGAGGCGTTTTGGGGGAGTTGTGAGGGACAAACCAAAATGGCTTAACCTAAAAATGTTGATGATTATGCGGACATATCCAAATGAAGCAAAACTTTCGAGACAACCCAGAATTAATTTTCTAATGTGTGTATCGGGGGGATAGACCTCAACAACGACGATCCATATGAAGCTCTAACTCGTCATATGGGACGATACATAGAAAAAAGAAAGTTGAAAGACGCACAAACTTCATCTAGTGAAGTGGAGGAGATAAGGAACAACATCAAAGGGTTGGACGCTAAGTTTGAAGGTTTTTGGAATTAGGAAATGAAAAAGAAAGTAAGTGTGTGCTAAATCTTTTCTTAAACGCAGGAAAGAACTTGTCCGAGTAGGATCATCAGATTTTCAACAATGCAAGGAAAGATATTGCTAAGCAATACAACTGGGATAAGACGTATTTTTATGTCTTAGATATAGTTTTAATTTATGTTTTAAGTCTAGTAGTAAATCGTGTTGTAGGTTTGAAGTCATGTTTTTAGGTTTTTAAGTAACATTTTAGGTATTAAGTCTAGTTTTAATTTCCAATACTTAGCAAGTGGGAATAAATGACAAGTATTAACTTAACGATCAACCCTATTTATTACATTTTAGATGATTTTGTAGTCTTTGGACTTTGTCAGAAATTAAGATGGTAAGTATTTTTGAGAAATGTAGATTTGTTAAACATTTTACACATTTATAAAAGGGGAATTAAGTAATATTTACCACTTTTTAATGTGTATTTGAAAAAAAAACCCAAATATATATATATATATATATATATATATATATATATATATATATATATATATATATTGTAACATCCCAAAATATCAAGAGTAGAGTTGAAGGGCTAAAAGTGTAAATTTTGAAGGGCAACTCGGCGAGTCCATGGATGGACTCGGCGAGTAGGGTCGCGACTTTGGTCGCGTGTCAAGTGGCCTACTCGGCGAGTCCAAAGATGGACTCGGCGAGTAGGTGCTGAGTGGAGAAAACCCTAAATCCGGGGGATGAGCCCTATTTAAAGAACATTATATCCTCTCCCCAACCTCTTTGATCTCCCTTGAAGTCCAGAAACCCTAGAAAGCGTGATTGTGGAAGACTGGAGTGCATTTAGAGCTTGGGGAAGTGTTTGTTGAAGAAATCTTGAAGGAGAAGAGGCTTGGATCAAAGGGCTTTGTTTATATTCGGATTTCTTGCTATTGGAGGCTTCATTTTGAGGTAATATCTCGTTCTTGGGCTGTGTTCTTCTAGATTCATCATTTTGGGGTTGTGTGGGAAGCTTAGATTGGTAGTATCTTGAGTTGGAAGGATAGATCTGAGGTTGCTACCTCAGATCTGGAATGGAAAAGGTCTTAAGTGCATGAAAGTCCCTATTCTTGTGTAATTGATGGAGCTATCTTGTCCCAAACCCTAGAGTAAAAATGCCTAGATCTTCTTGGATTCACATAAAGATTGCCACTTTACGTGATGGATGGCCTTAGGAGAAGTAGATCTATGGTTTGGATCATCTGCATGGCTTGGACAACTTCTGTATGGATTCAAACCCGCTGGTACTCGGCGAGTCACATAGGTGGACTCGACGAGTTGCTTGAAGAAAGTTTGGAACTCGGCGAGTTGGAAGAACAACTCGGCGAGTAGGTTGAAGATAGTCGTAGACTCGGCGAGTCTGTTCTTGGACTCGGTGAGTCTGGTCGAAGGGTCCAAGTTTCTTTTGGAAGTGTTGTGACTCGGTGAGTCAAGGGATGACTCGGTGAGTTATGTGCGAGTGGGCTCAGAGTTGTTGTACTTGGCGAGTCTCGGGGTGACTCGGCGAGTTGGGTCGCGAATTGAAGGAGGTTCTGTGTATGAGGACTCGGCGAGTCATTGGGTTGACTCGGCGAGTAGAGTCAGTCAGGGGTAGACTTTGAGCAAGGGTTGACCAGTTGATTTCCAGGGGTAATTTGGTCATTATTGGTATTTATTGGATTCAGTCTTTTGGGTATTAGCAGTGTTGGAGTTCGGGTCGGAGGTTGCAGCAGCGTGATATTATCCTTTCGGTCAGCAGTTACGAGGTGAGTTATCCTTACTATATCAACAGGGTCTAAGGCACCAAGGTTGTCCCTTTATCGGATTAAGATCCAGGTATCTGTTGTTATGTTATTGCTTTGATATGTTTGCATCCTGGTAGTTAGTATGGTATTCGTTAGAGACCTGGTTAAGGTCGGTATCCTGGTATGTAAGGTGAGGCTATGCTAGCGACCGGTTAGGTCGGTATCATGCTTAGAGTATGTTATGCTATGTGATCTGCTAGATCGGTTTGATTGAATATGAACTGTTATATGATTGTATGCTTAGGTGCACATGGTTGTTTGGACTGGAGATGGGTTGAGGCGGGTCCTGCTTTGTGCTCTAGGCCAAGATACCCAGGGCGGACCGGTTGTTCCGAAGGCCCAGCGAGCGGTCTGGATAGCCTGTAGGCCCCACGAGGGAGGACCAGACGTGCTGAGGCTCGGAGAGTGGACCAGGCCGACTGAAGGCCCGATACGGGCGGACCAGTCATACTGTAGACTCAGAGAGTGGACCAGGTGAGTTGAAGGCCCGGTGCGGGTGGACCAACCACACTGCAGACTCGAGGGACATGATTGGACTCAGAGGGTGGACCAGGTGGACTGAAGGCCCGACAAGGCGGACCAGTCCCACAGTAGACCCGATATGCATGACTGTTCTGTGATTCGTTATGATGTAGCATGTTATGTGTATGGTATATGTGGTTGGTATTTTGGGGGTATCTCACTAAGCTTTCGGGCTTACAGTTGTGGTTTAATGTTTTTCAGGTTCTTCAGGAGACTGTGGCAAAGTGAAGGTGTGATCGTACCGCTCCTCGTGTTTATGTTTTTATGAAATGGGTATGGGAATACTTTGATAATAAATGTATTGAAAACCTTTTTATAATAACTTAATGAATTGGAATGTTTTTGAAAAGTTTAAATTTTATTGAAATTTTGGTCGTTATATATATATATATATATATATATATATATATATATATATATATATATATATATATATATATATATATATATATATATTGTAAAAATAACCATTGTGTCAAGAATAAGACATTATGGACCAAGAAAAAATATTTTTTAACTAACTCCGGAATGACTTTCCAGATTCCGGAACAACATTCCAAATTCCAGCATAAAATTTCGGAATTCGGAAAAAAAATCGTAAATTTTAAGAGCAACTCCCAAATCCGAAAAACAATTATAGAATTTCAAGAAAAAAAAAATCATTTTTTCTAAATTTTACAAACATAATAATATGAACTATATACAATACTAGTGCATTAAATAAGACATTTTATTGAAAACGCTGACATTAAATATTACAAAATGTAATATTCAAAATAGAAAACAAAACAATTTCTTTAAAAATTAATAAAAAATAATAAAACAAAAAAATGAACATTTCTCCGAAATATGAATAGTACTCTGGAGTTAGACATTGCATAGAAAATAGTTAGTTTTTAAAAACTGAAAAATAATGATATTTTTCTTTGAAAACATCGTTTATAATGGTTAATTTACTCAATATCCTTTTATAAAAAGGTTTAAATTATATTTTGTTACTTACCTTTTGGTTTGTATCGATTTAATCAAATGACTCGTTTTAAGTTTTAAAAGGCTATTTAACTTTTAATTTTTTAATAAAATGGTCACTATGACCGGTAATAACAAGTTTATATATATATATATATATATATATATATATATATATATATATATATATATATATATATATATATAGATTTAAGTTATTATATTCAAAATAATTATTGTATTATTGTATGCATAAATATTGATCAATCATTTTACTTATTCAACAAAGTAATTAATACATATTATTGAATTAAAACTAATCGAAAATATCATCTAATTTAAATAGAAGGGAATTTTAATCAATTAATATAGATTTAATAAAGGAAATTTGCATATTTTAAGGGATCATAGATTCTATTAATTTTAAAAATCCGATTTTACGAATTACAAAGTTTTTAATTCGGACATTCTGACAGAATATGTTTAAGAGTGTTCAAAAATAAAAATATTCTAGAACAATAAAATAATAAAAAATTTCTTGAACATATTTCTGGATCACGACTTTAAAAAATTCTTGTAGAATAACAAATTCTCGAACCAACAATTGAAGAATTAAATAAAAGTTATATTAATTATTATACAATACATGTAACAATTGCTAAGAATTACATTTATTGTTAAAGAATAAAACTAAAAAACTTTTAAATTGGGAAAAAAAGAATATCAAAATCTAACAAATACATTAATTTATTCTAAAATAATAATGTTGCTAAGAGGCATCGTTCAAATTTCGTGGTTCGTTCTTCATGCATCAGCTTCTGTGGAAACAAATCCAATGAATAAATTAGTGAGAAAATATTCATATTTCATTCCAACATAATTGGAATTCGTGATTCCATTATGATAGAATTGAAATTTCTTTACCAATAATTATTAACTTGGGACATTCTAACATAATATGTTCATGGTTATCATAAAAAACATTATTTTCTGATAGAATACTACAAACGAAAAAATACCATTCAGTTGAAGCATTTTAGCAAGCGCTTGGTATGCATCAATACAACTTTCAATTTCCTGTAAAAATTAGACAATCAGAACAAATTCCCAATTCACCAAAAATATTAGACCTTGAAAGAATTAAACAATAAACATAAACACATCCAAAATTTCTTTGATTTCTATCAAACAATCAACCCAAACATCCATTCTATATATTGAAATCAAATCGAATTAAACAACCCATTTGAAGATTAAACTTCATTGGTTTACAGTAAATCAGTCAAATAAGAAGCAGAAGGAAGAAACTTGTTTGACGAGTTCAGGGGAATCTTTCCCAATAAAAAACCTGGTTCGCCATCATAGGAGAAGACCGACGATCGGATTGAGGATGAGGGCCGACTCCTGCGCATGGAAGAGAATCAGCCGGAGCACCAGCATCCGACGCCAAGGGAAAAACGGCCGATCAGCATCACCGACGAGAACACGAACCAGATTGGCCCCCATAATCATAGGAGGAGAGTTCGAGAACTCGACAGAAAGCGGTGATCCAACAACAACGTTTTTTCATAGAATTTTCATCTTAATTCTTCAAGACTTAACCTAGTTTCAATAAAGTAAGAATCGAAGAAGGTGAAACCTGATTCCTCATCAACGGCGACGATCTTCAGAGCACCATCAGAATGCGACAATGGCATTTGGGGAGCCATTTCTCTTGATCCAGATCCTCTGGTGTATCTACAATAGATGATGGTTTTAAAAAGTCGACGATGGATGGAGAAAATCTAGGTAGCTGAAGTCATTGGTTACCATAATTATAGGATATCATTTGTGGAAACTAATTATCAAATTACCTATTTATCCTTATTTATTTATTTATTTTTATTTTAAATTTTGATTGGCGTACATTTATGCATACAATAACACAGTAATTATTTTGAATACCTGAGCCTAGCTCTCTATCTCTCTCTCTCTCTCTCTCTCTCTATATATATATATATATATATATATATATATATATATATATATATATATATATAAGGTCATCTAGTTTCTTTTTTTGATTATTTTAGGTGATTGAACTTTTTTGAGCTATAAGTAGTAATTAAACTTTTAAAATTATGCTTATTCGAATATATATATATATATATATATATATATATATATATATATATATATATATATATATATATATATATATATATCAAAAATTCATTTTTATAACTTCATTTGTTTACTTTGGTACATGTTATCTTTCACAATTTTTTTCATAACTTCAGTTTATTGCGTTTTTGTATTTTTTTTTTTTTTTTTTTACAACTTAACCTTTTTACTTTATTATTATTTTTGTCAGAATTTAGTTCTACAACTTCATTTTTTTTCTTTTTTTTTTCTATAGTTTTTTCATAATATGTTTTTAAAACTTTATATTTGTTTTGCAAATTATTAATACTAAACTACATAATTATTAATATAAGTGGTAATTCTAGAATAATTTGTTCCTCACGCATCCTGTGACGTTACATAATTAACAACTTTTTTATCTTAATATTTATATATTACAACAGTAACAACACTCCACGTATGTTTCTCAAACAAAAAAGATTAATGACTAAAAAACCACTACATTTTATCACTTATCCGGTTTAACCACCAAAATTTTATTTGTGCTAAAAAACCATCCGTTTTAGATAAAAGTTTTATTACAGACCATTATGACCTATATTTGTGCTAAAAAAACCACTCATATATTGGTGGTTAAACCGAACCTATATGAAAATATAACATTTTGTTTGTAATTAAAACCGGATCTAACAGGTGACAATGGTTGCGTTGAAAGGTTTTACCAAAAAATTGTGGTTTTTTCATAAATTATTAAAATTGATGGTTAAAGTGGACTTTTAGAAAAATATAGTGTTTTTTTGTAATTACCCCAACAAAAAATTCATCATTATTTTCTCATCTTCGTTGGTGGTTTTTCTCTTATACTAAATTATAAGTTTTATTTGATTATTGAAATTATGGATCCAAAATTTGATTCTTTTGGGTTAATTAGAATCCAAATTAATAACAAAAGTTATGTATACCGTAAGTTATGAAATGATGATTTTTTTTTGTATGAGGAACAAATGTGAGGTATTGTTACTAGTGTAATAGAGACTTGTTGTTTATGCAACGTTACTAAATGCATGAGAAACTAATAATTATGGGATTATCACTTGGGTTAATAATTCTACAATTTAGTTAATTTACATCAAATTAGTGAAGCAATTATATATGAAGTTCTAAAATCATTTTTCCGAAAAAAAACATCTAAAAACAAAGAAAAAATGAAATCGTAAAATTGATTTAAAAAAAAAATATGAAAACGAATTAAAAAGGTAAAATTAGATTGTGAAAAAACATATTAAAAATGAAGTTATAAAAACAAATTATGAAAAGAATATATATAAAAACGAAATAAAAAAATAAAGTTATAAAAACGAACAGTGAAAAGCATGTAAAAACGAAACAAAAATAACGTTATAAACATATTGTAGGAAAAAATTATAAAACCAAATGAACCCAATTTTAAACGCATAGTGATTAATTATAACCTAAAAAGGTTAAGTGATCTAAAATAGCCAAAAAAGTATGTTCATGATCTTAGAGTATCTTCAACCTACTTTTATTTTTCATTATTTTCTTTATTTTTTTCTTATTCATCTCCAACCTTATCCCATTTATTCCTTCATTTTGGAGGAAATGAATAGTATAACACTAAATATGGTGTTATAATATTCAATGGAGATAAACTTTTAGTTGTCGATTTTATTCATTCTTTTTATATATTTATACATTTATGGTTTTTTTATATACTCATTATAATTTAAATGTAATATTTATTACTTATAATATTGTGTTTTATATATATATATATATATATATATATATATATATATATATATATATATATATATATATATATAATTATATTAATTAATTATTAATATAAAGTTCGTTTTTTGTTTCTCAAATTCATATTAAAATTTAAATACATATTGAAATTTTAAAACACGATAACGTATTTTACGAAAGCTTATAATTAAGTGTTATAAATATAATCCAATTTATTTAACATTATTGTAATGAAAAAAATATAGATTATATATTTGTTCAAACCAAATTATTTGCATGGCCTTTAGGGCTCCAAAAAGGCCATGATAATTTGTTTAAGCTTGCATGGGACATCCTAATGGCATAAAACTTGCACCTTTATGCCTTACCCACACCTAGGGGCTCCAGATCTAAATGGATCTAAGCTAGGGACATCCTTGTCCCCATAGATCTAGCTTTTGAACCAGAACTCAAACAAATGGGACATGAGGAGATCTAAGAGGTTGATGAGCAAGGTCAAGACTTGATTACTAGAAAGTGATGAGATTGAGAAGCTACTTCTAGATCTACAATCCCTTTCTTGATTCCTCCAAGTTTTTTTTTTCCTTCTTCAAGCTTCCAAGTAGGCCACACACACTCCAAAAATGGCTCACAATCACAAGAAATCCACTAGGGTTTTGTGGGTGAGGGTTTGGGGTCGGGGGCTGAAGATGAGGCTGAATGGATGAGAATATGAGGCTTAAATAGGACACCAAGTTCCGAGATTAGGGTTTCCCAACCCAGACCAGACTCGCCGAGTCGGCCACTTAATCCGCGACACGGAACTCACTCCTACTCGTCGAGTTCTTCCTTGGACTCGACGAGTTGACTCCTTGACTTAGGGTTTTCCTTTCCTTTCTTGGTCTGCTAGATTAGGGGTGTTACATAATCAAGAGTAATCTAAACAAAAATTGTAGTAGACTTTAATATGAACATGTGTATATAAATATCGTTAAAATCTAAGATCGTATGAAGAAGTTACGATGTTCAAAACACAAGACCTAAGTCAAACCATAAGACCGAAGAGCCGAGGCAGCGGTGGCCATAAGCATCAACAACTCCGGACACATTATTAATTATTGACCCATGTAGGATACCGAGAATAACCTCAAGAAACCAGTTATAAGTATTGAATGTGTACAAAATCAATAAGGACTAATTTTGCAAGAAATATATTAATGGCTAAATATGCAAAAAATAATGAGGACTAAATGTGTATGAAGTGAGAAATATATTATTCTATTAAGACATGTTTTACGGATTACCACGAGTAGCCGGTCATAAAGACCGAATGTGTAGAGTTTAAACAAGTTGAATGAGTAAATGTGGATGAAAAAAAAATTTAGTGATCAGATGTGTACAAATCGAAAAGTATATTACTATTTTAGTTATTTTTCTGACTTATTAAAAGTAACCGATCATAATAACTGAATTTATATGGTTTAAACAAATTGAAAATATACTGTGTAAATAAATTGAAAGGATACATAAAAAAAATTACTTAAATGACAAAAAAAAAAAAAAAAAAAAAACTTAATCACCAAATATATAGGAATAAAAAATATACTACTCTTTTAACCGGCTCCTACGAATCAAAAATATACTACTCTTTTAATAAAAAATATACTACTTTTTTAACCAGCTCCTAGTTTTCAACCCAAAACAACCATCCTACTTAAACCGACAACTTTTTTCTTTGTATGCTTTATCTTAAATACTAATATCTTTTACTTTTAACTAGGTGATGGATTTATGATTTTATAAAAATCAAAAATATATTTAAATTCTAAATATTTTCTAACCTGTGAGTTTATCAATGGATTATTGACAGAGTTTCGTCGCTAAAAAGACCATGAAACACATTTTTTACGGTTTAAATGTCATACAAACTTTTTAGTGTTTACCTATTTATTTCCTAAAATTATTTATTTATTTATTTTTGGTTTTATGGGTCCCTAAACCAGGATATGACTTGTTTTTTTTTTTTGTCTCTGTCAACCTGTAATAACCGGTTCAGTAACCTTTTAGATCAAAAAAATTCACATTGTACCCTATAAAACTAAAAAAATAATTCTGAGGTTCAAATCGTAACAAATAATAATTTAAGTAATAGTTATTGGAGCCATTAAAAACTAAACATTAGACATGATAAAATAGTTGTTAACTACATCAAATTTGTAGTAAAAAACTAGCGATGGATGTTAACTACATCAAGGTGGATTCGCTCAAAATCCGTCTCATTCTCAGGTTTAGGCATATATTTTTAATGTCTATCACATACTTGGTAAAATGATTGATTACGAACAAATTGTCCTATAAAAATCTAACCGTATTTTTACTACAAATTTGATGTAGTTAACATCTATCGCTAGTTTTTAGTTTTTTAATTTTAATAAGTTTGGGGTTCAAATCGTAACAAATAATGATTCGTGGTAGAATGCTAAAAATCAACTCCTCGAGTCTTATGTAAAAATAGTTTGATATTTTAATTGGCTTTTCCTTTTGGATTTTTGATTGGAATTAAAATTAAACGTTAGATAGGATAAAATATAAACGTATAATTCTAGAATTTATAAGTAGCGGGTTATAAACGGATCAGGTCGATGATGATCCATACGACCCTTTTAATAAAAATGTTAGCGGGTACAGGTTGTTAATGGATAAACGAATACAAAACGATGCTCCAAACCCATAAAATTCTTAAGGGTTTGGATCGAATTAGGGTGAAAAGATGCTCCAGCGCCAGACCTACATCTGTTGCTAATTTGCTATTTATCATAGAGGAACAATGGATAATTTTGTCGCTAAGGCGACATGTATTATTTGACTTTGAAAGTTGAACAAAAAGAATGATGCATCCCGCAAGTGGATATGATACATCCAAAACACAGAAAATTAGAAACCAAAACAAATACTTGATACAAAAGCATAAATTTAACTGCTTATAAATATGATGATATCATCGATCGAATTGTTTGACATTGTAGATTCTTCTTCTTCTCCCGCTTGTAGGACGTGATTCTTCTTATCATTCTACTTGCCTTAAGATCTGAATTGATGTTTGTACAAGTGTTACATTGGAACTTAAGATCTATAGATTATCTTAGATAAGTGTTAACCAATTTTAATTTGCAAACCTTGCTATATATATATATATATATATATATATATATATATATATATATATATATATATATATATATATATATATATATATATATATATATATATATATATATATGTTATGTTTGTTCTACAATATGTGTCTATTAAGATGAGTTTGAAAGAGAATTAAACCTGAAAATATGCTTCAAGTTTTCTCTTTAAAGTGCTATGCTCTTGCTTCACATGTTGAAATGCCATAATACATCTGAAATCAAGCAATCATCAAAGGATTTAAACAGACGAGCTTTAAATAATAGGATATGCTAGCTATATACCGTTCAGTCTAGTGGTGTGAGGCATACAAATCGAGTGCTGAACAACTGAATTGTTTAACATTGAAAATTACCCCTGGGCATTCCTAGCTTTGCAGCTTTCCTGAAACTGATTGCACCCGACCTTCACCTTTTTGGCACCGATGCTACAGACAAAATTTATATAAATTTATAAACGTCTTCAAATTAAGATACTTATAATTTTAATCTTGTGGGGTTTTAAACTGAAGTATACCTTGAGCTACTACCCTTGAATTGATGCATATAATCATCAAGCTTGCAAAAATCCAGAGGGTGATTCTCCCTGTAAGTACAAGTTTCACTTTGATTACCAAGTATGTCGTCACAGGATGTATTTGTGACAAAGTACCAACAGAAAATGACATTGACCCGATATAAAAAGATACTAGCAACCGACAAGTGTTGGCAAAATAGGTTGCTAAATATGCTTTGTTTTGACTTATTATGTACGCGACGTTAAAGGGCTGGAGAAATTAATATATTTAATCAGAAAATAGGATGTTCGGCGGATGGTTGATTGTTACTTACAGTGCGGTTTCTACATTGCGAATTAGTCTCGTTGAATCTGAGTAAAACGATGTGACGATTTCTTCCACAAAATTAGGGTTTGCATCATCTTGTAAATCCTCAAGTTGGGCGAATTGTTCATCCAAATAACCCTAAAAGTATTCACATTTATTTCATTTAATTTAGCAAGAACTTCATCCAGCAGTTCAACCAAAACCCAAAACATTTTTTACACAGAGAGAGAGAGAGAGAGAGAGAGAGAGAGAGAGAGAGAGCATGTACATATATAACGAAGTGACTTATGGATGACATGGCTCGGGATGCATGAAGTACTTATATTAAAGCAGATATATAAGTTCGGAATATTGCAATGACTAATGTATCTTTTATTTATATTATCTTTCTCTAATTTTCATCGCTGTCAAAAGAAACACTAATTAGCTCCATACTTATGGGAATTGAGATAAACTTGACGACAGAAACGATATGTAGCATTAAACATGAACTTATTTTATTTAAAAAACAATATATAAACGTAAGATATAAATTACTTTTATTCTCATTAAACAAATTGTCGTGTTCACTTCTAGAACTAAATCGTCTTTCTTTTAAAAGTGAATATTTTAAAACTTCTGTCCAATCACATTACTCAGCCATTGTAAGTTATAAGCCAATCATGTATGTACTGGAAACGCAGGGGGGGAAATAGGCTTAGTAGCATTTACTTTCTTGTTTACGAGAGAGCATAACTTATTAGGATACTTCGAGCAATAAGATAAAAAAAAATAATACAAACCTGTTCAAATAGGGAGCTTTTGATGAAGTTAATCTTCTTCAAGTGATTTTGTTCCATCTTTTGTAGATATATGTAACGAAGATGATAGATTGAATCTTTAGAGGGTGGGTTCACTTGTTTGGGTATTGCTTCCTTCTATCAAACCAAGTGTTGCATTGCCTTTTATAGTTCAGATTTTTATGTGGTAGGGTATGGTGAGGGTGGGAGTGGGGTGGTGGGATTGTTGCATGGAAGAGATCACAGTGATAGAAAGGAATCAAAAACTTTAATCTAGAAAAATCGAAATGTCTTTCTATTTTGGTATATCTCTAATCCTCTTTCAAATATATTTTGGTCCAAAAGAAATAGACCTTTAAAATATATAAATGTCATCAAATTTTTATAATAACTTAATAATTGAAAAAAAATTATTTATACTATCTTCTCAATATAATAATTTTCATAAAAAAATTTGAACCTTTTAAAAGATAGGCTTGAACAGCCGCCCTATCGCCCACCATTTGGGACGAACGTGCCCTAATTTAATAAATTCAGATACACTTGAAATATGGTGATAAAACTAGAGTGGTTGAAGGTATTTAATTATTTTTTAACAATAATAATTTGAAACCAAAACCAACAATTTTAAAATGTTGGAATCAACCCCAAAACCAATCATAATGGTGATTTAGATTTCAAAACCAGTTAAAAAAGTATTAAGAAAAAAGGCAATCCGTGGAATCAACCCCAATACGGATCATAATGGTGATTTTGATGTAAGAACCAATTAAGAAACTGATAAGAATGGTTCTAATGGATACATATTTTATAAAGTATGAAGTAATTTTTAGTTAAAGATTAGGAAAAAAAAAAGGAAAATGATACCGTAGTAAAAGTAACTTTTTCATTTGGTCCGATTTGACCAACTATATTAATTTTTTGCCCAATTGATCATTAATGTTTTACTGTAAATGTCAATTACACCATTGTGACTGATTTTAGAAGGTTTCCCGGTTTCTCATCCTACCTAGCATCCGATGTGTGCGGTAAGCTAATGGGAAACTGCCATGTTATTTCTACGTTGACTCCACGTCAACTACCTCTTATACAAAAGCCTTAACACCCATATATGGAGCATCCCTACCTTTATTCTTTCCATTTTCATGTAAGCTTCTCTCGAGCAAAGATCCAAAGCAATGTCTCGATCCTCGATCTCTTCTTTTAGAAACCCTCCCATCCAAATCGGTAACTTTAGGGAGTCAGATGAGCTGAATACTTGTGGGTGTGAGAAACCGCCGAACGAATAGACGAGCTGGAAATATCACAACCCGGGAAGGCGATTCTAGAACTGTAGCAATAGTTTGGTAAGCTCTCATGGTTGCGATTTCTGGTAATGTTAAAAAATCATACGATTTGTAGCATTTATGATGTTTAGATAAGCATAAGAAAACCCTAATAGTGTAATGCCATTGATTATTGTGAAAATGTTGAAAGGAATGATTTTTGTGGGATCCCTTTGTTTATATCATTTATTTATTCTATATAACTCTAAGGTCTCATATGATTTTGACAATGATGTATATTTCAGACAACATTAAAAAGTTGTGATTACTCTTTTGGAAAGATGATAAGTTGTCTGAGGGGTACTACAAGAACCTTCTCAGAACATTGAAGCAATAGGTAGATTCAAAGGAGAACTCTATCGAACTGATCAGCCTTAGGAAGACGGTTGTGGGTTTGGAGTTTCTACTTCCAAAGGAGAAGTCAATTGTTAACAAGCTTAAGAAGAAGGTAACAAAGGAGAAGGAAGTTGTGATGATGCTTAACAAAAAATTGGAAGCTTTCATGTAGCAAAATTTCATGTTGAAAGTTCTGGTTATGATGATTCTATTAGTTGTTGCACTTTGGTGCTTTAAGTAGAAGGGAATATTGTAGGATGTTTTGGTATATGTAGTTGTGTTTTGATCCTTGATTTTAGTTGTCTTTTGGTGTTTATGTACTACTTTTGAAACTGCAAATACCGATGTTGGTTGTAGATCCCAACATTTAGCAACTTGTTTTGGAAACAACAAGACCCATGCGTATGAGCAATTTTGTAATTGTTACCTAATCTAATGACAAATTCATTAGTGGATCAAGTATTTGTTTTTTTATGTGTGGACCCCTATCTTTTTGTCAAATGTGGACCATATTGGTCATTAAAGTATACATTGTCTATTTTGGAAACTGTTTATATCAAACAAATTTGTGTATTTCAGTCATTGAAGTATATGCACGTAGAACCATATTGGTCATTATCAGCCATGCATCATATAGCTTGACATCCTTCAAAAAAAAAGCAATCAACTTTCATATTTTGTAATAGTGCATAAACTTCATAAAATACTTCCATTAAATACGAATAATGCCCATAGTAATGGGCAATTTTGTAATTGTATGTTACTGCATAGATTGTACTAGTGGAAAACATAACAACTTCATAGCACCAAAGTATCACAACATAACACAAATAAAAGTATAAATCATATTAATCCTAATCTATAGGAACTAGTTTCTCCTTTGAATTTCCTGGAGCACTATCATCCCAACTCCCTTGATCAATTTCACCTTTATGATTCTTTATGATTTTCTTTTCCTTATCCCCTTTAATATTTTAGAAATTGGTTTGACACAGATCCTCCTTGGCACTTGAACTTGTACACTACCACTAGCTTCATCAAGTTGACCATTAACACCACCATTTTGAGTTGGAGTAACTTACACATAAATTAGAGAGAGTTTCACCTCCTCGTGTTCCTTCTCTCCTGAGCCACCTTCATTAACCTACAAGTAATGTTTCATTAATACATGTCCTCTTGCTTCATTGACACTTACTCTATTATATCCATTATTGCCACCTTCACTAAACTTTTGTTTTTTTCTTCATTGTGTTAACATTATTAGGTCCTTTTGTAGGGCAAGTGGCCTTGTTGTGAACAGACTCTTTACAGATGCTACACTTGATTTTCTTTCTAGCCTTAGATACCCTATGGCTAGTACATCTTTCAACAATACCCTTCTTCCTTTTAGTTACTGGCCTGCCGAACATTCTTCTGTTAATATGTGGCAAATGTAGAATACAATCTGTTTGTGGCCACACGTCATTCCTATTCATGGCTACAATTCTATATTTTTTTTAACTTTTCATGTATGTGGTGGTACTAAACATCACATACATATATGCTTCCAAATGCCCATTTAGGTATGAGATATATGTTATAGAATACACACATCCATACTCATTCAACTGCCACACCCTACAAGAACACATTCTTCTGTCAAGGTCAACCTCAAATGCCTTAACTGTTCCCCTTACCTCAAATTGGTTTAAGCCACTTTCTAACACCTCAAAATGTCTCATGTGATTTTTAAGCTCATTTACCCCATTCCTTATTTCTGGAAAAATATGATTACCCCATTAGTGTCCTCTCACCTTTATATTGTGCAATTTCTCCGTCATGTACAATCTCAACTATTCTAACATTGTTATAATTGGCTTCTTTCTTGCATCTATAATTACAACATTAAAGCTCTCACACATGCCATTCTCAACTAAGTCACAACATTTACCTGTTTGGTAGTATGCCCTAGACCAAGTTTTTGGATCCTTGTCCATCAGGTACTTATGTGCTTCTTGGTTTAAAATTTCCAATTCTTTCATTGTAGCTGTAAATGAATTATCATTTAATGCTTTTGATGCTCTCTAAAACAGTGTCTCATAGTGGGCCTCACTATATCTCTTAAGTAAATTCTGACAAATGTGTCTAGCATACTGTATGTGCTCTACAAAAGGCATCATCTCCTTTACAGCCTCAATCAACCCCTTATAAAAAGAAAATTATTTTTCTTGATGTTATAATATAAAATATAATGAATTAAAGGATCAAATAATAAAAACACATACCATATGTTGATTTGACATTAAAGATCCATTTCCTAAGTGTAACATCCCGGAATCGCAAGAGTAGAGTTTAAGGGCTAAAAGTGTAAGTTTTAGAGGATGACTCGGCGAGTCCATGGATAGACTCGGCGAGTCAGGTCGCGTGTCAAGTGGCCTACTCGGCGAGTCCCAAGGATGGACTCGGCGAGTAGGTGCTGTATGGAGAAAACCCTAATTTTCGGGGTTGAGCCCTATATAAAGAGCATTATACCCCTCCACAGCCTCCCTTATTCCCCCCTTGAGTTCCAGAAACCCTAAATTCGTAGAGAGTTCATTTGTGGAGCAAATTAGAGCTTAGAGAGGTGTTGTTTGAAGAGATCTTGAAGGAGAAGTGGCTTGGATTAAAGGGCTTTGCTTGGATTTGAGTTTGGTTGCTATTGAGGCACCTTTTGGAGGTAACACTTTCGTTCTTGGGTTGTATCTGTTGGGTTTTAGCCATAAGAACTTTCCATGTGCGCATGCAAAACCCTATTGCTTGGATCTAGGCTTTCTAATAAACATGCTTTTGAATCCAAGACTTCTAATGGCTAATTAGGTTAAATAACAATGATGAAACAGATCTAGAATCATACCTTTGAGTTCCTTGTTGATCTTGTTGTCTTGGAGCTTCTAGAGTCACAATTGTCACTCCTCTAATGGCTTACAAACACCAATAGCAAGCAAGATGATTTAGGAGAGTGGAGAGGGAATGGAATTCGACCAGAGGTTCCTTTCTTTAGGTTCTACAAGGTTGTACACGAATTCCCCATCCCAAGGGCCTATTTATACCTTTAGACTCCTTAAGGGTTTCACCCTAAACCCTAATTGGATAATCTTCTCTTAAGGCTATCCAAATCCATTCCATAGATATCCCTATGGACAATCTTAGCTTATCTAAAGCTCTTAGAATCCGTCCAAGGTGTATCCTAATGGATTTATAGTCTAAAGTCTAACTATCAAACAATTGACAGTTTATACCCTCTTATTTAATTAATCTCTTTAAGTCACCAAATTAATACCAATTAATTTATGACTTATATTAATCAAATAGCTAAATATTATTCCTTATAATATTTACTCTCTCTTAATAAATCATCCTTCAAGTTGCTATGGTGAAGGCAACCCAAAAGGACCATGCACCACCGAATATAGTTATAGCCTTAGACACTATTCCAACAGTCTCCCACTTGGATAAGTCTAGTAACTATACAAGTACAATACGGTTTGCAATCGTAGCTCTCGAAGACGCTGTCAACTCTGATCTAATCAATCTTGTCCTTTAGATAAGGGATCGTACAGTCCTCTGTTAGATATCATGCTGACAATCCTATGGAATGGTTAGTCTAGCATTTAGATTTCTCGATCTTCGATTTATTTGACATAGAACTTAATCGAACACATCAATTCAGTTCTGACCGGGCCCGGCACATAAGTCAAATCAAATCATCGAGTGGCCAAGATATCTCTTCTATCCTCTTAGGATAAAATTTACAGATAAACTTCGACTTATATGCATTTACTTATTCATTAACCAACTATACACAACAATGCGTTTTATAACATCAAGTTACTGATGCGTTTTCGCATTATCAATGCACAATCAATTAACAAATAATAAACCATATATCTAGGTTTTAAGACCATATGATATTATCGTCTTGCGATCACCTTTTATATCGTATTCCATAAAGTGATTCCAGCAAGCGCGGGTTTATTCCAATGCTCAAAACCAGTTCATAAGCACTCATGAACGTTGGAGCAACCCTTGCTATGTCTAACACCGTTTAGACACTCTACACACCAATTCATGACAATCTTCATTCATATCTACTCCCAACATATGAACGATTGTGGACCATTTGAATAATTCGATTATTCCTAATAACTCAATTATTCTGGAAGTCAAAACATGCAAAGTGAAACAATAGTTAAACAACTAACATGTGACAGTAACTTTACTCATAAATAAAACTCCTTTATTTAATCATCAAATGTTAATTACATTTATCTATTATACGTTTCTAATACTATCTAATATATACTAATATCATCCTTCAGCCCAATACTCCTAGCATGCTGCAAGTGCTTAACCCTACTCAGTCCCTTCGTAAGCGGATCTGCTGGGTTATCTTCTGATGATATCCTCTTCACTACGAGTTGTCCTTCTTCTACACGATGTCTAATGAAGTGATATTTTCTGTCGATATGTCGAGATCTACCATGATCCCTCGGTTCCTTGGTCAAGGCAACCGCACCTTCGTTATCACAGAAAATCTCCATGGGCTCCTTTATGGCCGGTACAACTCCAAGATCACCGATGAAGTTCTTCAGCCATATTGCCTCCTTCGACGCCTCGCTCGCTGCGATGTACTCTGATTCGCACGTTGAATCAGCTACGGTTTCCTGCTTGGAACTTTTCCATGTTACTGCTCCTCCATTTAGGGTAAAGACCCAGCCCGACTGCGAACGGTAGTTGTCCCTGTCAGTCTGAAAGCTGGCGTCACTATACCCTCGCACCTTTAAGTCATCACTCCCTCCAAGGACTAAGAACCATTCTTTCGTCCTCCGAAGGTACTTAAGGATGTTCTTCACCGCAATCCAATGTGCTTTGCCAGGGTTCCCTTGATATCTGCTAACCATGCTCAAAGCGAAGGCTACATCAGGGCGAGTACAAGTCATAGCGTACATGATTGAGCCAACTGCGGAAGCGTATGGTACTCGGCTCATTGCTGCTATCTCAGCTTCGGTACTCGGACTTTGAGTCTTACTCAACTTGGCATTTCCTTGTATCGGTAGTTCTCCCTTCTTTGAGTTTTCCATACTAAAACGTTTTAGTACCTTTTCCAAGTAAGTATTCTGACTAAGTCCAATTAGTCTCTTACTTCTTTCTCTTACTATCCTTATTCCCAAAATGTAAGAAGCCTCTCCGAGGTCCTTCATAGCGAAGCACTTCCCGAGCCAGGACTTAACCTCCTGCAGAGTCGGGATGTCGTTTCCTATGAGTAATATGTCATCGACATATAGAACGAGGAAGCTTACTACACTCCCACTGGCTTTGACATATACACAAGATTCATCTTCGCTTCGTACAAATCCAAACTCTTTGACTTTCTCATCGAAGCAAAGATTCCATCTGCGAGACGCTTGCTTAAGTCCATAAATGGACTTCTCAAGCTTACACACTCTATTCGGATGCTTTGGATCCACAAACCCCTCTGGCTGAGCCATGTAAACATCCTCAGCCAACTTTCCGTTAAGGAAAGTGGTCTTGACATCCATTTGCCAAATCTCATAATCATGAAATGCGGCAATTGCTAGCATCACTCTAATAGATTTAATCTTCGCAACTGGTGAGAAGGTCTCATCATAGTCAACTCCGGGAGTTTGAGTAAAGCCCTTCGCAACCAATCGCGCCTTATATGTGTGTACGTTCCCATCCACGTCGGTCTTCTTCTTGAAGATCCACTTGCACCCTACGGTCTTACGTTCGGGCACGTAATCAACCAAATTCCAAACTTGGTTATCGTACATGGATTGGATCTCGCTATCCATCGCCTCTTTCCATTTTGTAGACTCCGGGCCTGCCATGGCTTCCTTATAGCTATTAGGTTCATCAAGATTTACTAGTGTACCATCACTAATATACGTGTCCCCTTCGGTAGTAATATGAAAACCATAAAACTGGGGATGAACTCTAACTCTATCGGAACGTCTAAGAGGTAGGGATTCGTCAATCGGTTCAACCAGAGTTTCCTCCTCGGGTTGAATGCCAGCGGTAGAGGTTCCTTCATTTATCGATTCTTGAATCTCTTCAAGTTCGATTTGCCTCCCACTGTCTCCTTGGCTTATGAGTTCTCGCTCTCGGAAAACTCCTCTCCTCGCAACAAAGATAACATTATCTTTCGGTCTATAGAAGAGATATCCAAAGGAAGTTTGCGGGTAGCCGATGAAAATACATCGCTCACTTCGAGGTTCAAGCTTGTCGTGAGTATCTCGTCTTACGAAAGCCTCGCAACCCCAAACCTTGATATGTGCCAACGAGGGAGCTTTCCCCGTCCACATCTCGTGAGGTGTTTTGGCAACCTTCTTAGTAGGGACTCGGTTAAGGATATGGGCGGCAGTCTCTAAGGCATACCCCCAAAAGAAGATAGGTAGTGAAGCACGACTCATCATAGAGCGAACCATATCCAATAAGGTTCGATTACGCCTTTCTGCCACACCATTCAACTGCGGTGTCCTAGGAGGCGTCAATTGCGAAACTATTCCACACTCCTTGAGATAATCGTGGAATTCAAGACTTAGGTACTCTCCTCCTCGATCGGATCGAAGCATCTTGATTTTCCTGCCCAATTGATTCTCCACTTCATTCTTGAACTCTTTGAACTTTTCAAACATTTCTGACTTTTGCTTGATTAAGTAGATATACCCATATCTACTATAGTCATTGATAAAAGTCACATAGAAGCGGTTCCCATCCTTCGTGGTTGATCTAAAAGGTCCACATACATCGGTATGTATTAGGTCCAATAGTCCCTCACCCCTTTCACAAGTACTCGTGAAGGGTGACTTAGTCATCTTTCCAAGTAAACAAGACTCGCATGTGTCATCTTCCCTAAGGTCGAATGACTCCAACACTCCATCCTTTTGGAGTTGGGCTATGCGTTTCTTGTTGACATGTCCAAGACGACAATGCCACAAGGATGCTTTATCCATACTAGTGGAAGAATCAATATTCAAAACATCATTTCCTAAGTTATCAACTATCATAACAGTTTCATATATTCCATTACATGGTATAGCTTCAAAGTAAAAGACACCATTTAGATAAGCCAAAATAGAACCATTCTCATTATTAAAAGAAAATCTAAATCCTTGTCTATATAAACCATGAAATGAAATGATGTTTCTAGCCATTTCTGGCGAATAGCAACAATTGTTCAAATCTAAAACTAAACTATTCTTAAGCACTAAAGAATACACTCCAATCTTGGTCACAGGCGACGATCTTCTGTTCCCCATGATTAGATTGATCCTTCCTTGCTCCACATCCCTACTTCTTCTTAGTCCCTGCACATTAGAACAAATGTGATAACCACAACCGGTGTCAAGAACCCAAGAAATAGCATGATTAGAATCGTTAGATTTGATTGCATATATACCTGCGAAAGATGGCTTGATCTTTCCTTCCTTGATGGCTTGCAGGTAATCCGGGCAGCTTCTCTTCCAATGTCCTATCTTGTGGCAGTGGTGGCACTCTGCCTCCTTCGGGTTAGAGCAGGGCTTAGAGGGATCAACTTTGGTCCCACTAGAAGAGGAACCATCTCGGGCTTTCACCTTTCGATAGTTATTTGAAGAAGCTTTCCTCTTCTTTCCCTTCCCTTGACCAATAGCCAAGACAGGAGCAGCGGATGGATTGGGAGTTGGTGCAACAGACTTGTCCTTGAAATTGCTCTCAACAAACCTCAAGAGAACTTGGAGTTTACTTAGAGTGACCTCCTCTTTGTTCATGTGGTAGGTCATCCTAAATTGATTATACATCGGAGGCAAAGAGTGAAGCACCATGTCGATCGCCAAGTCTTCGCCGAAGTCAACATTTAACTTGCGAAGGCGGTCGACATACCTTTGCATCTTTTGCAAGTGCACGGTAAGAGATTCTCCATGACCCATCTTGGCGGAAATCATGTTAGTGAAGATCTCGTAACGCTCTTGTCTCGTGTTTTGGTGGTACCTCTCCAACAAGTCTTGATGCATTTCGTATGGATACATGTCCTCGTAGGACTTTTGGAATTCGGAGTTCATGGTGGCGATCATGATGCAATGTACCTTCGTTGCATCTCGCTCATGAGTTTCAAAGGCGGTGATTTCGGCGGGAGTAGCAACTTCGGGGTTGATTTTCTCGAGCTTCTCGTCGAGGACATACTCTTTATCCTCATAGCGAGCAATGGTGCGAATGTATCTTATCCATTCGCCAAAGTTCGTTCCATCGAAGGTGACCTTTTGGCAAAGGCTCATCAACGTGAAAGAACTAGCAGCAGCGTTGTTTGCGTTTGACATCTATAGAAAGGACAAAGATAGATTAGAACAAGAATCCCTAATTATCACCCAATAAGAAAATTAGGGCTAGGATCCAACAATAACATTTACATACTAGAAAAGGGATGCCGTAATCTAACATGCAAATAAATTGAAGGTAAGTGAATGACGATTCACTAATTCTCCATCACAAAACTTAAACTTTTGGTCCTAAGTGTTTTTGAGAATTCCTAGATTCGGATGAGATTCATTGAACTATTCAATGGCATGTTTAAATCTCGATATGCCCCTCTTGTTTGTGACTGGGATGCTGAGGATCACAAAGCGGGTGTGAATTACCATGCAACATCACATGGTGCCTTCATTGTAACGATCACCTATTCGATGTGCCGGTAAACCACACACGCTCCATCGAACTATGATAAACAATGAATCACCCTTTGCCACCTTCGCTTAGAACCAATTAGTGTGCCGGTAAACCACACACGCTCCACTAACATCTTAGCAAGGTGCAAAGTGTAATTTCATGGGATTGCATCAATTCACTTTTCCTAAAGTAACTAAGATTGGGAAATTTTTTTTTTTTTTTAAATTTAGTTACTTCGTATTTCTTATTATACTTTTAATGCGAGGATGAGGTTGCCCTATCCTACCCGTTCGGCTAACGAACCTCCACCAATCAAGCAAGCGGTGGGTGTGAGTGTACACCCATTAAGCGCCATTTTATAGGCCGCAACCTTATACCCACCTTGTAGATCGGCTTCGTGAATGAGGATCAAATATAAATTTCAAAACCTTAGGGTAGGTTTTAAACATTTAAAACATGGAGGATCAAATAACAAATAATTTCAATTAACAATTAATATCTTAATTATCTTTATTTGATTTATCTTTGATTTCTTTGAAGATAATTATCAAAATAATTAATTAATTATCATATAAGGAAATTAAATATTTAATTAGTTGATAATTACCTTTAACTAGATCAAGATAACACTTATATTTATCAAAAAATCGGATTTATATTGATCTAATTAGTTTATGGAAAGTTTGGATAAGATAAACACAAAGAAATCCCGAATCTGGCCATTCCTGACGCCTAGACTCGCCGAGTGCACAAGGGGACTCGCCGAGTCAGGCCTACTCGACGAGTCCACCTTGGAACTCGACGAGTCAGTGACTCAAAAACCCAAAAATTCGAATTTTGCAGGTTTGTTTCAGTTAATTAAGCATCAATTTAAAGAAAACCAATCTAGGCTCTGATACCACTGTTGGGTTTTAGCCATAAGAACTTTCCTATGTGCGCATGCAAAACCCTATTGCTTGGATCTAGGATTTCTAATAAACATGCTTTTGAATCCAAGACTTCTAATGGCTAATTAGGTTAAATAACAATGATGAAACAGATCTAGAATCATACCTTTGAGTTCCTTGTTGATCTTGTTGTCTTGGAGCTTCTAGAGTCACAATTGTCACTCCTCTAATGGCTTACAAACACCAATAGCAAGCAAGATGATTTAGGAGAGTGGAGAGGGAATGGAATTCGACCAGAGGTTCCTTTCTTCAGGTTCTACAAGGTTGTACACGAATTCCCCATCCCAAGGGCCTATTTATACCTTTAGACTCCTTAAGGGTTTCACCCTAAACCCTAATTGGATAATCTTCTCTTAAGGCTATCCAAATCCATTCCATAGATATCCCTATGGATAATCTTAGCTTATCTAAAGCTCTTAGAATCTGTCCAAGGTGTATCCTAATGGATTTATAGTCTAAAGTCTAACTATCAAACAATTGATAGTTTATACCCTCTTATTTAATTAATCTCTTTAAGTCACCAAATTAATACCAATTAATTTATGACTTATATTAATCAAATAGCTAAATATTATTCCTTATAATATTTACTCTCTCTTAATAAATCATCCTTCAAGTTGCTATGGTGAAGGCAACCCAAAAGGACCATGCACCACCGAATATAGTTATAGCCTTAGACACTATTCCAACAGTATCTTCCTAGTTTCTCATTTTGGGGTTGTGTGGGGTGCTTGGTTGTGTGGCATTTTGATGTTGCAGGATGGATCTAAGATTTCTACCTCAGATCTGGAGTGGAGAAGACCTTAAGAGCATTAAAGCCCCTGTTCTTGTGTTGTTAATGAAGCTACCATGTCCCAAACCTTGGTTTTAAGGTGAATATGGCTTAGATCTCGGTAGAATCACCTAAAGTTTGCCACTTTATGTGATGGATGGATTGTAGGAGGTTGGATCTATGTTTTGGATCAATTGCATGGCCTGAGATGCTTCTGTATGGATTCAGACCGGTGGTACTCGACGAGTCACATGGGTGGACTCGACGAGTTGCTTGAAGATGGCCTGGAACTCGACGAGTTGGCAGAACAACTCGGCGAGTAGGTTGAAGATGGCCTTGGACTCGACGAGTCTTGTCAAGGAAGTCCCAATATTTCTGGTTGAGTCGATGAATCGGTGAGTTGGGTGCGAGTGGACTCAGAGTTGTTGGACTCGACGAGTCTTGGGGTGACTCGGCGAGTTGGGTCGCTGATTGAAGGAAGTTCTGAGCATATGGACTCGGCGAGTCATCGGGTTGACTCAACGAGTAGGGTCAGTCAGGGGTTGACTTTGACTTGTCCGTGGTTGACCAGTTGTCTTCCAGGGGTATTTTGGTAATTAAGGGTATTTATTGAGTTGTATGTTTTGATGTTCAGTGGAGGAGTTCGTGTCAGAGTTTGGAGCAGCGGGATCTTATCTTTTCAGCCGACAGTTTCGAGGTGAGTTATGCTCACTATATCAACAGGGTCTAAGGCACCAACGCCTACCCTTTATTGTATTGAGATTCAGTTATGGCTACTATGTTATTGTTTGATGTATCTGCATCCTGGTAGCTAGGATGGTACATGCTAAGAGGCCTTGCTAAGGTCAGTTTTCCCGATATACAGAGTGATGCTACGCTAGTGACCAGTTAGGTCGGTAACCCTGTTAGGGTAATGATATGCTATGTGATCTGCTTGCTCGGTTTGTTGACTATGACTGCTATATGAATGTATGTTTTGTGCACATGGTTGTTTGGACTGGAGATGGGTTGAGGCGGGTCCTGCTTTGTGCTGTAAGCCAAGATACCCAGGGCGGACCGGTTGTTCCGAAGGCCCAGCGAGCGGTCCAGATAGGCTTTAGGCCCCACGAGGGCGGACCAGACGTGCCGAGGCTCGGAGAGTGGACCAGGCCGACTGAAGGCTCGATGCGGGCGGACCAGTCACACTGTAGACTCAGAGAGTGGACCAGGTGGGTTGAAGGCCCGATGCGGGCGGACCAACCCCACTGTAGACTCGAAGGACATGACTAAACCTGGAGGATGGATCCGATGGACTGAAGGCCCGATACGGCGGACCAGTCACACAGTAGACCCAATATGCATGGCTGTTCTATGTTCTGTTATGTTATGTATGTTTTGTATGTTTTGGACCGGAAGGTCGTAGCCTAGGAGGGCATATGCGTGGTTGGTATTTTGGGGGTATCTCACTAAGCTTTCAGGCTTACAGTTGTGGTTTAATGTTTTTCAGGTTCTTCAGGAGACCGTGGCAAGGCGAAGGCGCGATCGTACCGATCCTCATGATTTTGTAGCAATGTGATTCTGGGAATACTCTAATAATTTGTATTGAAAACCTTTTTGTAAACATTTTAATGAAAATCGGGTTGTTTTGAAAAATTTAAATTTGGTTGTATTTTTCGGATGTTACAAGTTGGTATCAGAGCCTTGGTTTGAGTGAATTGGAGGAACACTGGTGTGACTCCAGTCTCAAATCGAGGAGGGTTTTCAAAAGAGAATTTAAAATGGTTTTCAAAATAAGTGAAGGAGGACGCGGAGGTACGATCAACCGGAGCCAGTAAGTAGCCCCAAAATACCATACATGACAATTGGTTTCTTGAGCTTTGATAGAACAGCATGCTAGAGTTAGGCTAGGGATTTTCAGGGTTTCTTGATGAGTTGCCTGATGTATGATGCCTGCTAGCCTAGGGTTCCTTGTGAGAGATTTCTAGTGTTCCTCTAATTGTGAGGATAGAGCGTTGTTATGTATGTCGCTAGGGTGTTGTGGAAGTACTTCATACAAATATGGGTAGGTGTGGAAGGTAGTATGGGCCCTTACTACTGAAAGCACAGACTCATACGCGTATCAGGGAAACCATGACCTCTAGGGTTGGGATGAGAGCTGGTTCCCGGGATAGTGGAATATGTCTGAGATTTGGTGTTTTATTTTTAGTATGGAGATTTCAGGGCACGCTGGGAGTGGATCCGGGTCAGGATCAGGAGCAGGAGCGGGAGTTCCGGGTGGGTCTGTACAACCCGAGGTTGTCAGCCAGATGAGTACGCACGAGTTGGATGCGAGGATTCGTGAGATCCTGCATGATGAGGTTGTTGCATTGTTTCGGGATGAGCTGCCAGAGTTGTTTGGGTCGATCAAGACCGCCATGGTGGAGTATTTTGATGAGCGCTATGCGGATCTCACGGAGACGGCTGCCGCGGCGGCTACCGCAGCAGTAGCAGCAGCAGGGGGAGGGGCCAGTAGAGGTTTCCAGTATCGGGACTTCGATAATACGAAGCCTCCCACTTTCGATGGAGTTCAGGATCCGATCGTTGCTATGAGGTGGTTATCATATGTGGAGGGATGTTTCTTCACGTGTTCATGCCCTGTTGATCAGAGGGTGAGGTGTGCTCTGAACCTGTTGAGGCTCGGAGCAAAGGATTGGTGGAGATTGACCACGGGGTCGTACTCGGATGTGCAGAGGGATGCGATTTCATGGGATCGGTTCAGAGAGATGTTCAGCACTCGTTATGTTCCGCAGGTCGAGAGGGAGAGGTTGGCTCAAGAGTTCTTGGAGCTGAAACAGGATTCGGAATCGGTGACGGAAATCACCAGGATGTTTACTGAGAGGGCGATGTTTTGCCCTGAGTTCGCTTCAGAGCCGGCTCAGATGTCCCAATATCTGAGTATGCTAAAGAGAGACATCAGACAATTTGTGTCTGCGCAGAGGTGCGAGACTTTGCTGGAGTTGCAGGAGGCCACCAGGCGGCGTGAGTTAGAGATTGAGTTACAGATGCGTGAGCTGAGGCAAGCTCCGGTTCAGTCGCAGCCGGCGACAAAACGGTCTAAGACCGTTGATTCCAGAATGGGAGATCAGGGTAGCCACGTCTGTGGAAAGTGTGGAAGGGGTCACACCGGGGTTTGTCGATCTGGTGGAGCATGCCACAAGTGCGGAAAGGAGGGACACTATGCGAGGGATTGTCGGCAGTCAGTGTCAGTTCGGGATTTGAGGATATGCTATCATTGTCATCAGGTTGGACATTTGAAGGTCAACTGTCTACGACTTGCTACAGGACCGGTGCAGGCTCCAGCACTGGCTACGTTGAGGATCACAAGTGGAGATCAGGGTGGAGCGGAGCCCCCAAGGGCTTAGGGTCGTGTTTTACAGCTTGCTGCTACGGGTATGTTCTTTCTGCTGTTTTGATTATTTATGATTGTTGTAGAGTATTGTTATCTGCTAGTTTCGTTGGTTGGTTATGAAATTGCGTTTCGGGTTTCCGTGTGGTATCCGTTGTTCCTTGAGGGTTTGGCGAGTTGTGATCGAGATTTCGTTTCGGTATCCTTTGTTCCCTGAAGGATCGACATGGTTATGGATTTGTACTTTGAGCTATCATTTATTATCCTTGTGAGGATTGGTGGCGGATGCGGCATTGGTTTGAAGGCCGGGTAGATTCTACAGTCTGAGGAATGGATATTTGAAGATTGGGTTCCTTTCGAGCGTGTTGTTCAGTGTGGGAACATGATTTTTTATGAAAGTTGTTGGCGCTGGTGAGAAACATTTTGCGTGTAAGTGTTGATTTTCTACAAGGTTACCTTGGGAGATCGGTGATGGCGACCGGTGAATTATTGTCAGTATCTTAAGTGGGGGGGGGGGATTAGAGATCCCCCGGATGATCGTTGGGTCTGAGAGGTTGGTTAGCTGATTGGGGAAATTCAGCGATATTTCTATCAGTCGAGAGCAGGCTCGTATGGGTGAGTAACAGGTGTGCGGGGCGGAATACAGACCTAGAGCAGTTGATTGCGGAAGGCATGGGAGCAGGCTGGGATCGAGTAGGTATGATGGAGATAGAGTTCGGAACCCCTAGAGGGCTAGAACGGTGTGCACGGGAGGATTTCCGGAAGAGATAGTTCGGAATGATGAATGATTGTTGAGCGGTCCGGATAGACTGAAGGCCGGTAGGCGTACCAGTCAGGCCGAAGGCTCGGAGGACGGTCCAGTCAGATTGGCTGAAGGTCCTGAGAGTGGTCCAGATTGGATGAAGGCCTGGGGAGGCGGTCCAGTCATGCTGAAGACTCTGCGAGTATTGTTGGATCGGTTCGAGGTTATGGGTTGCGTATGTTGCAGTGTGGTTACATTGGGAGGTCTGGCCCCGTGTAGCAATTTTGAGCAGTGAAGGTAGTGCATGGGCTTGAAAGTCCCTGCGATGAGGGTCAGCGTAGTGGTGATGCATGGATGTCGGGTACGCTTTAAAGAGGTAGTGTAGCGTGGGATGAGCACCATAGTGCCTGTCATGGTGATTGGGCGGACGAGTGGTTTCCTTGGTAAGGAAAGAGGGAGGAATGAAATTCCAAAAGGGAGTGCGAATTCACGGAAGTGAAAGCGGTAGTGTAGAGTTATGATTGAAGTGGTTCGTTGATGGTCTTTGAGTAGTGTGTTGCGGCGGTAGAATAAAAGCTCATTCGACTTGATATGTTGCTCTGGGCGCGGAGGGAATACCGCGGCGTAGAGCCAGGGAGAGTAGTTCGGAAGGGATACAGAGAAAGAGTCTTGGACGCTCAGTGAGATTCTGATCAGGGTTTTGGGTATGTATCAACGGTTCATCCTGGAAGGATGTTGGAGGATACCATCAGTATATCGGGTTTTCCAAACCCGAGGGTGCTTGAGCTAGTTCAGCATGTGTGTGTGATTGCGAGAGGAGAACTCGGGGGAGTTGCTCCGAAATGGAAGAATGGGTCTTTCGGTCATCATGGGATGGATAGAGTGGAATTCGGATCGGGAATCCTCGGTTGTTGAGTGTGGATTATCGGAGGGTACAGCTGGTGCCCGGTTTGAGAAGGTGGAGGGGACACCGTATGGAAGGAGAAAGTGAGCTTCTGGTTCTATGGTTGTACCTTGAGGGACTTGGTTCGGTCAAGGTCAAGTGGCGCGTCGTGGGAAGTAATTTGAAGATGAGATGCTGTAGGCTTCGAGGACGAAGCCTAATTTAAGTGGGGAGAATTGTAACATCCCGGAATCCCAAGAGTAGAGTTGAAGGGCTAAAAGTGTAAGTTTTAGAGGATGACTCGGCGAGTCCATGGATAGACTCGGCGAGTCAGGTCGCGGTCATGGTCGCGTGTCAAGTGGCCTACTCGGCGAGTCCCAAGGATAGACTCGGCGAGTAGGTGTTGTATGGAGAAAACCCTAATTTTTGGGGTTGAGCCCTATATAAAGAGCATTATACCCCTCTACAGCCTCCCTTATTCCCCCCTTGAGTTCCAGAAACCCTAAATTCGTAGAGAGTTCATTTGTGGAGCAAATTAGAGCTTGGAGAGGTGTTGTTTGAAGAGATATTGAAGGAGAAGTGGGTTGGATCAAAGGGCTTTGCTTGGATTCGAGTTTGGTTGCTATTGAGGCACCTTTTGGAGGTAACACTTTCGTTCTTGGGCTGTATCTTCCTAGTTTCTCATTTTGGGGTTGTGTGGGGTGCTTGGTTGTGTGGCATTTTGATGTTGGAGGATGGATCTGAGGTTGCTACCTCAAATCTGGAGTAGAGAAGACCTTAAGAGCATTAAAGCCCCTGTTCTTGTGTTGTTAATGAAGCTACCATGTCCCAAACCTTGGTTTTAAGGTGAATATGGCTTAGATCTCGTTAGATTCACGTAAAGTTTGCCAATTTACGTGATGGATGGATTGTAGGAGGTTGGATCTATGTTTTGGATCAATTGCATGGCCTGAGATGCTTCTGTATGGATTCAGACCGGTGGTACTCGACGAGTCACATGGGTGGACTCGACGAGTTGGAAGAACAACTCGGCGAGTAGGGTGAAGATGGCCTTGGACTCGGCAAGTCTTGTCGAGGAAGTCCCAATATTTCTGGTTGAGTCGATGAATCGGTGAGTCAAGGGATGACTCGGTGAGTTGGGTGCGAGTGGACTCAGAGTTGTTGGACTCGACGAGTCTTGGGGTGACTCGGCGAGTTGGGTCGCTGATTGAAGGAAGTTCTGAGCATATGGACTCGGCGAGTCATCGGGTTGACTTGGCGAGTAGGGTCAGTCAGGGGTTGACTTTGACTTGTCCGTGGTTGACCAGTTGTCTTCCAGGGGTATTTTGGTAATTAAGGGTATTTATTGAGTTGTATGTTTTGATGTTCAGTGGAGGAGTTCGTGTCAGAATTCGGAGCAGCGGGATCTTATCTTTTCAGCCGACAGTTTCGAGGTGAGTTATCCTCACTATATCAACAGGGTCTAAGGCACCAAGGCCGGCCCTTTATTGTATTGAGATTCGGTTATGGCTACTATGTTATTGTTTGATGTGTCTGCATCCTGGTAGCTAGGATGGTACATGCTAGGAGGCCTTGCTAAGGTCAGTTTTCCCGATATACAGAGTGATGCTACGCTAGTGACCGGTTAGGTCGGTAACCCGGTTAGGGTAATGATATGGTATGTGATCTGCTTGCTCGGTTTGTTGACTATGATTGCTATATGAATGTATGTTTTGTGCACATGGTTGTTTGGACTGGAGATGGGTTGAGGCGGGTCCTGCTTTGTGCTGTAGGCCAAGATACCCAGGGCGGACCGGTTGTTCCGAAGGCCCAGCGAGCGGTCCGGATAGGCTTTAGGCCCCACGAGGGCGGACCAGACGTGCCGAGGCTCGGAGAGTGGACCAGGCCGACTGAAGGCCCGATGCGAGCGGACCAGTCACACTGTAGACTCAGAGAGTGGACCAGGTGGGTTGAAGGCCCGATGCGGGCGGACCAACCCCACTGTAGACTCGAAGGACATGACTAGACCTGGAGGATGGATCCGATGGACTGAAGGCCCGATACGGCGGACCAGTCACACAGTAGACCCGATATGCATGGCTGTTCTATGTTCTGTTATGTTATGTATGTTTTGTATGTTTTGGACCGAAAGGTCGCAGCCTGGGAGGGCGTATGCGTGGTTGGTATTTTGGGGGTATCTCACTAAGCTTTCGGGCTTACAGTTGTGGTTTAATGTTTTTCAGGTTCTTCAGGAGACCGTGGCAAGGCGAAGGCGCGATCGTACCGCTCCTCATGATTTTGTAGCAATGTGATTCTAGGAATACTCTAATAATTTGTACTGAAAACCTTTTTATAAACATTTTAATGAAAATCGGGTTGTTTTGAAAAATTTAAATTTGGTTGTATTTTTCGGATGTTACACTAAGTTTAAATGAAGATCATCAATAAGAAGATCTAAACACCACTTCCAGTTCTCCTTGTTCTCAATAGACACCACTGTCCATGCAAAAGGAAAGATTTTGTCATTTGCATCCCTACCTATAGCACAAAGCAACTCCCCCTTACAAATCCCTTTCATGAAACACCCACCAAGTCTTAATTATCTTTCTACATCCTTCCATCCAACCTTTTTTCACACCATCAAAACACACATAGAACTTGCTAAAATAGTTATTCCCATCAGGCATATGATCCACCTCAAGTTTAATAGTGGAACCTGGATTTGTTCTTAGAATCTCTTGGCTATATGACCCGAGTTTTGCCTAGTGATCCTTAAGATTACCCTTTACTAGTTCCATTGCATATCTTTTTGCTCTTTTGTATTTCCCTATGCTGACATTCATACCAAACTTTTTTATTACTGGTAGTCTAAGTTTCCTCACACTCATTTTCTGCCTATGTAGAATTTTTCTGGTATAGTGGCTCCTAATCCATGAATATGTAACCAATGAGCGTAACATAAAATTCCTAGAACACTTATGATCATCCTTCAAATACTTGATCTGGAAACTAGCTTTATCACTCATCCAAGATGCCCATATTCTAAATGTGCATGCACCTTTACAACACCTAACAAGAAGTCATTGTATGTCATTCTTTTCAAACCATAATTGGTACCCATTAGCCACTCCATAATTGCACAACATGCTTTTCAACTATTTTAGATCCTTAAATTTCATTCCAAGTATGGGCTTTTGTTTTTTCCAGTGTAAACTGTCATTGAAATAGGAATGCATTTGTAGGGAATCATGCATTTCCATCCATTTATCATCATCTACAAAGTCATTTTCCTCATCCTCTAAACTCCGTTCAATACATAGTTGACTTAAGAAAGGATCATGGGTTGTTCTGTTTATAGGGATAACATCTTCATCATTTTCAACCTCTACATCCCTAAGATTATCTCCATTTTCCACACCATCAACGTAGGAGTGTTTATCATCACCTTCATTTTGTTCTTCATCAAACCGCCCCCAAGTCCATCACCGTCATGGTGAACATAGACATAAATTATGCCATCTGTGACATATGCATCATAAATAAAAGAATCATACTATGCGTCAACTAAAATTGGTCGAATACGATCACATAAAGCTTTTCCTGGTCCATAGTAGTAATTTTTTTTAAAAATCCTCATGCATGAAACGTTCCAGGAAAGTGACACACTATGAATATGTCATAGAATACAAATCAACATTATTGAAGGAGCCTTTCACCCCCCCCCCCCCCAAGTAGGACAAATAATTACGAGTAAATACACCTTGGTAATTAAGCTCCACCATCGCAAACAGTCCAACATCAGGATTAGGTTGTGCGATTTATGCTACTAGCTTCGTTTAGAACTCGATCGGCAACACTGATACCTCGATCAGATGCAACTTTGAAAACTCTAACTGTTCACTCGTCGTTTACTTCCTGCATTTAAATTGAGGTAGAGAGGAAGGAGACGAGTGAAGTGAGGATCTGTGTTAATATCTATCATTAAAATGGTGTGGACAAAATATACACATCATTAACTATTTCAATTTAAAATAAATGACAGGTAGGATGAGAAACCAGGAAACCTTCTAAAATAGGTCACAATGGTGTAATTGACATCTACAGTTGTAACGTCCCAACTCCCAGGTATAATATTTAATTAAATTACATTTATATTCTATTAGCAACTCGACGAGTTGGATGCCCCAACTCGCCAGGTAGAGGAGTTAATGGCCACATGATTTCTAGAGTCTACTCGACGTGTTGGAGGACCCCAACTTGACAAGTAGGTGCTGAGTGAGAAAACCCTAATTTTCAAGGTTTGTGTCATATTTAAAGGACGTTAAGCCCTCATTTCCATCTCCCTTATCACCCTTCTACCCTGTGAGAAACCCTAATCGAGTGTATTCGTTTGTGTGTGTGTGTGAGAGAGACAGAGAAAGAGAGAGAGAGAGAGAGAGAGAGAGAGAGAGAGAGAGAGAGAAACTAACTTTAGGTGTTCTAGTGCACTTTTGGAAGAATAGTGAAGAGCATCAAGACTTGGAATGAGAAGAGGCTTTTGGATCAAGTGTTTTTTAGTGCTAGCTTCATTTTGAAGGTAAAATGTTACCACCTTGCTCATTGTTTGGTTAGATCCCTTTTCAAAGGAGTTTAGGGCCTTTTTCCATCCTTCCTTGAGCACTTAAGTTTTATGAGCTTTTCATGAAGTTGAGTCTACAGTTCTAGACAATATGAGGTCCCTTGAACCCAAAGGTCCAAGCTTTATCAAGCTAGAGGGAAGCCTTTATGTATTAAACCCTATAATAGAGTCTGTTTTGGCGTTTCGAACCCTAGATACCATGCATGGATGTAAACCTTGAAACTCTACATGGTATTTCAGCCTTGGGAGGTTAGATCTAGAGTTTGGGATAGTATTTCTTCTTAGAATCGACTGAATAAGAATTTTACAAGAGGGACTCGACGAGTGCATGAGCCAACTCGACGATTTAGTTAGCGTTTTCTTTGATAGTCTGGACAAGCTACAACTCGGTCAGTTGATGCGACAACTCGACGAGTTGAGTTGGAGTTTCCAAATTCTTATAAGGACAGGAGGAACTCAACGAGTCACATAGGTGCCCTCGCCGAGTTGGGTCAACAGGGATTGTTGACTCGAGTGTTGACTTCCGTTAACTTTTAGGGTTTGGTTAATTGTGGACTTTAGAGACCATGGATGGGTAACATGGTCTTTTCACCCTTTTGATACCTATTGGAAGAGTTAGATTGGTGGTTATTACAAATTGTTGATTAGAGGTAATTATACTATGTAAGCGGAGTCTAGATTGTTTGTGGGGTGCTAGATCTACTTGCTTACTTACGAGGTGAGTCTTTTCACTATACTTACTTGAGTGGTAACACTGAGTGACCAGAGGGTCTTATTTGAGTTATCGAGGATTCTGGGATATTATTAGTTGTTTTATTAAATCGTGTTTTTGATACTTGATACATGGTGAGTTGAGAAAATATGATATTGTTTTTATGTGATTTAAAAATGATTTTTTTTTTGAAAATTTACAATGTTACAAGTTGGTATCAGAGCCTTGGTTTGAGGGATTCAGATTTACTATTGGGTACTTTCGGACTCAGACTGAGGATTTGAGAAAAAAATTCTAAATAGAAACAATTTTTCCTAAAATGAATAAGAGTTTTAAAGAGAAAACGAGACAGAGCAGTGTGTACAATCAGCCAGAGACTTCCCAAAATACCATTATTTGTTTATATTATGAGATATTTATGTGATCTTAGAGCTGCATGCTAGAAAATAGGCTTGGTACTTTAGAAATTAGGGCTAGAGTTGCCTGATTCATGATGCCTTAGTATAGGGTATGCTATTGGTTGATTTTAACTGTTATTTGCTCTGTGTGAATCGAGTAGGTAGAAACATAATAGGAATCATTGGAGAGAGTTTTGAGTAATCTAGGAGATATACCTAGATGAGCATTGAGGAATCTACCGAGAGAGTAGTGAGATCCGTGAGGGATAGAGTACTGTGAATTAGGATCCTAGGAGGACGACTTGGGACAACTATAGGTTGGTGTGGAAGGTAGTATTGGGCCCGTACTACTAAAAGTGTCGGATCTGTATGCGGCTCAAGTAAGAATCTTAGGATGCTAAGGAGCGTGTAGGGGTGGTTAATTTAGTGTGTGTGTGTGTGTGTGTGTATTAATCTAGTCTCTCATGAATTTTTTTTGCGTTTCAGAGACACTATGGGGACGACGCGCAATAACCATGGGGGTAGTGGTACCAGTGACGAGGAGATCCACAAGATCATTCATGAGGAGGTGGCCGCAACTATCAAAGAGGCCATATCGGAGATGTTTGGGTCTATTAAGAACACGTTGACTGAGACTTTCGATGAAAAATACGCTGCTGTTTGGAGGCTGCTGCTGCAGCGACTGTGGCTATAGTTGCAGCCCAACCATAAGGAGGTGACTTGTTGTTGTTCTATGAGTTCATCAACATGAAGCCACAAGAGTTTTATTAGACGCAGGATCCAATCGATTCCATGAGATGGATATCCGACAGTGAGGGGTGTTTTATATGTGTTCATGTCCAGAGCATTTGAGGGTCTGGTTCGCGCTGAACTAGCTTCACTTGGGAGCGAAGGACCGATGGAAGTTTGTGACGACTGAATTTAAACCTACAGATCATGCTGCAGTGACTTGTGAGAGTTTCACCAAGTTATTTCGAGATGAGTATGTTCCCCAGGTGGAGAGGGAACGTTTGGCACAACAGTTTCTATCTCTCAAGAAAAAGACAGAGTCAGTGACAGAGATTATGAGGATGTTTCATGAGAGGGCATTGTTCTGCCTTGAGCACGTGTCCACTGAGCAAGCATGTGTGAGTCGGTATTTGAGCATCTTGAGGAGGGATATTCAGGAGTTCGTGGCGAACTCGTCTTATCGGACATTAGCTGAGTTGTAGACCAATATCAGGAGGAGGGAGATTGAGCTAGAGATTCATACCTGGGAGAAGGCAGAGCATCATGGAAGAGATATGAGACCGGTATAGTCGCAGCCGGCGACGAAGAGGGCTAAGCCTGCAGATTCAAGAGTTGGAGGCAAGAAGGGCCACATTTGTAACAAGTGCGGCAAGAGCCACGAGGGATCTTTCCGAGCAGGGATTTCCTGTAAATGTGGCAAAGAGGGGAATATGGAGAATGATTTCCCCAAGGGATTCTCGGTTTTCTTTCACTCTAACCAGACGGGCCATCAGAAGGCCAAGTGTTCCCAGCTCACCCAGGGATCGGCACAGACGGCTACTCATACTGCTTTATGTGTTACTGATGGTCGGTTGGGGAAGGCCGAGCCTCCAAGGGCTCATGGCAAAGCATTTCAATTGACCGTGGAGGTGGTCTGCGCAACACCTGATGTCGTTGATGGTACGTATCTCCTTATTTATCTTGTTTTGAGATTTGTTTATGCTTATGTTGTGCTATATATAACTACTTTCCTTGTGAGTTCTGTGACTGCTTTGGTGTTATTTAACTCAGATGCGATTCGATCTTTTGTGTCTTTATCCTTTAGTCGTCACATTAGTGTCAAACGCAAGGCGTTAACTTGACCAGTGAGGGTTTCTATATCCAAAGAGCATGTGGTTTTTGCCACTGGTGTATTTTGGGGATATGTATTGGAGATTTTCAGTGTTGAGTCTCGATAGATCTGGTACCGATAGCGATGGGTGATGTATGTGTCATAGTGGGCATGGACTAGTTGAGCCGGTTTGGAGCTATGCTTGACTGTAAGCGTCAGATGGTGACCATACAAGAACCTAGCGAAGGAGTGCTTATTGTGTATGGCGAGGGGACCAGATCTAGATCAACTTTCTGTTATGCCACCAGGGCAAGGCAGAGTTTGCACTAGGGGTGTATGGGCTTTCTAGCATATGTAATGGATACAAGAGTTGCCACTGAGAGTCCGAGTTCCATCTTCGATGTTCCAGTTGTGTGTGAGTTTCTGGATGTTTTCCCCAAGGAGTTACCAGGTGTGCCTCCCGATAGGTAGCTGGAGTTTTGGATTCATTTGATTCCGGGTGCGGCGCCTATTGCCAAAGCCCCTTATCGCCTTGCACCGCCCGAGATGCAGGAATTATAATTGCAGCTTCAGGAGCTGTTGGGGAAGGGTTTTATCCGACCGAGTAGCTCACTGTGGGGAGTGCCGATCCTTTTTTTCAAGAAAAAGGATGGTTCACACTGGATATGTATTGACTACCAGGAGTTAAACAAGCTGACAGTCAAGAACCGTTATCCACTACCGAGGATCGACGATTTGTTCGATCAGTTGCACGGGGCGTCTTGGTTTTCCAAGATTGATTTGAGATTTGGGTATCATTAGATGAGAGTTTGCGGGGAGTATATCCATAAGACGGCCTTTAGGACTTGTTATGGGCACTATAAGTTTATGGTGATGCTATTCGGACTCACCAATGCACCCACAACATTCATGGATCTCATGTACCGGGTGTGCAGGCCCATGTTGGACAGGTCGGTAATCGAGTTCATCGACTACATCTTGGTATACTCGACATCTAGAGAGCAACACGAGGAGCATCTTCGAGAGATTCTTGGAGTGTTGAGGACGGAGAGGCTATATGCCAAATTCTCCAAGTGTGATTTATGGTTACGAGAGGTCCAATTCTTAGGGCATCTTGTTAACCTGAATGGGATTTTGGTCGACTCGACAAAGATCGAGTCAGTTATGTGATGGGAGGTGCCGAGGTCCCCATCCGAGATTAGGAGTTTTCTTGCCCTGGCAGGTTACTACCAGAGATTTATCAGGGATTTCTCCAAGATTGTCATTCCCTTTACCAGACTGACCAGGAAGGGTGTTACTTTTGGCTGGGGGCCCGAGCAACAGGTCTCGTTCGAGACTCTTGGCTAGAGATTGTGCGAAGCTCTAGTGTTGTCCCTTCTCGAGGGAGTGGAGGACTTCGTAGTTTACTGTGATGCATCTATATCAGGGATGGGTGTTGTGTTGATGCAGAGGGGACACATGATTGCATATGCATTGAGGCAGTTGAAGCCACATGACACGAGGTATCCCACCCATGATTTGGAGTTGGTGGTGGTGGTGTTCGCTCTCAAGATTTGGCGCTACTATATGTATGGTGTTTGGTGCACCATATATACAAACCATAATATCCTAAAGTACCTTATGGATCAGCCTAACCTAAATATGAGAAAGAGGAGATGGTTGGATGTAGTGAAAGACGATGACTGTGAGATTTTGTATCACCCTAGCAAGGATAATATGGTAGCCGATGCCCTGAGTCGCCGAGCATTGAGTGCTCCGATCTGAGACGTGTGCATGAGGATGACAGTGATGACTTCAATCTTAGATACCATCTGAGAGGCCCAGGTGGTAGCCATGAGACCAGAGAATCATAAGAGAGAGCGCGTGATTGGGCAAATTTATGATTTTGAGATCGATATTCGTGGGATTATGACTTACCATGGGTGGATATGGGTGCCATATACCGGTGGGGCTCGACATATTTTGATGGAGGAGGCCCATAGGTCGAGATTCTCAATCCATCTGGGAACCACCAAGATGTATTTGGACTTAAAAGGGATTATTGGTGGCACTGCAGGAGCACCAACGCCCACATGGCCTGTTGCAACCTTTAGAAGTTCCCCAGTGGAAAAGGGATCAAATTTCCATGGATTTTATCACCAAATTACCGAGGACCGCGCGAGGTGTCGATACGATATGGGTGATTGTAGACTGGTTGACGAAGGGTGCTCACTTTCTGGCTATCAGTGAGAGCTCTTTTGTGGAGAAGTTGGACAAGATCTACGTGCGAGAGGTGGTGGTACAACATGTGGTGCTAACATCGATAGTGTCAGATCGGGATGTGCATTTTACATCCTGGTTTTGGAAGAAAATTCATGAGGAGTTGGGCACCTGGTTTCATTTCAGCATCACTTACCACCTACAGATCGATGGGCAGAGCGAGTGGACGATACAAACGCTTGAGGGCATGCTACGTGCATGTGTTATGGACTTCGGAGGAAGTCGGGACACTTAATTGCCCTTGGCTGAGTTTTCATACAACAACCATCACTCCAGTAGTGGTATGCCTCCCTTTGAGCTCTTATATGGGAGGAGGTGTCGGACTCTCATCTGTTGAGGAGAGGTAGGATAGAGAGTGATGGGGAGCATTGAGATAGTGCTCAAGATAACAAAGCAGATTCGGTAGGTCATAAAGAGGTTACTGATAACCTAGAGTGATCAGAAGGGTTACGCCCACCGACGCCATTCAGAGCTGGAGTTTCAGGTCGAATATTTTGTCCTCTTGAAGGTATCCCCATGAAAATGAGTGATCCAATTCAGGAAACGAGGTAATTTGGGCCCTACATACATCGGTCCTTTTAGAGTGATTGCTCGAGTGGGTAAGGTAGCTTATCGTTTGGAACTACCTACGGAGTTGAGTAAGATTCATAACACATTCCATGTGTCCCAACTAAGGAAGTATGTACCAGACGAGACAATGGCGGTTCCCTTAGAGGACATTCAGGTTGATTGGCGCTTGAATTACGTTGAGAAGCCGGTAGCGATCCTGGATAGGAAGGTGAAGGTTTTGAGGAATAAAGAGGTTCCTTTGGTTCAGGTTCAGTGGCAACATCGGAAGGGATCTAAGTGGACTTAGGACCCGGTGTCTGAGGTGCGGGAGCAGTACCTAGAGTTGTTTCTAGAGGATGACTTCGAGGGCAAAGTCTGATTCTAATGGGGGAGAATTGTAATATCATGAATCTCAGGTATAATATTTAATTAAATTACATTTATATTGTCAGAGAAACTCAGTGAGTTGGATGCCCCAACTCGCCGAGTATAGGAGGTAATGGCCATGTGATTTCTAGAGTCTACTCGACGAGTTGGAGGACCCCAACTAGACAAGTAGGTGTTGAGTGAGAAAACCCTAATTTTCAGGGTTTGTATCCTATTTAAAGGACCTTAAGCCCACATTTCCGCCTCCCTTATCACCCTTCTACCCTGTGAGAAACCCTAATCGAGTGTCTTCGTCTGTGTGAGAGATAGATAAGCTAACTTTGGGTGTTCTAGTGCACTTTTGGAAAAGGAGTGAAGAGTATCAAGGCTTGGAATGAGAAGAGGCTTTTGGATCTAGTGTTTTTCAGTGCTAGCTTCAGTTTGAAGGTAAAAAGTCAACACCTTGCTCATTGTTTGGTTAGATCCTTTTTCTAAGGAGTTTAGTGCCTTTTTCCATCCATCCTTGAGCACTTGAGTTTTATAAGCTTGTCATGAACTTGAGTAATCAGATCTAGACAATATAAGGTCCCTTGAACCCAAAGGTACAAGATTTATTAAGCTAGAGGCAAGCCTTTATGCATTAAACCCTATAATAGAGCTTGTTTTGGCATTTCGAGCCCTAGATTCCATACATGGACGTAATGCTTTCATCTTTACATGGTATTTCAGCCTTAGGAGGTTAGATATAGAGTTTGGGATATTATTTCTGCTTAGAATCGGCTGAATGAGAACTACTTAAGAGGGACTCGATGAGTGCATGAGCCAACTCAACGATTTAGTTAGGGTTTTCTCCGATAGTCTGGACGCGCTACAACTCGGCGAGTTGATGGGACAACTCGATGAGTTGAGTTGGAGTTTTCCCGATTCTTCTGAGGACAATTGGAACTCAACGAGTCGACAAAGAGCATCTATCGTCGCTAATGCTCCTCGTCGTCCCGAAGATCATTAACATGGATTTGGTACAACCATAAACCTCAGTGGTAGAATCTGAGAGTCTCAAGGGTTGTAATTATGGATATGAAAGAGATGGATAAATCTAGAGATGGTTCAAGAAAAGTAATTGTACCTCCGCAATATGAAAGTGACTAAGAAGATAACTATCAACTCAATGTGAGAAGAGTAAGGTAGCTCATGACTGATGCGAATTTAACAGCCTGATTGGGAAGAAACGAATGGTAGTTTCGATTCATTAAGGCTTCACATTGAGTCCATTGAGGTTTTGGACTACATACAGCATCGTGCTTCTAAGGACACTTAGCTAATTCATTAGTAAAGAAATTAATACCTTCCCCAACATTCGTGTGAAAAGAGTTATAAATTTTGAGCCCTATATAATTAGCTAAATAGCAAAACAAACAAATAAGAAAACAGAAGAAAAAAAGAAGGGGGAAACAATGTTTTTGGTGTTTTAGAATTTTTGAAAATAAGTTGAGAAAATAAAAATAAAAAAAATTTAAAATAAAGTAATAATAAAATAAAATAAGATAAAAAACATAAAAATAAAATAAAATTAAACAAAATTAAAATATTTTTCTATTTTTGCAATTTATTTAAAATGTAATAAATAAAAGAAATTTAAAAAAACAAAGATAAGAAATATACAAAAGGTACATAAGGATACTGAAAAAATCCGAACCACATATGAAAGGTGGACTACAAACTACTACGAGCGTTTGCACCAATTCACAATGTTAAAGTAGACTACGAACTACTGTGAGTGTTCGCACCGATTCACAGTGTGAACTTTATTGATTAGGAGGTGGTTTTTGTAAGGATTCAACTTCCATCATTCCTAGGCCTTGTAGTATTCTATTAAAGGTGGTCTCAGGTAAGGCTTTTGTGAATATGTCAGCCAATTGATCAGTGGATCTCACGAAGTGAAGCTCAATGTTGTTGTCTTCTACGTGATCCTTGATGAAATGATACATCAGTGCTATCTGTTTCATATTTTAGTGTTGCACTGGGTTGTGACAAATTCGAATAGCACTTTTAGAGTCACAATATAGTGGGATTCTTTTCATGCTGAAGCCATAATCACAAAACTGGCTTTGAATCAAAATGACTTGAGATTGCAAGATGTAGCAGCTATATATTCAGCTTCAACGGTTGACAAGGACACATACGTTTGCTTCTTGGATTGCTAACTAACAAGTTTGCCATCTAGAAATTAGCATCCTCCAGTTGTGCTTTTTCTATCTATTCCACATCCCCCAAGGTCAGCATCCGAAAATGCTTGTACGAAGAATCCTGGTTTCGCAGGGTACCATATGCCAAGTGATGAAGTTCGTTTCAAGTATCTGAAGATATTCTTGATGGCCACCATATGAGGTTCATGTGGATTTGCTTGGAACCTAGCACAATAACAAACGAAAAACATGATATCTGGTCTACTAGCTATTAGATACATCAATGATCCTATCATTTGATGATAAAGAGTCATATCAGTAGCTGGTTTTCCAGAGATGGTGTCATTTTTGTTTCGAATTCCATTGGAACCTTGACTTTAGAGTATCCCACCATGCCAAACTTAGCTAGTAAGGTTTTCGTGTATGCTTCCTGGTTTATGAAAATGCCTTCTGGTCCCTGTCTTATATTTAATCCAAGGAAAAAGTTAATTGGACCCATGGAGCTCATCTCAAACTTTGTTTCCATCAATTTTTGGAATTCAGCTATTAAGCTAGGATTCATAGAACCGAAAATGATGTCATCAACATAGATTTGGATGATCATTAAGTGGCCACTCTCTTTCTTTCGAAAGAAGGTTGGGTCAACGGAAATTTATTTAAATTTGGACATTTAAGAAAGCGAGTGAGAGTTTCATACCAGGCTCTTGGAGCTTGCTTGAGACCATAGACTGCCTTGTCCAAGATGTAGCTGTGATTTGGATACTTCTCGTTTACAAAACCAGGAGGTTGTTCCACTTATACTGTCTCTTCTAATTCCCTGTTCAAAAACGCACATTTAACATCCATCTGAAACACCTCAAAGTTCTTTTGTGATGCGTATGGCAGGAAGATGTGAACAGATTCCAACAATGCAACATGTGGGAAGATTTCTTCGTAGTCGATGCCTTCTTCTTAACAATATCCCTTAACCACAAGTCTTTCCTTGTTTCTTATGACGTTCCATTCTTTATACATTTTGTTGCGAAACACCCACTTTAAACCTACAACCAATCCATCTGGTGGAGTTGGAATTAGCCGCCAAACTTTGTTTTGTTCAAACTCATTGAGTTCTTCTTGCATCGCTTGCATCCAATCAGAATTATCAAGAGCAGTATTGACGGTTTTGGGTTCTACCTTGGAAACGAATAAGTTAAACATACAATATTCTACTTGAGATAATAATGTAGTTTGTTTCGCTTTTTTTTGAGATCTCGTAAGGTCTCCTGCAGAAGAATCGCCGATTACTTGGGATTTGGGGTGATCTGTTGTCCATTTGGCTAAAGGAGGATAATTTGGATCATAAGAGGGATCCAATTCAGCGTTTACTTCTTCGAATTCAGATTGAGCGTCCGAATCACCATTTGCATCCTTATTCTCCCCCTCGAATGACGAGTGGTCATCTTCTTCAGGAATTGAAGTATCTCTTGTGAATGGAGGTTTGAGAGACACAGTGGGAGGTGAGTAATTTGAATCAGAAGGTGGGTCAGAAGAAAGAGACAAAGTGTAACCATCCTTCTGCGATGGAATGTTAGTATCTTGTGGAGTTGGTTGCTCCCCCTGAGGACGTACACTGGAGTTAGAATTCTCCCCCTAGAATGGAGTGCTCGAATCTTGATGCATGTTCGTAGTTGATGCTGATTGTGCATGTCTTTCGTAGCATCATCAATTATCTTCATTAATTCATCCACTTTATTGTTAGCTGCTTTTGCGTCGGTTGTGACTTCCTTTTCTGGGTCATCAAAAAGTAGCATGAATTCATCATATAGATTGGAGATTGGAATTGTGGATAGACTTGGCTTTGGAAAGATTTCCTCTGATTGATTCTCATTCGATTGAATGCTCTTTAAGTAGTTATCGTCGAATGTAACATAGTAGGTCACTTCTATCTTCTTTGAGCGTTTGTTGAGAACCCTATATGCTTTAGAGGTCAGCGAATATCCCAAGAATATACCTTCATCAGCTTTCGCATCAAATTTGTGTCGTTGTTCCTTGGAGTTGAATACGAAACACCTAGAACCAAATACATGGAAAAACTTGACATTAGGTTTGCGATTGTTTCAAACTTCATAAGGATTAATAGAGAATCGCTTATTCAGAATATATCTGTTTTGGGTGAAACAAACAGTCGCAATTCCATCCACCCAGAAGTATAAAGGCAGACTTGCAAATGTGAGCATGGTCCGTGCAGCTTCGCACACAGAGCGGTTTCGTCTTTTGACAACACCATTCTGGTGTGGAGTGTAGGGAGCAGAGAAGTTGTGTGAGACTCCCCTTTCATCAAGATATTCTTCAAACTCCTGCTTTTTGAATTCCAACCCATTATCGCTGCGAACTAGCTTTCACAGTTGAAGCTCACTTTGCTTTATAAAGTCCTTGAGTTTGGGAGTAGCTTATGATTTCCATTTAAGAAATAACACCCAAGTGAAATGTGAAATATCATCAAATATTACAAGAATGTAGTTACTACCACCAACACTTTTATTGCAGAAGGTCCACAAAGTTCGATATGTAGAACTTCTAATGGTTCAATGACTTTCTTGTTTACAATGGTTGGATGATTTTCCTGATTTGCTTCCCCATTTTGTAGGCTACACACAAATGATCCTTATCATACTTCAAGAGGGGAAGTCCTCACACATGATAACCAAACACAAGCTTATTGATATCTTTGAATTTGAGGTGCGAAAGTCTTCTATGCCATAGCCAATTATCATCTGAGTGAGCTTTCGTAAGCAAGCATATGGCAGGCTTCCCTCGTATTGGGTTCAGATTCAAAGGATACATTTCTCCCTTTTGTTGCGACATTAAGAGAACTGCTTTTGTTTTCTTTTCTATTATCTCAGATCCTTTATCGTCTAAGGAAACTTTCAAGCCCGTCCCTACAATCAATTGTTAAACACTAACTAGGTTGTGTTGTAAGCCTTCCACATATGCGATCTTACGAATTGAAAAATCACCATTCGTTATCATCCCATAGCCTTTGATCTTTCCAAATGAATTGCTTCTATACTTTACATTTCCACCATCTTTGAGAGATTGAAACTCTCGTAACTCCTCCTTCCTGCCTGTCATGTGACGCGAGTAACCACTGTCGATGTACCATTTAGAGTGGAACTGCTCGTCACGTATAACTTGTCAAAGTCAAGCAGATTTAGGAACCCAAAGTTGCTTGGGTCCTTGTGAGCCTTTTACAAAACGGGGAAAAGTAATTGCAAGATCAACCATATAAGTTCGTTTTATTAAAGTGGTTTCATCTTTCTTAGTTATGGTGAAAACTTTTACTTTATTATCTTTCATTTTCGTTTCTATTGAATCAAATTGTTTTTCTTTGTTTTTGATTTGACTCTTAATGAACTCTTTCTTAACTTTCTTAGGATTAGTTATCGATTTCTTGGTTTGAGCTTCAGAATCTGAGGCTAACTTTCCCTTTCCCTTGACATCTTTGGGCGAAGCTTTCGTGCGTTGAGAATGATGAGATTGTGATTTCTCATTGGGCTTCTTTGAAAAAGAGGGCTTAGGAGCAAAGTTCCTAGTTGGTTTCTATGGATTGTAGGAATGATAGTGCGAACATAAAGCAGGATTCGCATTTGAACGAGCTTTCATATTCTGATTGGAATATTTTTCTATGGGAACATAATAAGAATTTTGGGATTGCCAAAACTGGTTCCTTTCATTGAGATTTCTCTGATATCTGCAATTTCTTTGTTGTTTTTGTTCTGCAAGTTGCTCAGTGGCTTGTGACCATTTGCCTTGGGTTTTGTTTTTCTTGCATGAGATTTGTCCTTTACTGACTGAGGTTCATTCGAACTTTCCTTTGTTCCACTTGGACTTCCTTTCTCATAGCTGGAACGATTGTTCAGTGGTTTCGCCACATACCTTCCCTTCACTCTCCATGAGGTTTTTTCAGACAGACCCTTCGTTTCTACTGCATTATCTATTGGAGCGAACAAAAAATAATTATTCCAACCTTTTTTGTTGACGATGGACGTTAGTTCTACATTTTGATTTTTTTTTCCAGTCCTTTAGTAGCGAACACTTGATTAGGAGTAGTTTGGACTTTGGGAAAAATGGTTCCTTTCATTTTCAATGTTTTTGGTTTATTTTGAGAAATACGTGCAAATTCAACCGACTTTTTAGAAATCAAATCTTTCGCAGGTTCAAGTTCGTTTTTAACAAACTCTGATCAATAAGCCTCATATTCTACAGGAATTTCGCTCATATCACTGTCCTCATCGAATTCAGATATTCTTTCAATATATATATATATATATATATATATATATATATATATATATATATATATATATATATATATATATATATATATATTATTTTCTAAACTCAATTTAGCACTCAACGAGTCGGATTTCTATATAGTGTCAGACTTGATTTGCTTCTTATCGTTTTCATCTAAAATCTGCTTTAACATGTTTTTGTGGTCTTTGGACTTAATTATGATTCAATTCGTTCCAATCCAACCATGTATGCATCAGAAGTTTCGTTTGACGAAACTATGGATCCGCATTTGTAACAGTCGGCGTCTATCTCATCTTCCTTTAATTCAATAAATGGTAAGATCATCTTGTGAATTTTCTCACCAATTCCACAATCAAGGTGTAACTGAGTAATGTTAAAATAAAGCCTTTTAGAAATTAAATTGAAAATGTTACGTTGTTTCAAAGGCATCAAATTATCTCGTTGTAAATAAATTAATTGATCCCTAAACTTAGACAACTCCGACTCGATCTTCTCAATCCACATTCTCTGCGCATCTCTTTTCGACGAAACCCTACTGATTTGATCATTTAGGTTACCATTTGTTAACCGAGTTCTTTTTAAACTATCACTAATATTTGAAAAGGTGAATTTTAAGTCGTTTAATTCGGTTTCATATCTAGACACAGGAATGTTGAGTGATTTGAGAATTAGGTTTACCTTGTTGATCAACTGTTCACACTAATTGATTTGTTTGGGTACTGGTCTTGCGGTGAAACAACTATCATCCCTTTTTCCACTCCCAGTAACATTCTCCTGCATCTGTGACCCTTCACTCTTTACCATCAAGCACCTTCCTGCAAACTGCAACCTTTCCTCTTTCGTAACGAACACCCTGCCATGTGTGGACTTGTGAACCTCGTCGTCCTCCGAGTCGGTTGACCATACTTCAACTCCTCCAAATTCATTCTCAGCCACATTTTCTTGCACAATCAAAGTAGGTATAGAGTTATCAACAGTCTTTTTCTTTTTGATCTCCTCCAGCTTTCGCATGTGGTGGGATTCATCATCTTCTCCTTCTCTCTTCTCATTTATCATTCTCAGCATGCAACCCTTAGCTAGATGATTTTTTCCATGACAATAGTTGCAGTCATAGCCAGAGTCTCCCGTGCTCTTTTTTCTCCTTCTTATCTTCTCCCTCTGAGAAGGGCTTTTCTTCTCATCTTTCACCCTTTCTGAGCTATAGCTACCTTGTCAGTTTCAGTTCTTGTTTAATGGGAATTTCCTCCTTGCGAACCTTTTGGGATTTGTGACCATTAAAGCGAAATCCTCATTCCTAAGATCATTTAGAATGATCTGACTCAGAATCTTCCTATGCACCAATTTTTCCCTTCGCAACAAGAGCTAGAGACCCCATTCGAGAAAAAATTTCACTTCTTTCAACACTTCACTTTCATGTGCCTTGAGAATCCCAACAAGTTTAGATAAAGTATAACTTTTGAATTGCTCGTGCGCTTTGACAGTAGAAACAATCATCATCAATTCAAATCTAAGCCATTCATGAAAGTAACCTTCTACTCGATCAAATCGCATCCAATGCCATGCTTCATCATCTTGCTAAGAAGATGATTGTAGTGGTTGAAAGTATGGCTCAGATTTTCTTCTGGCTTCTGCATGAACACACCAAACTCCAAAAGCAGGAGTGTTTGAGTTGAATGCTAAAGATCTACGTCAGTGGAGTAAATTTCTTTAAGCCTATCCCAGATGGCTTTCATAGTGTCACACGAACTAACAAGATGAAAAGTATCATCTTGCAAAGTGAATCTAATGATCCTCATTCCTTTGACATTGCTGATCAGTTTATATTTTTTGATCTTGAGGAACGTCCTTCATATCAAGGAGCAGCTGGTTGTATTCTTTCTAAGTTTTGATGGTTCTTTTTGACTGTATGAACAAATGGACCTAGAGTGATGGCTTCCCATATCAAATAACCATTATCTTCTGAACCGAGAACGTAATCCTCAAAGTGAAGCGCCCATACTTCATATTCAAGAGGAAAGAAAATCTAGATCCTTGTTGTTAATCCAATGTTGCTTGAGATATTTATACAGTTGATGTTGGAATCGTCGTGCTGCATGATGATGTTTTCTTTGATATCTATAAAGAATCAGACATGTAAACTAAGATGGTTTATAGGGTAATATCAAGATCAATTTAAGCCGTCAATGTGACAATGAAGACGACTTGAACTAGATCCTATATTAACGGAAACCCTAAAACTCTGTAAACAAAAGAGATGCATATAGATTATACAATCTCTTGCCCTGATACCAATTGTTAAGAATATATCCTTAAAGATCAATTACATTCAAGAACAGATAAAGAAAGAACATGATGATGATTCAAGAATGTCGAATGATTAAACGTCACACCTCAGAAGAACTCTATGAAGAATTGCTACTGTAGAGGCGTGTTTAGGGTTACAAGGTAAAAGATCAAAGTTAACTTAAATACAATGCATACAAGCATCTTAAATACTCTAACCCTATTAAATACGGTGGATAGGCCCAATCGTTTACATAAAAGACTTTAAGAAAAGCTGAATGATGCAACACTATAATCCCAACAATATAAAAGACTTTAATAAAAGCCTAATGACACAACACTATAATCCCAACAACAAACGTATGCATATAACAGAACGTGGTTATGCCAGGCCTGTATCAACCCCATATGATAGCATGTAGCTATGTCGGGTCTGTATCAACCCATTACAACATGATATATAACATTTGCTGTTTCGGGCCCGTATCAACCCCCGAGTCCATAATGACTCCGAGCCTATATTAACTTGATATATAACATTCGATGATATAAAACATAATAACAAAATCGCACATATTTAACAAGTATAAATCAGCGGACCAGCATTCGTGTCTTCGACCCACTAGTTTGGTAAGAAGACTCACCTCTAAATGAAGATAACTGAACCGCACACTTGAGTTACTACTAACTTGGCTACTTACACTAATTATATCCTAAAAATAACTCTAATTAATAATTTGTGTTTTATCCCGTAATAAATAGTGATGAGAATAAATCTCTAGATCGTTTAGATCTTTCACAGATATATTAATAAAGAACAAACAATTCAATCAATCACAATAATGAACGCAATATAAAATCAATATGAAGCTTATGATTTAAATGTAGTCACGCCTCAACAGATCTCGATAAAGAACTTCCACTGTAGAGGCGAGCTAGGGTTTACAATATTATGATAAGAATAATAAAAGCGTTACCCACTAAGGATGCATGCATGCACCTTAAATACTAAAACCCTAGAATAAAATAATGCATGGTTGGATTGGCCCAAACCGGATACAAAACTGGGCTAAAAGGAACGAGCCCAAGATGCAACATCATTATCCCAACAATTTCCCCCTTTGCGTCCATTACGGCGAGACCTTCACTTTGGCTGTGTGACCTTGACTTGCTTCACAACTTTAAACAGCCGAGGAATAATAGCAAGAAGCGTCTGCCGAAACTGAATATACCAATGAAGCATATCAGTAAACAGCTTCTTGTCAGCTTCACTATTCTGATTACACCTATGAATGATCTCCAAAATATGTTCTAAGCAAGTAGTAGAGAATAGGTGTTTGTCAATAAGAGCGAATAGGCATTTTTGACCTTCTCCCCTAATGAACATCATAGTGTGAAACTTCGTGTCAATCTTTCCCTTGATCATTGTGTTTATATTGCCAGCTCTTCCCATTGGTTTGATCGTAGTTCGCTTGTGAATATCAGTAGCAATCTCTTGATCCATCTTTGGTACTTCATGAATGTAACAAACAAGGATTCGCTTGATATGATCAATGATCGGCTGATACTCCTGGGGATTACATAGCAGAATATTGTTGAGAAGTATCCATTCGTGAAGGTTTAGATTTGGAAGGTCAGCTAGGGAAATGGTATGAACAGAGCTATCTGAGCCTCGGTTTACTTTGAATTTGGAATTAATAAATTTCCCAGCTGAATAGGGCTTGAATACCTTTACCGTTGTAATTTTCTTCAAGCTCCAGGTCAGGTATTGTGGTTGAGCAAATTCTAGATAAAATTCCAGCAGATCCCGATCAACCTTCGGTTCTGGAGAAGGAACGACAACAGTCGAGGCAAAGCAGTGAAAGATGAATGCCTTTCGGTGATTTTCATGTCGAACTGAGCGTCCTTCGAGTTCTCAAGACTGAATGATAAAACAGATTCAAGCCAAAGAATACTAGATTCATCAATGACTTCCCTTTGGAGCGATTCAATAGTCCATTCGGGAAACATCGATTTCCTTTTATTTATTCTCTTTCATTTCTTTCTCCAACCAATTCATTTTCTCCCGAAGCTCTTGCTCAGAAGGCTTGAATTTTGTCTCAGGTTTGGAAGGAGCTCCTGTAACAATATCATCAGAATCATCCTCTTCATCATCATCGCCAATGATCTTCTTTTTCTTTTGACTTTTACTGGATGGAGTTTCATTATCGTTCGGTCCAGCAGTAGCTTTCGGTTCTGGAGGAAGTGGAGGTTGAGTTTTGCCAATATTGCCTCCTTGGGATTTCTTTTCTCCCCCTTGTTTCAGAAGAACGATAGTGTCCGAAGCACCTTCAAAATGACTGAGAATATCCAAGGTTGGACGTAGCTTCTCAGCCATGTGATGAATAATGGAGATCGTTAAGATTGAGTCATGAGCATCCAGGAGATGAAGCGGGATCGGATGGACATCACCAACAGAACTGTGAATCACCTCTCTTTCATATTTGAGATCATTAAGCTCTTGAGTTACAGTACGGAGCTTTAAGTTCTGAATTTTGAGTTGAGATGTTCGCTTGTCCAACTCATCCATAACTTTGTTTTCAACTGCTAGATCTGCCTCAATAGTAGTTAACCGTTCATCAACTTTGGTAGCTTCAATGGCTTTTCGAGCCACACCAAGTTGGGATAGCTCTGCCTCCAGTGAATGTTTAAGAGAGTCAATCGAAGCGGTCACGGTATTAGCATTTTTCTGAGCAGCGGTCACGGTATTAGCATTTTACGCGCCGTTCCATAGAAAGTACCTTTTTCAAATCGACGAAACGGTTGGATAATTGTTGACTCATCCATCATGCTTTATTTGAAACGTCACCTATATAAATAACATGAACCATTGTCATCCTTATAATTTCAATCGAAAATCACCATAATGCCTTTTAGAACCCATGCTATAAAAATTAGCTCATATATAAAATGGAACCACACTTGTGGAAAATCAAAGATTTTCGTGCATAGAATGAGAATGAAAAAGAAATAAATCGAAATTTATGGGATATTATGATGTCGATTAAGACATGAAATAGTAGATCCCGAGCATGGATCTCTTCCTTTCAAGTCAAGAGAGACTTCAAAGTGTCTGTGTGGATTCCCATGAGAATACGATCAAATGTTTGTTAAGAAACATTGAAAGGCATCTTTTTAATCATAGGCTTTAGAGGTGGCTAAGCTTCAACCGAACTTCGATGCTTAATGTATGTAATGTCCGCGTTTCAAGGCTAGGCATTATCATTGATGTAATAGTCTAGGTTAACCATTGTAACTCTTTTTGAAGTATTAATGATGAAATATTTGAGTATTATTTGAATTATGTGTTTATTTTCTTAATTATTATAATTTAATGAATTAAGAATAAAATAAGCATCAAAATTAAAGTATGAGATAAGCCCGATATTTTTGCATAAAGATGTAGTGGTCGAAACAAGGATTCCGAAGATATAAAGAATGCCGAAATCCGAGTTATAACGAATAAGTTATAACCTATCGAAGTTTCACGACGAAACCGACAACGCTGAATGACGTAAAAAGTGAAATTTACGTTATAGCAATATTTAGCCTTAGTGATCTAAACGAAAGTCGTAGAGTTCATTAAACTAAGAGTGTGCATAAAAAGAACGCCCAAATTTGACTTCGTATGAGGAAGTTATGATTTTTCGAAGTTTCGACTTAGCAGTATGCAGCCCGAATATTCAATTCGAGATCGAACGGTTTTTAGCTGAGACAATCTAAAAAAGAATCGAAGATATCGTTAATTATAGTGAAACGATAAAAAGATAGACGAAAACGGACGTCGGATGAAGAAATTATGAATTTATAACAGAGTTTTCCTGTTCCGTCCTACTAAAAATAAATAATAAAAATAAATTCAAAATTAGCCAACGGAGTCTAAACGAAAGTTGTAGAGCGTAGTCTCACCTACGCGTGGATATAAAGAACGTCGAAAACGGAGTTCGTATGAGGAACATATGAATTCTTGAAGTTTATTAAATATTTTCGATATTTAATTTAAATATAAAATACCGATATTATCCGAAGGGGGGAGTCAGCGACCCTATCCTCATTATGCCCAGCGTAATTTCAATTTACGCCCAACGTAAATCGAAGTTCCAGCCCCCTATAAAAGGATGTCGAGGGCAGCCGATTCTTTTGCTCATTTCTTCCCTTTCTCTCGTGTTTTTGCATCGTTTTTCGTGCAAGAATTATCCCGAAGCCCTGATATCATTCCCGAGCCCCAAAGCTAGTCCCGAAGCCCCGAAGATCCCAAGAAGTGCAACTCCCGAGCCGAAGCTCTGCCCGCGAGGAGTCCAGTTTTTGTGAAGATCTTTCAGGTCTGTCGAAGAATACTACTTCTATAAGCCGTAGTGTTGTCCGATCATCTTCTGATCAAGTGAGTGTGTGGTTACTTTCTTCTAACGCATAATTATGAAGTATTTTATACGAAATACGTGTTATGTGTATATATTTTATTGTTATATGTGTGAATGTATATTCACTTTCTTCTATCTCATAGATATGATTTATTCTCTATGAAATACATGTTATGTGTATGTGTCTCATCTATTGTTTGGAATATGTATTGAATGAGAATGCTATACATGTTTTAAACTGTGTATAAAAATATATATTTTTATCTACTAATATATCGGGTAGAACATGGATAGATAGTTGTGTGATAAACAGATGAAAGGTCTCGATGTTGTTTTTGATTCAGTCATCTAGCGGAGTTTAGATGACGACCACAGACTTTTCTAGACAGTCCTGTGGAACGCTAGCAGGTTCGCCACATGTTGGTGTTAATGAACTTTGGTGTTCATTCACTGTACTCCATCCCCCTCATGGTTGCCTTATTTGACATATATTGCCGGGAAACCCCCGAATGCATGTGTTGTCGCCCCGATGAAATATTCTAAGACTAGGTCCCTTGTGTTAGTTGTTTTAGGGACGTAAAGTGAGAATAATGGGAATGGGTAATTGGGTTATTGTTGGATGGTGGAATTAAATATAATTATTTATTGTGGGTTGAAAACCCTATATGCTTACCAGGCTCCCAAGCCTAATCTACTCAGTTTATTTGTATTACAGGTAGTGGCGCAAGGGCATAGGATGGATGAATCATCAAGTTGTTTTGTTTACAAATCTATATATGTATATATTTGTTGAATGACTTGTAATGTTATCGTTTATGCTTTATTGTCTGTATCGAAACATGACATCCCGAATTTTGATTATATAATGAAAATACATTTCTTTATGAAATGCTTTGATAAATATTACTTTATCACGTTTTGTTTTCGGGAACAAATTCTGCAACTCTTTTAAATCAAAAGGATTTACTCTGAAATTATTCTAAAAGCATAAATGAAACCGGTCTTTTCTGGCCGTGATTTTGGGGATGTCACAGTTGGTATCAGAGCATTAGTTTAAGCGAACTAGGAATTTGTAGGATTCCTAGACTTAAACTTAAAATGCTAAGTGAAATTTTAATGTGTGTGTCTGTTATGTTCTAGACACAAGCACTAGTTTATTTTAGGAAAGTTGCCTAAAATGCTTTTATGTGCTAAATTTTATATGTTGCATATATGATATTATTTGTTCGGATCTATGGTTTGTTGCCGACCGGATCTCGAAACCTTATGTGTGTAGGATTCTAAGCGTACGTTTAAGAATTTAGAACTAGCATGTAAACGTTTCGTAGTGATAAGGATGATTTGAATATCTATCGTGAATGAGGATCTAATTTCACCTTATTTGGTGTGTAGATAAAAAATGGTGAGAACGAGGAGTGGAGTTGGAAATGCTAATGAAAACAGGAACCAACCACCAGTGATTGAACAAATACGTGTTGTAGTTGTAGCACCTGATCCAATAACAATGGTTGGTGTACAAATGATGATTCAAACAATGTTGGATCGTCAAATGGAGGAGACTACGCAGTTGCTTCAACAGAATTGTGAAGAACTGTTAATTCAAGTGGAAGAGCCCGAAGTGAATGAAGGGCACTCTAAAGGTGGAAACTTCAGTGGGTCTGTTGGTCAAACCAACCCACCAATAGTAAGGCAAAACAACCATGATGGAAGGAATGAAGGAACGGGATGCAAGTACATGGACTTTCTGACTTGCAAACCATCGAACTTCACTGGAAAGGAGGACCCGATCGGAGTGATGGACTGGATCTTCGAAATGGAGTTAGCCTTCATGACTTGTGGTTGTAGAGGCAAGTTGCAGACTACCTTTGTCGTGCGTCAGTTTCGAGGTGGAGCCGTTCGTTGGTGGAACACTCTAAGGAAGACTTTAAGCCCTAATGAGCCACTACAATTGTCATGGGTAGAGTTCTTGGCGCAGTTCAAGTGCAAGTTCTGCTCGGCTCAAAATCTGTTGGAATTGGAGAACAAGTTTCTGACATTAACAAAGGGCAGCATATCGGCCGACGATAACACTAATGCTTTCACCGACAAAATGGAGTTTGCCTTGCGCATCGTTCCAGATGAGCTGAAAAAGGTTGACCGGTATGCAAAAGGACTCTCATGGGAGTACGCAGTGCCAGTTCGTCAGACACCTACTCTAGAGGCAGCTATTTGGGCTGCCAAGTCTGTTGAGGACATGATCAAGGGAAGATCCGCCAGCAAGGTTGAAGTTGGCGAGAAGAGAAAGTTTGAAGGAAATTCAGGTTCCAATAAGAAAAGAAATTTTTCGAAGTCTGATTCGAAAAAGTTTGGAGGAAAAGGAGGCGAAGCGAAATGGTGTGAGAAGTGCAAGAAAAAGCACTTTGGGAAATGTAGTGAGGATGTAACCTGCTACAAGTGTGGAAAAATTGGGCATTTTGCCAATGAGTTTTCGTCCAACAAAAGGATGTGTTTTGGTTGTCATGAAGAGGGGCACATTTTGAAAGACTTTCCGAAAAAGAAGGATGCAGCTAAGCCCAACATTCCACCAAAGCCGAAGGCGAGAGCCTTTCAGATGACACTTAAGGCTGCGAAAGATCAAGTTGATGTCACTTCAGGTACCTTTCTCATAAATGAAATACCTGCTCAAATTTTGTTTGATTCTGGAGCCAACTACTCCTTTATTTTGCATGAGTTTGGTAGAAAACTAGCTTTGCCTGTTGATAGACTAGATAATGCTTTATTAGTCGAAGTTGCTAGTGGCAAGTTTGTACCTATTAGCCAACGTATGAAAAACATCTTGATCGACCTTAATGGGAATAAGTTTCACAAGGAATTATTACCTATCAAACTTAATGGTTTCGACATCGTGTTGGGAATGGATTTGCTTAGTGCCAATGATGCTGAAATATAGTGCAAAAAGAAGATAGTAAAAGTAAACCCGCCAGGGAAAGATTCGTTTATGATGTATGGGGAAAAACGCAGAGTAAATTATGGAATCATTTCTCTAATGAAAGCCAGGAAGTGTTTGACCAAGGGATGTACATCATATTTAGCATTTGTGATTGATGCTAAGAAGGAAAAGAAGGTGATGCAGAGTATTCTAGTGGTGTGTGATTATCCGGAAGTATTTCCCGAAGATCTTCCTGGATTACGACCTGATAGACAAGTGGAGTTCAGAATAGACTTGTTACCAGCAACCACGCCAATAGCAAAAGCACCTTATCGATTAGCACCGATGGAGATGAAGGAGCTGATGATGCAACTTTAGGAGTTATTGGACAAAGGTTTCATTATACCTAGTTCATCACCCTGGGGAGCTCCGGTGTTATTCGTGAAGAAGAAAGATGGAAGTATGAGGATGTGCATCGATTACAGAGAGCTGAACAAGGCAACAATAAAGAATAGATACCCGTTGCCAAGGATTGATGACCTGTTTGATCAATTGCAAGGTTCGAGCTATTTCTCGAAGATCGATCTAAGGTCAGGATATCATCAGCTAAAAGTGAGAGAACAAGATATCAAGAAGACTGTATTCAAAACTAGATATGGACACTACGAGTTCTTGGTTATGTCGTTTGGACTAACCAATGCTCCAGCAGCATTCATGGATTTAATGAACAGGGTTCGTAATCCATTCCTTGATAAATCTATGATCGTGTTCATAGATGACATTCTGATTTACTCGAAAAGCCAAGAGGAGCATGGCAGACACTTACGAGAAGTGTTAGAAGTCTTGAAGAAGGAGAAGTTGTATGCAAAGTTCTCCAAATGTGATTTTTGGATTCGAGAAGTCCGATTCTTGGGTCACGTGGTCAACCAAGAATGTAATGAAGTGGGAATAACCGAAAAGTCTCATGGAGATCCGAAGCTTATTAGGATTAGCCGGATATTACCGAAGGTTTATCCAAGGCTTTTCTTCAATTGCTACTCCATTAACAGCTTTGACCAACAAAGGAGCTACTTATGCTTGGAATGATAAGCATAAAGAAGCATTCGAGAAGCTAAAGAAGAATCTATGCGAGGCACCGATACTTTCTTTACCCGATGGAGTTGAAGACTTCGCTGTTTATAGCGATGCGTCTGGGGTTGGACTGGGTTGTGTTTTGACCCAAAGAGAAAAGGTGATAGCATACGCGTCTCAACAACTAAAGGAGCATGAAAAGAATTACCTGACTCATGATTTGGAGTTGGCAGCGGTGGTTTTCGCTCTGAAAATGTGGAGGCATTACCTCTATGGCACAAAGTGCAAACTTTTCACTGATCATACGAGTCTTCAATATCTCTTTAATCAGAAAGAATTGAATATGAGGCAACAACGCTGGCTAGAGTTACTCAAGGACTACGACTGCGAGATACTTTACCATCCCGGTAATCTAATGTTGTCGTTGATGCTCTCAGTCGGAAAGTCAATCTTGAAAGGAAGAGGCCAAGAGCTTTGAGAATAGAAGTTGTCTTGACAATTGTGGAGAGTACAAAGAAATCTCAAGAAGAAGATTTAGAGAAGAATGACCGAAAGGAGGAACGTTTGGGTAAAACGTTAGTGTTCGGTATAACCAGTCACAGACTGAAGGTGTTCCAAAATCGGATTTGGGTACCTAAGTTAGGAGGAATAAGAGATCTTCTGATGGAAGAAGCTCACAAGACCATGTACTCGATTCATCCTGGTAGCACTAAAATGTATAGGGACCTGAAACCCTACTACTGGTGGCCAACGATGAAGCTTAACGTTGCAAAGTATGTGGCCGAGTGTGTAACTTGTGCGAGAGTCAAGGCACAACACCAGAAACCATATGGGAGTTTAGAACCTTTACCTATGCCTATGGGTAAATGGGAAGACATTGCGATGGATTTTGTCACTAAACTACCCAGAACAAAAAGTGGTCACGACATGATTTGGGTGGTCGTTGATCGATTCACTAAGAGTGCGCATTTCATAGCAGCCAATGAGGAATGGCCTATGGAAAAGCTTGCGAATTCTTACGTAAAGGAAATTGTGAGGCTTCACGGTGTTTCGTTAACGATTGTATCGAAGCATGATAGCCATTTCACCTTAAGATTTTGAAAAAGTCTACAAGAGAAATGGGTACCAAGTTATGTTTAAGTATAGCTTACCATCCGCAGACTGATGGTCAGAGTGAAAGAACAATACAAACACTTGAAGATATGCTGAGAGCATGTACCCTGGAATTCCTAGGTAATTGGGATGAACATTTACCTTCGGTAGAATTTTCCTACAATAATAGTTTCCACTCGAGCATAAAGATTGCACCTTATCAAGCTTTGTACGGACAGAAGTGTCGTACGCCGTCTTGTTGGCTTGAGGCTGGGGAAAAGCAGTTTATGGGTCCTGAGATGGTCCATCAAACTGCTGAGAAGTTGAAAATGATCAGGGAAAAAATGTTAGCAGCTCAAGATCGTCAAAGGAGCTATGCTGAAAAGAAGCGAAGGCCGATGACTTTTGAAGTTGGAGATTTGGTTTTGCTTAAAGTCTCGCTGTGGAAGGGACTTATAAGATTTGGTAAAAGGGGAAAGTTAAGTCCAAGGTTTATTGGACCGTTTAAAGTTCTTCAGATGGTTGGGAACCAAGCTTACAAGCTCGAATTACCAGAAGAACTAAATGGTATTCATAACACTTTTCATGTGTGTTATTTGAGGAAGTTCACGGGAGAAGTTCCAGATATAATTCCAATTTCTGAATTGAGAATTGATGAAAACAAGAGGTTAATTGAAGAACCAGATGCAATTATTGACCGAAAGATTAAGAAGCTTCGACGCAAGATGTTCGAATTAGTGCTTGTCCGTTGGAAACATTCGAATGGGTCAAATCTCACCTGGGAAACAGAGAGTGACATGTTGAGTCGCTATCCGCATTTGTTTGTTGATGTGTGATTCCGGGGATGGAATCATCCTAAGGGGAAGAGAATTGTAACGCCCGCATTTCCAGGCTAGGCATTATCATTGATGTAATAGTCTAGGTTAACCATTGTAACTGTTTTTGAAGTATTAATGATGAAATATTTGAGTATTATGTGAATTATGTGTTTATTTTGTTAATTATTATAATTTAATGAATTAAGAATAAAATAAGTGTCAAAAATAAAGTATGAGATAATCCCGATATCTTTGCGTAAAGATTTAGTGGTCGAAACAAGGATTCCGAAGATATAAGGAATGCCGAAATCCTAGTTTTAATGAAGAAGTTATGACCTGTCGAAGTTTCGCGACGGAACCGACAACGCTGAATGACGTAAAAAGTGAAATTTACGTTATAGCAATATTTAGCCTTAGTGATCTAAACGAAAGTCGTAGAGTTCGTTAAACTAAGAGTGTGCATAAAAAGAACGCCCAAATTTGACTTCGTATGAGGAAGTTATGATTTTTCGAAGTTTCGACTTAGCAGTATGCAGCCCGAATATTCAATTCGAGATCGAACGGTTTTTAGCCGGAACAATCTAAACAAGAATCGAATATGTCATTAATTGTAGTGAAACGATAAAAAGATAGGCGAAAACGGACGTCGGATGAAGAAGTTATGAATTTATAATAGAGTTTTCCTGTCCCGGCCTACTAAAAATAAATAATAAAAATAAATTCAAAATTAGCCAACGGAGTCTAAACGAAAGTTGTAGATCATAGTCTCACCTACGTGTGGATATAAAGTACGTCGAAAACGGAGTTCGTATGAGGAATATATGAATTTTTGAAGTTTATTAAATATTTTCGATATTTAATTTAAATATAAAATACCGATATTATCCGAAGGGGAGAGTCAGCGACCCTATCCTCATTACGCCCATCGTAAATCGAAGTTCCACCCCCCTATAAAATGATGTCGATGGCAGCCGATTCTTTTGCTCCTTTCTTCCTTTTCTCTCGCGTTTTTGCATCGTTTTTCGTGTAAGAATTATCCCGAAGCCCCGATATCATTCTCGAGCTCCGAAGCAAGTCCCGAATCCTTGAAGATCCCGATAAGTGCAATTCCCGAGCCGAAGCTCTGCCTACGAGGAGTCCGGTTTTTGTGAAGATCTTCCAGATCTTTCGAAGAATACTACTTCTATAAGTCGTACTGTTGTCCGATCATCTTGTGATCAAGTGAGTGTGTGGTTACTTTCTTCTAACGCATAATTATGAAGTATTTTATACGAAATACGTGTTATGTGTATATTTTGTTGTTATATGCATGAATGTATATTCACTTTCTTCTATCTCATAGATATGATTTATTCTCTATGAAATACATGTTATGTGTATGTGTCTCATCTGTTGTTTGGAATATGTATTGAATGAGAATGTTATACATGTTTTAAACTATGTATAAAAATATATATTTTTATCTACTAATATGTTGGGTAGAACATGGGTAGATAGTTGTGTGATAAACAGATGAAAGGTCTCGATGCTGTTTTTGATTCAGTCATCTAGCGGAGTTTAGATGACGACCACAGACTTTTCTAGACAGTCCTATGGAACGCTAGCAGGTTCGCCACATATTGGTGTTAATGAACTTTGGTGTTCATTCGCTGTACTCCATCCCCCTCATGGTTGCCTTATTTGACATATATTGCCGGGAAACCCCCGAATGCATGTGTTGTCGCCCCGATGAAATATTCTAAGACTAGGTCCCTTGTGTTAGTTGTTTTAGGAACGTAAAGTGAGAATAACGGGAATGGGTAATTGGGTTATTGTTGGACGGTGGAATTAAATATAATTATTTATTGTGGGTTGAAAACCCTATATGCTTACCAGGCTCCCAAGTCTGACCCACTCAGTTTATTTGTATTACAGGTAGTGGCGCAAGGGCATAAGATGGATGAATCATCAAGTTGTTTTGTTTACAAGTCTGTATATGTATATATTTGTTGAATGACTTGTAATGTTATCGTTTATGCTTTATGGTCTGTATCGGAACATGACATCCCGAATTTTGATTATATAATGAAAATACATTTCTTTATGAAATGCTTTGGTAAATATTATTTTATCACGTTTTGTTTTTGGGAACAAGTTCCGCAACTCTTTTAAATCAAAAGGATTTACTCTGAAATTATTCTAAAAGCATAAATGAAACTGGTCTTTTCTGTCCGTGATTTTGGGGATGTCACAATGTAAGATCGAATGTTGATAAAAGTACTTGTGAGACCAAACTGGATCTTTTGGGAAGAAATGTCTTGGTGTTAGACAATTTCATAAAGATCACGCAAGAAAATAAAATGAGACTTTTGCAGGTAACTAGTTAAAGCTTGAATATTAAGATTGACCGTCGATTCAATATTGGTTTTGGATGTAGGGTCTCACTCAGCACGTGGTGTACGTATCTAAGATCATAAACATGGATTTTGTGTAACCATAAACCTCAATGGTAAGTGCTGAGGGTCTCAAGGATTACATAAATGAAATGAAGTGTAATGGAGAATAATGATGGAGGTGGTTTAAGAAGCAAATGTACCTCTGCTATAAAAGTAGGACCGAGCAGAAAACTCCAAACTCAATATAGAAGAGTAAGGTAGCTCGCGATTAGAGTAAATGTAACAGCCTAATTTGGAAAACATGATTTGTATTTATCACATTATTAAGGCTTCACTCAAAATCATTTGAGGCATTGGACAACATGCAGCAGCATGCATCTAGGAACACTTAACTAGTCTTATGAAAAGAATTTATACCTGTTGCAGCTCCATCATTGAGAATATTTTTTATACGAAAAAAAACATAAGAAAAATGAAATAAAATGAAAAATATTTTTATATTTTGTGAAAGATTTTGAAGGAAAAATAAAATAATAAAAATTTTGAAAAGAAAAACATAAAAATAAGAATGAAAAAGAGTATACAAAAGAATGCAACCAAAGTTCCTTTTAATGAAAAAGAAGAGAACGAGTTCAGAAGGTCCAAACCAAAAATAGATCGAGCGTTCGGTTCATTTCGGTTCCTGGGTGACCCGAACACGAAATAGACCGAGCATTCGCTCTATTTCGCATCTTACCTTTAATGAAGTGAAGGCGACTTTGGTATTGATTCTGCTTCCATCATTCCTAGGCCTTGTAAGATCTTATTGAAACTTGCTTCAGGTCAAGCGTTAGTGAATATATCTGCTAAATGATCAGTAGTCCTAACGAAATGAATCTCTACATTACCATCTTCCACATTATCTTTGATGAAGTGATACTGAAGTGCTATGTGCTTTGTCTTCGAGTGTTGCACTGGGTTACGACAAATCCTAATTGCACTTTCGGAGTCGCAATATAGTGGGATTTTCTTTATATTCAGCCCATAGTCCCTAAGCTGACTTTGTATCTAAATGACCTGATATGTGCATGAGGCAGGGACTATATATTCAGCTTCAGCCGTGGAGAGAGAAACATAGGTTTGTCTCTTTGATTTCAAGCTAAGCAATTTACCATCAACAAAATGGCATCCTCCAGTAGTGCTTTTATGATCCAATTCACAACCTCCTAAGTCATCATCTGATAATGCTTGAACAAAGAATCCTGAGTTGGCTGGATACCATAGACTGAGAGAGGAGGTTCGCTTTAGATAGCGAAAGATGTTCTTCACTGCCAGCATGTGAGGTTCGCGTGGGTTGGTTTGAAATCTAGCACAATAGCATAATGAGAACATAATGCCCGGCCTGTTGGCAGTAAGATACATCAGTGACCCAATCATCTGACGGTAAAGCATCATGTCAGCAGCCGATTTGTCCAACGATTGTGTCAGCTTGGTGCCAAACGCCATGGGAACCTACACCCTTGAATCACCTAACATCCCAAACTTGGAAAGTAACGTCTTTGTATATGCCTCCTGATTCCTAAAAATGCTTTCGGGTCCCTGTCTAATATTTAAGCCAAGGAAAAAGTTAATCGGACCCATTGAGGTCATCTCAAATTTAGTTTCCATCAGCTTCCTGAATTCAGCTGTTAGGCGGGGATTTGTGGAGCCGAAGATGATGTCATCAACATAAATTTGGACTATCATAAGGTGGTTACCCTCTCTCTTACAAAAGAAGGTTGGGTCAACCGAACCTTGTTTAAATTTGGACATTTTAATGAATCGAGTTATGGTTTCATACCATACTCTGGGAGCCTGCTTTAGACCATACACTGCTTTGTACAGAATATAGTAGTGATCTAGATGCTTCTCATTCACAAAGCCTAGCGGTTACTCAACGTACACAGTTTCTTCAAGTTCTCCGTTGAGAAAGGCACACTTTACGTCCATTTGATAGACTTCAAAATTCTTGTGTGCAGCATAAGCAAGAAAAATTCGAACCGACTCTAATCTTGAAACTAGATCGAAGGTCTCTTCATAATATATACCTTCCTCTTGACAGTATCCTTTCACCACCAACCGAGCCTTGTTACAAATCACATTCCCTTCCTTGTCCATCTTATTTCTAAATACCCATTTGAGACCGACAACCGAAGCATCCTTTGGAGTTGGAATTAGACGCCATACTTTGTTTCTTTCAAACTCATTTAGCTCATCTTGCATGGCTTGTACCCAATCATAATGATCAAGAGCTGAATTCATTGTCTTCGGTTCAACTTTGTAGACGAAAGAGTTGAACATGCAAAATTCTACTTGAGAGAATAACGCAACTTGCTTCGCTTTCAGCTGTGATCGAGTTAAGACTTTTTCAAAGGATTCCCCAATGATTTTTGTTTGAGGATGGTCTTTCGTCCATTTAATGAGAGGAGGGTAATTTGGATCACAAGAGGGATCCAGTTCTACATTGATTTCTTATTCAATATCTGATTGTGTATCATCATCATTAGCATTAGTATTCTCCCCCTCTAATGATGATACAAGTTCAATATCTAGATCAGAACACCCCCTTTCATTTGGACTTTCGGTTGAACTTGATGACTTTGAAGATGAATCCTCCCCCTGAAATAATAAACCCTGATTATCTAGTAGAGAAGAAACCTCCCCCTGGATAGAAGAACAGTCACCAGAAGGTTCGCTTGATTCAGGCCTTTCTGTTGCCTTTGGTTGGTCAGCTACCATCTTCTGTGCAACATCATCAATAAGTTGCTTCAAACTGTCGACTTTGTTATCGTCAACCTTGGATTCAGAATCAATAGCCATTTCTGGTTCATCGAAGAGAACCATATATTGCTCGAAAAGATTTAAAATAGGCATAGTGACTTGACTAGACTTTGGAAAGATTTCCTACATTGCACCTTCAGTTGTCTTCAACTTCTTGACATAACCATGATCGAAAGTGACATAGTATGTCTCTTCAATCTTCTTTGAGCATTTATTCAAAACTCTATACACCTTAGAGTTCAAGGAGTAGCCCAGAAAGATCCCTTCATCAGCCTTAACATCAAACTTGTTTTCGATTCTCCTTTGAGTTGAAGATGAAGCATCTTGAACTGAATACATGAAAAAACTTCACATTAGGCTTGCGGTTATTCAAGATCTCGTAAGGAGTGATTGAGAATTGCTTGTTTAGATACGATCTATTATGAGTGTAACAAGCAGCAGCAATAGCATCAGCCCAGAAATATAAAGGCAAGGAACCGAATCTCATTATGGTTCAAGCCGATTCGCAGAGAGAACGATTTCGCCTTTCGACGATTCCATTCTGTTGTGGAGTATATGGATCAGAAAAATTTTGAGTCGTTCCCTTCTCAGCAAGAAAATCTTCGAAATCCTTGTTCTTAAATTCCAAGCCATTGTCGCTTCTAACGCTACGAACTACTTTTCGTAGTTGAACCTCTACTTGCTTTATGAAGAGTTTGAGCTTAGGAGTTGCCTCTGATTTTTGCTTCAAGAAAAATACCCATGTGAAGCAAGAGAAGTCGTCTACGATGACAAGTATGTACTTGTTTCCACCAATTCTTTTGATAGAGGAAGGAACACATAGATCAATATGTAACAGTTCTAATGGTTTTATCACCTTTGTGTTGATAATAGAAGGATGAATTTGTCGACTTTGCTTTCCCATTTCACAAGTTGCACATAGATGGTCTTTGTCAAATTTGAGAACTGGAAGGCCTCTAATGTGATATCCTAGTACAAGTTTCTTGATATCTTTGAAATTGAGATGAGAGAGCCTTCGATGCCATCACCAACTTTCGTCTGGATGTGCCTTCGTTAGCAAGAAAATTGTTGGTTTCCTTCTAATAGGATTGAGATTTAAAGACATTTTTCCCTTTCTATTTGACCTCAGCAGAATATTATTTGACTTCTTTTCAACAATCTCCGAGCCTTCGTCATCAAAGGAGGCCTTCAATCTGGTCCCAACTACCATCTGTGAGACACTGATGAGGTTGTGCTACAGTCCTTCAATGTATGCGAACTCTCTGATTAAGAAGTCGCCATTTGTAATCATTCCATAGCCTTTGATAGTCCCAAATGAATTGTTGACATACTTCACTGTTTCACCATCCTTGAGAGACCGAAACTCCCTCAGTTCTTCCCTTCTTCCTATCATGTGATGCGAGCAGCCACTATCAATGTACCATTCTTCATCAAACTGCTCGTCACGAATAACCTGCAAAATATCAAGCAAATTTAGGAACCCAAAGTTTCTTAGGTCCTTGTGAGCCTTTTATAGGACAGGGAATAGTAAGAGAAACATCGATCAGATAAGTTCTTTTTATTAGAGTTGTTTCGTCTTTTCTTTTTAAAACTTTGATTTTGTTTGACTTAGACTCATTTGACTTAGTCATAGGATTTGTGGTTTTGACGTTCGCATTCTTTTGGGTCTCTTTTGGGCGTCCATCGTTGTTTGGAAAGAGTTTTCCTTTCCCTTTTGAATCTTTAGATAAGCGAGAATTAGAATAAGAATGAGAAGAATGAGGTTTAGAATCTTGATTAGATCGTTGATTGTTGCTTTTCTTTGGTTGAGTATGAAGACTTTCTTCCCTTCTATTCTTCTGACAATTGTATCTGGGACCAAACCCAAACTTTCGGGTGCTATTATGTTGAGGACCAAAACCTTCCTTTTGGTTGCTTACATGTTGAGGACCGAAACCTTCCTTTCAGTTGGCTCTTGGTTCTCCTCGTGACTTATTTGTCTTTTCATACCTAACATAGTGAGGATTCTGGGATCGCCAAAACTGCTTTCTTTCTAAAAGATTCTTCTTGTATCTCAGACTACGTTGGTGTTTTCGTTCTGCCAACTGTTTTGGATTTTCATGAATATTGGCCTTTTTCTTCGGTACTTGAGCATGGCTTTCGCTCTTTGACGAACAAGTCTCACTGGATGTTGTCATTGGTTCACCTGAAGATGTTTTGGTGCCACTTGTGCTTGGCACATCATATCGTGTTGGTTCATTAAGTGGTTCAGCTACATACCTACCCTTCACTCTCCATGAGGTTTTCTGAGATAAGCCTTCTGTTTCATCAGTGTTATCTATCGATATTAACCAGAAAAACTCCTCACATCCATTAGCATTATCTTCTTCTACCAATGTTGTCAGTTCTGCTGTTTGTTGAGGTGTGACTCCCTTAACTGTGTAAACTTGATTTGGAGTTGTTTGAACCTTTTGATATACTACAACTTTTTCCTTGAGTACTTTGGTCTTGTCTTTCGATGAGCGAGTGAACTCAACAGAGTTTTCAGTAATAAGTTTTTTACTAGTTTTGGGTTCGCTCTTGACAAATTTTGAACAGCCCACCACGTCCTCTACATAGATTTCACTCATGTCATCATCCTCATTAAGTTCAGATGCATTTTCAGCATCAATTTTGTTTTCTGAACTTAATTTGGCATTCAACGAGTCAAATTTTTGTATAGTTTCAGTTCTTAATTTCAATTTATCATTTTCATCTAACAGATTTTTGAGCATGTCCTTATGGTCTTTTGATTTTATGTAGGACTCTATTTTGTCAAGACCAATTTTGTAGGTAGGTGATATTTTATCAGAAGATACAACATTTTCACAGTTGTAGGATTCGACATCGACTTCATCCTCCTTCAACTCAAGGAAGGTTAAAATCATGCGATGTATCTTCTTTCCTATTTCTTAATCAAGATGTAACCGAGTGATATCAAACAAAAAACGTTTCATTGTTTTAAAAGCTTAAGATTGTCTCGTTGCAAATAGATTGACTCATCCCTAGACCTAATTAATTCCTTCTCCTTTTGCTCAATCCAGATTCTCCTCTCCTCACTCTTCGATGATATCCTGCTAATTTGATCAGTCAGGTTAGAGTTTGTGACACGAGTTTGGGTAAGACTACTACTACAACTAGAAAATTTAGACTTTAAGCTATTCGGTTCCTTTTCATAGTTAGTAATAGGAATTTTCAGAGAAGTGAGAATGTTTTGTACTTTCTTGATCAACTCATCATATTCGTTGATCTGTGCATTGACAGGTTTCACAGCGAAACACCTATCCTCTCGCTTCTTCTCATCATCCAGCACACCATCTGTTGTGTACCCTCGCATCTGTGATACACCTTCTGTCACCATCAAACATCTTCCCTCAACCTTTTCTTCTTTCACCAGCAGAGCCTTGCCATGAGTGAGCTTTCTTACTTCTTCATCCTCTGAATCTGTAGACCACACCTGCACTCCACCAAATTCATCATTATCACCTGTATATTGTACAATCAAAGCATTCGTGGTGTTATTGTTAGCTGTTTTCTTTTTACTGATCTCTTATAATCATCTCAGGAGGTTCGCTTCCTCATCGTCTTCATCGACTCTTTCAGACTTCTTCTTCAGCATGCAGTCTTTGGCAAAGTGGTTCTTGCCTCCACAATAATGACAGTCAAAACCTGAGTCACCACCAATCTTTGTTTCCTCTTTAGATTATTTAGACTTTGAACTCATCTTTGGTTCCTCCTTCACCTTTTCGGGACTATAACTTCCCTGCCAGTTTCGGTTCTTATTGGCGGGGAACTTCCTTTTGATAAACTTTCTTGGATTGGAAACCATCAGGGCATACTCTTCACCGGTTAGATCATAGTCAGCTAGATCTAATTCTTCTTCTTCTTCAACAATACTCTTTCCTTTGGAGATAAGAGCCAATGAACCCAAGCTAGAAACCACATTCGTTTCCTTTGATACCGCACTTTCATGGGACTTCAGAATTCCCACCAGTTTCGCCAGAGAGTATGATTTGAACTGTTCGTGTGCCTTTACTGTGGACACAACTGCCATCCATTCGGGTCTAAGACCGTTCATGAAGGTAACCTTCTTCTCAATAATCTTCCTTTCGATCCCGTGCTTTATCATCTTACTGAGGAGATGATTAAACCGATCAAAAGCCTAAATAAGTTTCTCTTTGGCCTTCTGTTTAAAATCACCAAATTCAGAAAGCAGCAAGGTTTGAATCGAATTCCAGATCTTCATTAGTGGAGTACAATTCCTTTAACCTATCCCATATTTCTTTTGCTATAGCACATGAACCCACCAATCTAAACGTATCTGATTGTAAAGAAAACCTAATGATTCTTAAGGCTTTAATGTTGCACTGAAACTTTTCATTCCCATCTTGAGGATTGTCTTTCACATCAATCACGAGCTGATTGTACTCCTTTTGAGTTTTAACAATCTTTGAAGTGCTTTAGTGAGCAAACAGACCAACTGTAATTGCTTCCCACATCAAGTACCTATTATCCTCTGAACCGATTACATAATCTTCGAAGTGGTGCATCCAGACTTCATAATCCTGAGTGTATAGGATTGGAATTCTTGTTGTTGATCCAATACTTTTGGAGATGTTGATTGGATTGGATTGTGAATCGTCCATAGACATTGTGATGATGTTTGATCGATAACCAGTTTAAGATCAGACTTGTAATTTATCGTTAGGGCAAGATCGACAATTAATGAGATACGCCAATTTGGAATGAAGACTCAATTAATATCAATCAATGCGGAAAAACCCTAATAACTTCTTCAATAGAAGAGATGTGTATGAATTACACAGCCTCCTACTCTGATACTAATTGATGAGAATAAATTTGTAGATCGTTTAGATCTTTCATAGGTATATTAATAAAGAACAAACAATTCAATCAAACACAACAATGAGCACAATATAGAATCAATATGAAGCATATGATTGAAACGTAGTCACGCCTCAGCAGAGCTCAATAAAGAACTTCCACTGTAGAGGCGAGCTAGGGTTTACAATATTATGATAAGAATAATAAAAGCGTTACCCACTAAGGATGCATGCATGCACCTTAAATACTAAAACCCTAGAATAAAATAATGCACTGTTGGACAGGCCAAAACCAACTACAAAACTGGGCTAAAAGGAACGAGCCCAAGACGCAACATGATTATCCCAACAAATAGCCTAATCATTCCATTAGCCTAATATGGGAAAAAGGTTATTTGTTATTTCTAATCACAACCCAAATTATCAATCCCAACACTAAAGGTCCAAGGCACAAAATAATAGCCAAACATTGAGTCTAAGACGTACGTTCCGTGTACATCGTTGTATGCCCCACATACAAGCGACTGATGCGGAAAGGGAAGTTAGGGTCAAGGTGCAGTACGTGCAACATATGTCGATTTATGCCCGACATATGCAGTATGGTTTAAACCCTCCTATTAAGGTTTTAATGCCTCATGACCTTACGTCTAAACTTCATATTTGAGTTTAATAAAACATATGAGGCCATAAAGTTGCAACTGTTATGCCTTTGCATGGCTACAAGGATCCCAACACTAAAAACCTAACTTATCCAATAATTTACAACTCCATAACTCTTTTATGGAAGCAACCAAGACTCAAGCTTGTATTTTTATGAAATAAATCACCTTTAAAATGTCTGAAAGGACAAGTTAAAGCCTTTGGAGTATTCCATACTTACAAAGTTCAAGCTTTGGAACAAAAGAGTGTAAATCTAAGCTTAAGCAAGATCGAAAGAAATATGCATTAAAGTTGGAGCTTTATACCTCCAGAAGATGCACAATGATGAGTAGTTTCTGGATCCAAAGACTTGAGAGAAAAATCCCTTCCTTGATGATCTTCCTTCACACACAAGAATATACAAAACTCACTCAAAAGCTTCAAATCTCACTCTCAAGGTTAGGGTTTTTATTCTTAGGGTTTAGAGGAATGGAGGTTGGATGGTGGGAAGGGTTAAAGGCTATAAAGTCTTTAAATAGGGTCCAAACCCTAAAATTAGGGTTTGTCCCATGATTGTGTACACCCAATGTACATACACGTAAGACCATCGTACGTGGTTAACTCCGCGATTCTCATGCCAAGCTCCTACGCCCAGCGAAAGGTAATTTGTCAAAATTTTAAAAAATAAAGATAGAAAGGAAAATACATGGACGACTTGGTGTTACAGAAGGGTGTTAACATACATTTAATTCGACATTCAAGAAAGATGAAAGAGAAATTACGAACAAGTCACATGATTTTTTACACAAGTTCAATACCTTTTAAGTGTGTAAACAATCTTGAGTTTCATAAGATGATCCAAATGGTTTGAAAATTTTGTAGAGGGCTTTATCCTCCTTGTTATCATGAAATACCAGTCCCATTATTGAAAAAAAAAAGTTGAATACACCAAGACTTTACTTGAAGACTATAAGAATGAATGGAAACAAAATAGGTTGCACGTTGACCATTGATGGGTGGGGTGATAGAAAGAATCACTCAATTTGAATATTTCTTTAAATAGTCCTAAAGGACTTATTTTTAGCATCGGTGTATACATCTGACATTATCAAGACAATGGAACGTGTGTTTGAAATGCTAAGTGAATTTATGGAAAAGATAGAAGAAGAAAATGTTGTTCAAGTGGTGACTGATAATGTTGTTAATTACAAGGTTGTTGGGGAGTTATTGATGTAAAAGAGGAAGAAATTATTTTGGACATCATGCATGGCTCAATGCATTGGATTTTGAAAAAAGGTTGATGAACATAAGACGACTATAGCCAAAGGAAAAAAGATAGCAAGCTCTATCTACAATAGGTAACAATTTATTTTTATTCATTTTTATTATTAGTTTAAGATACAAAATTTAATGATTTATTCTTATAATAAGCTTCATTAATAGGTCATGATTGATTCACTTGAGAAATTTAAAAAAGGGAAAGAACTTCTTAGACTCGGAGCAACTAGATTTGATATTGGTTATCACTTGGTCAATTGCATGAACTAAAATGTGCCATATTTGTCTCTGGATAATGGTCAGCTACAGATTATGAAAAAGTCGATATGGGAAAGACTATTGAGGATATAATTATGGATCATGTATGATTTGGGCTATCAATTGCAACATGTCTTAATGCAACACATCCCCATATGAAGGTTGTTTAAAGGTTTGATTCATATTCCAAACCGGTTATGTGTATAGTCAAATATGTTGTTATATATTGAAGTCGTAGGTAGTAGTCGAAGTGTCGAATAGTTTGTCAATATCGAAGGTCTTCATTAATTCGACACTGTAAGTATTTTATCAGGCACTTATGTAGTTTCTCTTTAACTGTTGAAGTCCTGATATACTTTTTGTATCCACTGAGTACACTATAAATACTGTAGGTACCTAAGACATTTGTAACTTTTGCATTGTGCTTATTTTCTCTAAAAAATGTACTGTACTTTCCCTGGATAATATGAAATGGATCAAGATTTTATTTACATATGATGTTCATACTAATTCTTATTTTATATATGATTGCTTACTGAACTCTTCATATGGTATCAAAGTAGGAATCAAAAAACTGATTAAAGAATCCCATTCATGTTTTCATTTATTAAGTCATTTGTTCTGATTTAGTTTTTACGCAAGGAAAAATGTAATTCTTCGATTGAACTCTCTGATTTAGCGATTCTGCAATACTTAATCAATCGTTTACATCTAATTTCATTCTTTTCAAGTTTTTCAACTTTTCAAATCGATACTACGGAATGTGAATACCATGATGAATTTTTGTAACCTACTTGGTTCATCCATGAAGATTCCCATGTTGCTTCCTGAATACTATGATCAGTAGGCTGGACGTATGGAAGATTACCTCAATGGAATCAATGAGGTTTTGTGTAGATCAATTGAAAAATAATTTGTATCGTGCTGATCAAGTTCAAGAGTAGGAATAGCTTGTGAAAATGAAGATATGATTACTTTGGTTGATAAGCAAAAACCCAATGACAAAAGATGCTTCCGAAAGTTACATGGATCTTTACCACTGGTCGTGTATAACTACATCCATGGTTGCAAGACTGCACAAGAAATCTGAAACACACTCAAAGAAAAATTCCAAGGAAATGAGCAAACAAAGGAAAGCTTGTTGACCTAATGCTTGTATGAGGTACCTGACTTTAAGTAGAAGGAAAATGTATTTATTGCAGCTTCCTATGATCAGTTCAATAAGTTGATTTACATGTGCATGAGGTATAATGTTATCCGTAGTTCTCTAGAGTTCAACATAACTTTCATTCTTGGTTTGAAGGAGTGGAAGAACATTTGTTTGATAATTAAGACCCAAGAGAACTTCAACACTTACTCATTATCGAATCTCTACAATATTCTTAAAGCTCATGAGTCTGAGGTGAAAGAGATTGTAGAGGAAACTAAAAAGATGAATTTTGGAGGTCCTTTGGCACTAGTCTCAAAAAAATACTAATATAGAAGTGTGTTCTGATGGTGAAGCAGATGATAGCGAAGAAGGTATGTTGATGACTTCTGATGAAGAAGTTGTGGCCTATTATTTAAATAATAATGTTAAGAAATTTTATAAGAATCCATTTAGTGGAAACTTCAAAAAAAAACTTCTTTAAGAAGTCATCTTCAAGTTTTGGTGTTTCACAAAAGAGTGTTGAGAAGGTGGAAGAGAAGTAGGCAGAAAAGAAAGTTGAAAAGAAGTTAATAGGAGATTCTGATTACGATTGTTACTACTGTAATGGAAAGAATCATCTTGATAGGGATTTTATGTTGAAATAGCAAGAGGAGTAGAAAGAGAATGAGAAAGACGAAGCTTACTATGCGATGAAAATCAAAGAGCTTCTAGAAATGTTGGAGAACCTTTTATTGGTGCCAATAAATTCATTTGAAGAAGAAGGAGCCTACCAAATTTGGTCATCTAGTTTAGATGATCAGGAAATGCGTCATCTGGCACATGGTTTTATGTTTTCCAAGCATTATGGTGACCATTCAGAGGAGAACAGGGTGTTGGAAGAGTTTACGTAACAAAGTGAAGAAGAGAGTGAAAAGGAAGTAGAGAAGTTTATTGAAGGAAGGTGATTTTTTTCAACCACTTCAAAGTGACCTATGACTGAGAAGGTACTATGTGACGAACAATACAATGAAAATTGGTATATAAATAGTGGGTGATCGCATCACATGACTGCAGGGAATGAGAATCTGATATATTTTAAGAAGTTAGAAAATGTTGGAGTTGTGAATTTTAGGAATAATAAAAAATGCAAAGTGAAGGGTTATGGAAAGGTGACAAATGGGAAGTTCACTATTAATTAAGTTGCTTATGTCGATGGTTTAAAGAATAACTTTATATGCGTATCTTAGTTGGTTGTTGTTACTGGGAATTAAATGTTGTTTGGTGAGGAAGGAAGTGTAATTTCTAATAAAGAAATGAAGGAAGCTTTGCTAAAATCAAATACTAAGGGAGATATGTTCACTTTTGACATAAAACAAATTACTGGTTTACCCTCATTTTGCTTATTGTTGAAGGCTACTTCAAAACTTAGTTGGCTATAGCATTGAAGACTTTGTTATCTTAATTTCAGAGTTTTGAATAAAGTTGCTTTAAATGATTTAGTTTAAAGTTTACTGATTCTAAAATTTGATAATGATTCTTTGTGCACAGCTTGTGAACAAGGTAAACATCAGCAAGGTCATCCTATAGTCATCGACTCAAAGATAAGTGAACCTTTGGAACTTCTACATATTTACTTGTATAGACCTTCGACTATTGAGTCTATCAATGGGAAGAAGTACATACTTTCATAGTAGATGATTTTTCACACTTTACATGGGTTCATTTTCTTAGACATACATCTAAGACTGCTCAAGTGATGATTGATTTCATCAAAAGCATTGAAATAAGTTTGAAGAATAAAGTTTGTCATAACAAAATTGAAAATGGAACAGAATTCAAGAATCATGTTCTCAATTCATTCTAGACAAATCTAGGCATTTTTAATAATCTTTCGTCTCCTTACACACCACAAAAAATGGTGTTTTTGAAAGAAGAAATCGATCTTTGTGTGAAGCTGCTAGAACAATGCTAAGTTATGAAAATATACCTCAATATTTTAGGGCAAAAGCAATTTCTATAGCTTGTTTCAGAAAAACCGTTCTTTCATTCATCAAAGATTTAAAATCATGCTTTATGAAATCATTAACAGAAGGAAACCTAATGTAAATTTTTTCCATGTTTTTGGTTGCAGGTGCTTTGTAATGAATCTAAAAGACAATATTTCAAAGTTACAGATAAAGGTTGATGAAGGAATCTTTCTTGAATATTCTCAAAATTTTGTGGCAAATAGTGTGATGAAAAAACGAACATAAAGCGTGGAAGAAACTTTCAATTTAAAATTTTATGATTACTATGTTATAAAGAGTTGAACATGACTTTCCTTAGAAATCAATTCTTTATGATTCTAATGAGGATTCTGAACAAATTCTTACTTTTGACATAGACTTTGATTTGCTTTTTGGTATTCCTGATAGAGAAATAGATGTTGAGGTTAATATCGAAGAAAATCGAGTTCCTGAAGAATCAAATCATTCTTATGAGTCAGTAATTACTGATGGACGAATATATGAATATTCGTCTTCGACACCAAGAGCTCATGTTGAAGGGGGTCAAACTAAAACATCTGGTCAAGTTGAGGGGGACCACTTGACAACACAACCTCAAATTCAAGGGTAGCCTATAACTTAGTGCTAATGTTGAGGGGGAGAAACACATGGTGGATCCATTTGTTCGGGGGGAGCCAAATCGAACACATATCAAAGATGAAAATTCATTGCAAGTAGAAGATGACATCGAAGCTCCAGGTAATGTAAATGATGACATGAATGATAGTTTTTCTTTTGTAGAAGAATTTTCAGAAGCTGAAGAAATATTGGAAGAAGCTGATTTGGATTTCAATCCATCATTTCCTCCAATGGAGAAATGGACTCGTGATCATCACAAAGAACAAATTTATAGTAATCCTAATTATGGTGTGTTATCAAGAGCACATGTTAGGCCAATAATTGAAGTTCTTACACCAAGAATTTTGCATGTTCAAAGTTGTTATTTCTAAAATTAAACCAAACACAGTCAAGACTGCATTAGAACATCTTGATTGGGTTGTTGCAATGCAATTAGAATTGGCTGAGTCTGAAAGAAACAAAGTTTGGAGGCTAATTCCTAAACCATAATGTGTTTTTGTGGTGGATTTTAATGGGTTTTTAAAAAATAAAGTTGATAAAGAGGAAGTGTAGTTCGAAATAAGACCAGATTATTTGTAAAGTTTACTGTTACCAAGAAGGGATTGATTATGATGAAACCTATACTCAAAGCAATGTGAATTTTTCTTGGTTATGCAGCTCACAAGAACTTCGTTGTGTACAAAATGGATGTGAAGTGTGCATTTCTTAATGGGGTACTCGAAGAGACTATATGTGTTGAGAAACCACCTGGATTTGTGAACAATAAGATTATTAATCATTATTATATCCTTGATAAATTTATTTATGGGTTAAAAGAAGCACCATGTGTTTGGTATGAAACTTTAACAAATTTCTTGAAAATCACTAAATTTAAGTAAGGATCAGTTGATCCCAAATTATTTCAAAAGAAAGTTAGGGCTCATCTCATGCTTGTCCAAGCAAACCCAAAAGAACCACATCTCAAGGCTGTTAAAAACATCTTTTGATATTTACATCGAACTCCGATGTTAGGAATTTGGTATCCAGGGAATACATGATTTTTCATTCAAGCATTTTCTTATGCAGACTTGGAAGGTTGTCAACTGGATAGGAAGAGCACAACTAGAGGTTTTCAATTTCTCGATGGGAAGCTTTTAAGTTGGTAGTCTAAGAAGAAGGAAACTGTATCGATATTTACAATTAAGGCTAAGTATATTGCTATTGTTGATGCTTGTACTTCACAAGTGATGTAGAGATATGTGGGGTAGGTGTATAGGGTGGGTTCAAGGGGGGGGGGGGGTGAGTGGTTTGGGGAAGGTATAGTAAATGTGGTTATGTTAGGAGTAAGGGGAATAAGTAAGATGGATGGGTAGGTAGGGTATATATGGGACAGTGGTGTATGGATAGGTTGTTGGAAAAAGTATCCAGGATTATTAACTATTGATAATATTTTTAATTATATCATTGTCTTTTTGGGTTGCCCTCATGAGTCATACCCATTTGAGAAATTAAAAGAAAAAATGTATATTGGAGAAATAAGTTTATTAATTTGTCGTGATTTGATAAATTAATTAGAAACTAATTTTTAGTTAATTAGGAATTAATTCGTTTAAGAGGTTGAATACTAATTGATTAAAAATTTTAGGCTTATCTCACATGAGTCTCGAGTTGCTTTGGGACTAAGTAAAGCTTATAAATAGGATGCTAGGGATCAAACCCTAAGGATCATTTTAAGGCTTCTGATTTTAGGCATTTTCCTTTCTTCATCCTATTGGACTAAATTCTTAACCCTCTATAAGGTTTGTAGAATTCAATCATCTCTCCTAGTTTTATTTTAATCTATCTTTGGTATTCTTGGATGTGAACCATTAAAAAGATTATACTTTGGATCTTTTCATCCAAGCAATGTGACAAGAATAAGAACACAAGTCCAAAATTCTTTAGTTGCAAAAGAGGTTTGTATTGTTCTTCAATTTCTTATCAACATGAATAAAATTCCTTCATTTTATGATGAACAAAGTGTATTTCGTATTTGTCATAATCTAGTGCAACATTCTAAAAGAAAACATATTGCACTTCGATACCATTTCATCAATGATCATGTTGAAGATGACAATATCGAAATTCATTTTTTTAAAACCACTTATCAATTAGCAGATATTTTCACTAAACCATTTGATGAAAAATATTTTATGAAAATTTCAAATGGATTAGGAATGATGGAAGCTTCTTGTGTTCCAACCTCTAACTAAATTTTCTTTTCTCTAATAATCAAATGTTTATGCTAGACTTTGATACCAACCATACTTGATTCAGAGATTACTATTCACGATTAGAGCTTCGACTCTCTTTGATTTCGAAATTTGCTCTGAATCGTTCAACAAGTATGAGTTATAATCGAAGGGCTATCGAAGGACTATGGAAGATATTATTTTAATTTTTTTTTTCTAAAAAAATACAAAAAGATTTTATTTATTTTTGTATTTTATTTCTAAACTTCAAAAATTCCGCTTGTCATTTTTCAAAATCAAGACCACCATTAGACTCTTAGAGTTGCATCTTAGAGAGATCCATGATCTAGAAAAAAAATTGACAAAATCTTTTTTTGGATGCACATCTAAATGTTTATGCACATATATTTATGTTTTTGGTGTTTAGTGTTTTCGTTTTCAAGTTGCCATTCTTGAACGCTAGTATTAGAACTCATTCTTACGTTGGTTTTGAATATTTACGAAAAAAACACCAAATGTGCATAAATGCATATATATGAACATTCAAATATGCATAGATACACGTTTAAAAAAAATCGTCAATTCATTTTTTTAGCCTTGATATGGCTTAGACGTAGTATTTGGAAACTAATGGTGGTCTCCGTTTTGAAAATTGATGACCGGATTAGGAGTTCTCGGGTTCTCGCATATCTTTTGATTTTCGCAATAACTTAACTATAATACACACACATACATACACGCGCGCGCGCGCGCGCACACACACACACACATATATATATATATATATATATATATATATATATATATATATATATATATATATATATATATATATATATATATATATATATAACATGGTATTTTACAATTTTTTTTAAATATCCCATCAAATATTTGTTGTTATCTTTGGAATAAATTAATTATAATTGAAAAGGGCTTGTAACCGTAACATATTTTTTGTTTTGTGCACCTTTAGTTTTTGTTTTTTTTTTTTTTTTTTTTTTTTTTTTTTTTTTTTTTAAATAAGCCTTAACTTAATTATTGTTTTTATCCACATTCAATCATTATAATTGATTAGTACATTTTAAATTCTAAGTTTGTACAAGTTTAGGTCTTAATGTTTTTTGTGACAACCCGAATCTTTTTTCGTTTCCTTTATTCGAATTCCGTTAATAAAATTTGAATTTTATTGAGTCCCGTCGAATTCCTTTGGTTTGAAAAGTCATTTTGTTATATATTTGAGCTTCATATATTAGTCGGGACCAAAACTACATGAAATTTCGGGAATTTCTTTCGAACAAGACCGAATTCACGGCCTGACTTGAGTTTACGACGGTACACCCGTGTATGGTCGTACACTCGTTTACGGCCATACACCCGTGTACGGCCGTACACTAGTTTACGGCCAACATCGGGTGGACCCCACCACCGACCACGATGATCCTTATAAATATGAGACCCCCACCCTTCATTTACACTTTTCTGACCAGACACTCTCTCTTTCTCTCTCTAGACTATTGACCATACACCAATAAAGCACCTTTATTCTTCCATAAAACATCAAAAAACACCATTGGGGGTTCATTTCGAAGCATCTAGGGCACGTTTTTCATCGATTCCGACACTCTTCTTCTTGAGTATATGACCATACACCTTCAAGTTCATTGACCGTACAATAGTTTACGGTTGTACACCTTCAAAGGTTGTATACCTTTCGAGAGGCAGTCTACGGCCGTACACGGTTCACGACCATACACCCCGTTCGCGGCCGTACACACTTCCTAAACAGGTAATTAGGTTGAAAACCCACTTTCCTCGATTCAATCAAGTCTCGGTAACATTTCTTAACCGAAAACAAATGTTTTCCTAACACTTTATCTAACAAAATCGCTAATTTAGATAAATTTATGTATTTAATTGTTATTAGGATTTTATTGAGTGCTACACACTACAACTCGAGGGTCTTCATTCAGTCCGTTGATTCGAGGCTTGTACACAGCTAACAGTGAGTTCATACCCCTACACTTTTATGGTTTTTAATTGTTTTCAGGGGGGAATACAAGCCAAACACAAATGATTTTGTGATTCAAAACAAAAGGATGCTAACAAGTTTTAAAAAAACTTATGCAATTGATACTGACAAACGATTTCCACGTTTTATAAAATATTTAGATATTTATCCCTTTTGTAACATGCCGAGCATAAGGGACGTTTTCAACATGCAACCAAAATTCCATAGTTTTCAAATCAATATACGAACCAAGTACACGATATACATACAAACTATAATAGTTATAGTTTGGGGTTTTTAATACACAGTTTTACGAATTCAGAGATATACATTACTATAAGAGTACAACAATTAATAATTATTTAAGTATAATTATTACCTATACAGCATACACACAGATTCAAATACAAGAGAACAATACTACATATACACTAGTTAATACAAAATTGTGAGACTTTACTTCAAAACTGTACCCTTAGGTGTATTGAATTAAATCCTATCATAGTATAACCAGAGTCTCCTGGAGGGAGAGCGTGAGATTTTTAAATAGATCTATTCAGGACTGACAATCCTGCACCTGAACTGTTAGCTACAGTTAGGCAGGCATGCCTGGGGTGATAAATGTCATGTATGCGACACTTGAAGAACATCGTAAAGGTCACTAGGTCATATCAAGCATGGTTATACGAGTCACAATAGTATAAACTAACTTTTATTTACGGTATTTCATTATTTATTAGTTTTATTTTCATTAACAAAACTATTATACATTACACTAGAGGATTTCAGAGATACACTAATTAGTTTTATCTTAATTAATAAAACAAACTATACATACTGGTGGTAGCTAGGGTTTCAAACATAACATTTTATACATACTAGTAGTAACCAAGCATATAGACTAATATGTTTCATATACTACAAAGGATACAGTAATAAACACACATAGTTAGTTCTATAACCCATTTAGTTTATGCATTAGGGTTACGTATGAAGAGTACTCAATAGATTGCTGAGTATGTGGTTTCCGCCTCATTTCATGTTCCTTGTTTGATTGGGGGCTTAGGGCAGATCCACATAATCTACTGTTTGTTCGATATTGGTTTATATGTGACTAGTATGAACTAAGTGGTGATAGAAGAAAGTTATATTATCATGCTTTTACTAAAGAAAATATTGGATTTTCTTAGAAACATACAGACATTTTCACAGATTTATCAACAGGTTTTCATTACAAATACATCGCTTATGAACTCACAAGCTTTATGCTGATACTCTTTCAAAACTGCTTGTATTCTCAGGAAATTGGTAGACTGATACCTCCTGGACTTTTGAGAAGACAGAGCGTATTGAGTCTCGTCTTTTCTTTTTATCATACTTTTGATGTTTAAGAATAAGAATCAAAAAATATGTAAATACCTTTTTATATATGTATTCAACGTAATGGTTGTGTTTACTATGATTATTATGATGCAATGGTTGTGATACTACATATGACATCATCCACCCCCGAAAGTTTCTGTCGTTCCGGTTTGGGGGTGTGACATTTTTTTACAAAATAAGTCATTGTTGCTTTTGTATATATCCATAGCTTATGATGAGTGTCTTTAAGTTTTTCTCACGTGACATCCTACACGGGACAATAACTAATGATGTTTTTTCATATATGGTTCGTCTAAACACTGGAATGATATGTTACTTGTCCAGATTCTAGTTTTTTTAATCGCTCCTAATTTTGGTAGTAACATTTTACTATTTTTTTTTAAACGGCAAACTAACTAATCTACTCCTAAATAACCACCTATGTCTCCACCGAGACTTGAACCCCTGACCTCTCATATGAGATGGTCACTCCATACCGCTAAGCTATTGGCCCTTTGGTAACATTTTACTATTGATATTAGTAACTATGATAGTATAATATCAACTTTATTTAATACCCATACAAATTTTATTTAATAGCAATACCAACTACAATACATCAGGTGAAGACACGAAACCTCCTTTTTAACAACTACAAACCCATCTTCAAAATACAGGGTCAATTTGAAAAGAAACAAATAACTCATTTGTAGAAAAATGGTCAAAATCGACATACCAAGGAATTAGGGAAGACCCTAAACTTTTTCTCAAAGTATTATTTCGTCTTGGAAGTCCCAATTCGAGTTGGGAGAAAACAATCACATAGAATCTCATTGTCTGCTATTGAGATAGATATAATTAAACAAAAGGGATTCTAGCTCAGATGTATCATGTGTTGCCCTCCCTCCATGAGGTCGAGGGTTCAAGTCACATTAGGAACATATGTGGATGTAGGAGTTGTTTAGGAGTGGAGCAGATTTGTTGTTCCAAAAAAATGATAGATGAAACTGAAGCAGAAAACATCTTCCTCTTAGAGAAAACTAGGACAACACTATTATTTGGTCAATTTATGAATTAGTTATTGATATAAGTGATGGAATAGCCATGTATAAGAACACATCATTAATTATTGTCCTACGCAAGATGACATGTGAGTAAAACCTAAAGAAATTTGATTATAAGGACTGAATGTGTACACAAATGACAAGGACTTATTTTGCAACAAAAAACATGAAAGACTAAATGTGTAAAAATTGAAAACTTAACATGCAATAGCCAATCAAAAAGACTAAATGTGTACAAAATAACAAGTTAAACGGATTATTTTACAAAAAATATATATAAATAAATAAAATAATAAGGACTTAACATGTACAAAACATATAAGGTATTTTCACTTTGTTTTTTTTAATATATAGGTCATAAAGCTTGATATGACCAATAGAAAGAGTTGTTACATATGTGTATCACAAATCAGGCATGCAAATACGAAAAAATGTAAGTTCTGACGTCACATTAGGCATCATCGTAGAGATTTTTATGTAAGAATCTATCATCGTCAAGAATTTATTGGTTATAGATTTCAAAACAAACGTGCTAGAACCCGTTATCACTGGTTAAAAACAATAATCGTCAATTAGATGCCTCATAAGTAGGGATGATATTTATAACCGGAAAACCGTACCGGAACCGGAATTGGAACCATTAGAACCGAAACATGAAAACCCGTTCGGGTCTTGGGTTTAAAGAATGGCTCTATCCGGGTTTTGAGTAATCTGGGTTTTGGGTCCTTCGGGTTCGGGCAAACCGGGTTTAAGAACCGGGAGGGGTTTTAGGTGTCGGAACCAGTTTCTGTGAAAAACTTAAAATATCCACATCTCATTCGTTTGAAGTCAAATTGGCATGTGGTTTTTTCCAAAGTCTAACTTATAGTTTGTACATGATTTTAGACTATAATTTTTTCATTTTTGGGTTTATTTTCATTGACTAATAGTCTCTCAAATTCACCTGGAAATTTTAAGTTTGTCATCTTTTTTTTGTATTTTGTGATAGTTTTAAAAATGCATATCAAATCCGTTTGAAGTCAGAATAGCATGTGGTTTTTTCCATTGTGTAGTATAGAGTTTGTAAATCATTTTATATTTTAATTTTGTCAATTTTGGTTTCATATTCATTGATATTTAGTCTCTCAAATTCGGGATATCAAAGCTGCGAATTTTCTATTTTTCATATTCATTGGTTTCATATTCGTTTGAAGTTGAATTATGATAAGGTTTTTTTTGCAATGTGTAGTTTAGAGTTTGTGCATGATTCTAGAATATAAATTTGTCATTTTTGGTTTAATATTCAATGACTTACAGTCCCCCAAAGTTGGGATATCAAAGTTGAAAATTTTCAAAGTTCAACCACTAAGTAATTACCAAAAAATTCCGGTTTTCTCGGGTTTTTCCGGTTCTAGACCCACTTTATCCGGTTCCATCCGACCAACTTTGATATTTTCGGGTTTTCTGGTTCTAGACCCACTTTACCCGATACCTTACCTAGAACCGAACCGGAACCGTTTCTTATCCTACAAAATTTTGTTAACCGGTTCCCGAGTTTTCTTGGTCCGCGTCTACCGTTCCGGGTTTGGACCCACTCTCATCTCTACTAATAAGTGTATCTATTTGAATATCACTGTACAAAAGTGCCTAGAAAAATCGGAAATGCATGCATATAAGAAATTATAAAGATTACATATCATGTGAAAAGCCGACGAGTGGACCAAGGGTCATTGTCATTTCAAGGGTGGGAGAATATAAGCAAAGTTCAGTGATAAATCATCAGAACAAGGTGGTCCTGCGGGTGTCTTGTTGTCCGACTGGCACTGTTGTGCTGTCGATCTCTCCTCAATTACACCACAAAAAGATGCTACTACTCCTTTATTCCATTCTAATGCTTTCTTTCATCCAATCTAAAATTGCTACATCATTTGGACATCATATCTCCTATGGTATTGTGGTCACAAAAATGCAATGGCCTTACCAATGATTGGTTAGATTAATTTTCCCCTTACACTCGAATGGATAACTATTCTCTCTTTTTTGTCTTTCAAGGACCAACTAAATGTACAACTCACAAGATGAATCATAAACTATTTAAAATTAATGGTACTTCCGCATACATAACTGATCCTTTAATGGATTTGGTTTTGATGAACGATGTGCCATGAAAAAGGCCTCAAATAATCGATATGATATTTTGATCTTTTCACCGTGGTATTGGTTCTCCTCATCTCTTTAGGAATCTCTTACGTGGTTGATGGAAACCGCAACTTTGCTGGCTAAAACTTGATCTAAATAATCAGACACGAGATCCAAAAACAGACCTACAGAAAAGCAAGATTTTTTTATGAAATATTATTATTGTTGTAACTAAATGACTTTTTATGTTGATATTTGATTTTTAATAAAGAATGATAAAGAAAAAGTAAACCCGCTGTGTCTATTAGGGATGAGATTTAGAACCAGAACGGGAACTGTTAGAACCGGAATATGTAGAATCGGTACGAGACCCTGGTTTAAAGAATTGCCTTATCCGAGTTCCGGGTAATCTGGGTTTCGGGTCCTTCGGGTCCGGGTAAACCGGGTTTAAGAACCGAAACCGGTTATAGGGGGCGGAACCAGTTTCTTTGAAAAATTTAAAACATACATATCTCATTCATTTAAAGTCAGATTGGCATTAGGTTTTTTCTGGAATGTATTTTATAGTTTGTACATGATTTTTAACTATAATTTTGTCATTTTTGGGTTCATATTCATTGACTTACAGTCCCTCAAAGTCCGGATATCAAAGTTAAAAATTTTATGTTTTTCAGATATTTTTGTATTCTATGATAGTTTTATAACATGCATATCGAATTCGTTTGAAGTTTATTAGCATGGGGTCTTTTTGAAAGTATATTATAGAGTTTGTACATGATTTTAAACTATAATTTTGTCATTTTTGATTTTATATTAATTGACTTATTGTCTCCTAAAGTTGAGATATCAAAGCTGCGAATATTCTGCTTTTCAGCTTTATTTTTGTATTCATTGAAATTTTTAAATATGTATATCTAATTCGTTTGAAGTAGAATTGTCATGAGGTTTTTCAACATGTACTTTAGATTTTATACATGATTTTAGACTTTAATTTTGTCATTTTTGGTTTCATAATCATTGACTTATAGTCTCCCAAAGTCGGGATATCAAAGCTGTGAATTTTTTGTTTTCAGTTTTATTTTTGTATTCCGTAAAATTTTAAAACATGCATATCTAATTCGTTTGAAATCGAATTATCATGATATTTTTTGAAACGTGTATTTTAGAGTTTATACATTATTTTAGAGTATAATTGTCATTTTTGGTTTAATATTCAATGACTTACAATCCCAAGAAGTTGGGATATCAAAGTTAAAAGTTTTCAAAGTTCAACCACTAAGTACCAAATAATTCTGGTTTTTTCTGATTTTCCAGTTCTAGACCCATTTTATCCGTTTCCACCTGACCCACTTTTATGTTTTCGGGTTTTCTGGTTCTAGACCCAATTACCCAGTACCTTACCCGGAACCGGTTCCTACATATCGGTATGGTTTCCGGTCCTACAAAATCTTGCTAACCGGTTCTTGGGTTTTCTGGGTCTGAGTCTACTGGTCCTGGTTTAGACCCACTCTCATCCCTAGCGTCTACTATCAAAGTCTGTTTGTCGTTCCGGTAACTTCAAGATATTACAGAAAAAGTCTAAGATAACAAACGTGGATGGGAACCTTATTTTGAATTTGAACGTCAGTTTTTGGTGAGTTTTTGCTTATCTTCAAAGCAAAACACACTTTACATATGTATTGCTTTAATGCAGGTACATGAGAAAAAGAAGAAATAAAGAAAAGTTAGTTAGGATCGAATGTTATTTTGAACAACTAACTCGGGACACCATGAATAGTCAAGGATGGTTTCGGAATTTCAATATGAACTAAATTAAAGAATGAAGAATAACAGGAATTTTCTGATTTAGTCCAGTAGCGATTTTGTGTTTTAAATTCCTGGAATTTTGAATGATTTTAATATGTACTTATTATATAAATATGGTGACAAATATAAGAAGTAATATCGGCCATTCGATGAAAAAACTAATAAACTGAGATTAAGCGGTTGAATGATTACAAGTGACTACGTTAAGTGATCAGAAAAATATCAATCATATAGTTGGTAATCTTTATAATACTGGAAAATATTAGCAGCAATATGCAAAGTAGGGGATGTATCCAATTGATGATTAGGACCCATAAAAAACCAATGAATTAATTGATCGGGACAGAAAAGAGGAAAGAATAAACATGAAGCTGATTAGAAGTCTTACAATGAAGGCAAGAGGATCAACATTCCAACCCACTTGGTGTAAATGTCAAATACTAGGTTAGAAATTTGCAAGTTGAAAACGCACTAGAATTCTAGAAGACAACTTGGTGCATCTACACTTCTTGGTTTTTCTAGAGTACGTTGATGCAGTACTAGAGATTGGCATATTTTATGATGCATGGGAAGTCTTTACTCATAATCATTTTGATTTTTGTTTTCATTGTGCAACACACCCTTAGATTCTATTTTTTTATCCAGATTTCTTCTTTATTTCCGTTCAACTCTACCCCATTTTTATCTTATTTTTTTAGATATAGATAATATTCTTTAATAAATACTATTTATATCTCCAAATGTAAAGTTGAAACTTCGGTTGTCAATTTTAGTTTTTATTTTTTTATACATTCCTAATTTATTTTTATATATTAAATATAATTTAAATCAAATATTTATTATTTATAATATCATGTTATATATTAATTTATATTAATTAATAATAAATATAAATTTTTAATATTTATTCATTGAATTCATATAAAAATTAAATATATATATATATATATATATATATATATATATATATATATATTAAAGATTTAAAATACAGTAACGTAGTTTATAAAAGTTAATTTATAATTGAAAAATATCTTACAAACACAATATAACATATTCTAATAAAATATCTAGTATTATATGACATAATAACTACATGTATTATTATTATTATTATTATTATTATTATTATTATTATTATTATTATTATTATTATTATTATTATATATATATATATATATATATATATATATATATATATATATATATATATATATATGAAAAAACATCATAAATGGTCCCTGTGTTTTCCCAGATTCTGAAGTTTAATCCCCGTGGTTTAAAAATCTCATAAATGGTCCCTTTGCTTTCAAAACTTTTGACAGATGGTCCTTATTGCTAATTCCGTTAACTTTTGTCCGTTAATTGAGGGGCATTTTCGTCATTTCACACCACAGGGACCATTTATGATCTTTTTAGTTATTTTTTTTAAAAGAAAAAACTAAATATAATTATTTAATATATAAAATCTCTCTCTCTCTCTCTCTCTCTCTCTGTGTGTGTGTGTGTGTGTCACACACACACACACACAAACACACTGAGTTGGACTCACCAAAACCTTAGTTGAGTTATCGCAATCATTAACCATTTAGATATCGACCCAATTTTCAAACACATAATCATCCCTTCATTCCGCCACCATCACCACCACTTCCTTTCCTTTCTTCTTCCTCCCACAGAGCTTCTTCCTCCGACGAATTTCATAACAGATGGGTATTCTACACGAAGGCGTTGTGATAATCAAGCAAACAGAGAAGGAAGATGAAGCTACTGTGATCACAATTAATTGTCCATACAAGACTGGTCTCGGTTGTGATCTTTGTCGCATCATCCTCTTCTTCGGTTTGAGCATCGTTCGTGGAGGTACTCACAAATTTTCCAACTTTTTTCTGCTTGCTACTTGAATTGTTTCGCGTTTATATTTTGGGCGCTTTGATTGTTATTCAATTTCTTTTGAAAGTTCCCAAAATCAAACAAACCTGATCGATGAGTTTTTTACAGACATTTGTTCAATTCTTACTCCATTCGTCATCATCACACAAGTTTCAAGATTCTACCTTGATTTCACCGTCGCCGGCGCTTTAAAACTCCGGATTGTTAAATTTCTGCTTGAAGGAAAAGCAGTCGGTTCTTTCGGTGAGCTCTTTCTCTCGGTACTCCAACCTTCGATGGTGCACCTGTCATACGGGGTGATTGTGGTGATGTTTAATCAGTTGCGAGGAGGGATTAGTAGGCAGAAGATTATTGCCCTTTTTCGATGACCCTTGTGGGTCCTTTTTCTCTTCTCCGGTAATCACAAACGTAGGGAAGCAGAGCAGCAGTAGTTGTGCCGGACAGGAGGTGTTTGGTAGCCGGAGTTGATGAAATTGAAGGGAAATGGAGGAGGGTTGCCATCGCTGGTGAAGGTCACTGGTTTTTTTCTTCTTTGGCCAGAGGTTAAGAGACGAGAGAGAGAGAGAGAGAGAGAGAGAGAGAGAACCTTTTACATACTAAATAATTATTTTTAATATAAAAAGTAAAATAAGAAAAAACATCAAAAATGGTCCTTATGGTAGTGAAAAGACGAAAATACCCTTCATTTAACGGATAAAACTAACGGAGTTAGCAATAAGGACCAACTGTGAAAAGTTTTGAAAGCACAGGGACCATTTATGACGTTTTTAAACCACGGGGACTAAACTTCAGATTTTGGGAATCCACATGGACCATTTATGATGTTTTATATATATATATATATATATATATATATATATATATATATATATATATATATATATATATATATATATATATATATATATGAACATGAACATGTCATAACATAATGACAACATGTATTATTTTATATAATATAGAAATTGAATATGAATAGATTTTAAGGTGTTTATTATAAATATAATACTATTTATTTAATAATTTTTATAATAAATTAATAATGAACTCAAAATTATTATATATAAATATTTTATTTATGATAATATAATATTTAATATTATTATAATAAAAATATATATATTATATGTGAAAATATAATTAGTATTTGACAATATATAATTAAGTTATAAAAATAAAATATTTTAGGAATATACTTTTTGGGGGATAAAAATAAAATAGAATTGAAAATTAAACAATATTTACCTTATTTTTTATTCTATTTATAAAGAAAAAAAAATAAAGATCCAACGATGGTTTACTCGATTTAATGATAGAACTTCTGTCTTCGATGAGTGACGTTGATTGAATTTTAGGACAAAATAATCACAAATTAAGCATATGTTGCTGATTGCTTTTAGGCCAATATATGATTTGGCAAAGAAAGCGCCAAGTATCTCCGGATTCATTATATCATGAGTCATGACTACTTCAATGGATCATGGAGAATCCTATCAAGTTGGCATACATATATAAGTGTTCGAATTTTATTCTTGATTGTGAATGACAACAGGAGATCGCCTAATTTATATGTATAACATAGAAAATGTTATATTATGAATGCAACAATAAGGATGATAATAGAATAGATGTCGAATAATATATAACATTCGTAGATTCGTGCAATATATTTTTAGAATTATAAATTATAAATACTTATTTTATCGAACAAGTTAAATCTTCGAATAGGATAATTGTAAATAAATAAAAACCTTTTATATGCGATACGGGTTATATAAATGATATTTATATATTGTGTACATGTTCTATGAACAAATATTATGGACATATAATATTTGTATAAAACCTTATTATAAATTTAACGAATTACGTTTAAATAAACATTTGTAAATAAAATAATATTAAAGATAAATAGTCTTGACAAAAGTTGTACTAGTCGTGATCATGAGTCCGTGAATATAAAGAACACATAAATCTGATTTTGTATGAAAATGTTATGATTTTTTAAAGTTTCTTATTCAGCCCGGCATATTAATGTGTGTCATAAAAAGTGAATTAGAGATCGGTTGCTTATTAGCCAAAATAATCTACCTTGAAAATATGAATTCATCGATATAAACATCGATAACAAAATTCATATAAAGGAGTTATGAATTTCGCAAGGCAATGCATTTTACAATGTATTTCTTATTGATTGTAAAATCAAAATGGGATGCGAATTAGCGGAAAAAGTCTAAATGAAAGTTGAATTACTCATCGATACGAAACTCAGGATACAAAGAATGTCGAAAACGGATCTCGTATGCGAAAGATATGATTTTTCTTAGATTCGAGAATATAATCAGGAAGTGAGATGTGTGCTCCACCACGAGTTGACACGTGGCAATGAGGTGGATGAACTACTTCAACCTACCTATCACGTGGCCTAGCGAGACGACGACATGTGGCAGTCTCCGAATTGAACAACACGTCGAACTGCGACGCGCCCCACTTCAGCCTCTATAAATAGATTCGAAATGTGCTCATTTTTCTCACACTTTTACTCCATTCTCTTTGGAAACCATTCTCTGAACTCGAGCTCAATATTTCTAAGTTGTAAGCAGTTTAGCGAAACGTTGAAGCATAAGAGAGCCCGACAAAATGAAGTATTCGGAGTCAAAGTTCTGTCCGCGACTTTCCGAACTTTTTCTAAAAATTTTTGTAAGTTAAGTTACAGTTACTATGCTTTAAGTATAACTTATATTTATATTCATAATCGTTATTATGAACCTATGAATAATATTTATCAATGATTCCACTCAAAATACTAATTGATCTAACTATAAAAGTGATGTTTAGGTTAGATCTAGTGAGGTGTTTACAATTAATTTTTTTTTTTTTTCAAACAGAATACTCTGTATATCAAACGGATCTTACCTCCGATATGATCTTACATGGTTATTATGTATCAGATAGATCTTGAGGTATTTCCTGTGGTTATTGAATAATCGGAAAATAATAAATTATAGACTTTTAAATATGAACGAATATTGAAGCATAGTATTATTCGTATTTAGGTTGTTTAAAAGAGAAACATTTAAGCGTTAAGCAAGGAGTTGACCTAACCGTGAATCTCCCACCTCAATCAAGTGGCTGCATAGTTACTTTCATAAACATGATTTTAATATAAGTATTTATTAATAGTATTAAATATTCGTTGGAAGTTTATGTGTAAATTAAATGCTTATTATCTAGAATATGTGTTAAATGTATATTGGATAACATACATTATGTAAGCCATATATGGTTATATATGTGTAAAGTGTATTAGATAACAATCTTAATAGAAATATTATCACTTAAAAGATTAGTATATACTTGATACTTTGTCCGTTTTGGGCTACCGTCACGAAAACTTCCCAGGGGGCTCATCCATCTCTGAATTGCTCTCGCCCGAACACACTTAACTTTAGAGTTCTTTTGGGGTTTACTGCCCTCACAACTTTAAAACGCGTTGATACATGGAAAATATCCACACCTTGTATAAGGAATGCTTAGTTCTCCTTTCCAGCTTGTATAGGATCAGGTGTGGGTTGCCACCCACCATCAACCACCCCCCCCCCCCCTCCTCATTAAAGGGTTCAACATCTCTATCGAACACATCGACCCGTGCCCTAACTATGATACCATGTGTAACATCCCCTCTGGCTCGTATCCTAATATTTTCCGCTTTGGGCTCCCAACACGGAAACATCACAAGGGTCACCTATCCCTGAATTGCTCTCGCTCATGCACAATTAACTGCAGAGTTCTTATGGAACCGGTTACCCTCGCGGCTTTAAAACACGTTGTAACATAGAAGGTATCCACACAAAGTATAAAGAACACATAGTTCTCCTTCCCAACCAATATGGGATCTGGTGCAGGTTGTCACCCATAATGACCTGAAAATGCTACCGACAATGCCATTAGTTTTTGTCACTAGAATAATTATTTGTGAGTGAATGATCTTGGTTTTAAGGATGATACATCGAAATAAATTAAATAAAAACAATATTATTTAATACCTAAAAGAATGATCTAATATATTTAAATAGTATATAACTTCGTTAATTGGTCTTTTGGGTAAATATGTGAAATCCTCTAATTTTCAGAACCAAAAAAAATGTATTTATGCTTTAAAAATCATGATACTTTATTTGTGAAAAATCTTAGTATATAAAAATGTTTTGAGTACACGATTTGTCTCAGATAAAACCCTAAGGATGTCATAATCAATACATATACATAAGTTATAATACATAAGTTATAGTGTAACACCATTGTTGGCTTTCTCTTAATCACTCATCATCCTAATCAAGTTCCAATGGCTTAAGTCTTCATACATGTGAAGTATACATACTAAGTGGATCAGGTTGGGAAACCTGATGAGATACATAGGGATTTCAATCCCTCAATGTCATAATATATATATATATATATATATATATATATATATATATATATATATATATATATACCCTACAAAACCAACTATTATCAATCAACATATAGATAAAATTATGATTTGGATCTTTATAAAACCTTATACCCATACATACCCACACCAAACAATCCTCACAGACCCTAGTCCATGATTATCAGGAAGATAAACCGTTTAGAAAGGACTTGACTACACAGCTATGATATCCCATTTCATCTATGTATGTGAGTTATAAACCCACATTAGCAATGTAATTCACAAGACCGTTTAGAAAGTGTTGTCATCTTACTATGGGAGATTACAATACATATCATTATAGTCGCTTGATCTGGACCCACCATTTCTGGTCATTCAAGAAGGAATATGATTTGCACTCCGGTACGTATTTCGTACCATCAACACCTAAAAGTGTCACAGAACAAAATTCTACTCTCTGTTCCTAACATACCCACACATACTCTGAATGAGACTATCCAATATCAAACTTAATTGAACTACGCATCTATAATAAGTCGTATCCCTTTAACACGAAAAACTACTAAGCTCCCATTACCAACTCCGTTCAGACAACACTATCCTAATTTAATGTATATATTTAGCATAGAGTATTTAGGAATTAATGTACTTTTAATCTTTATTTCCGATAACACTTCCATTTTTTATTATCATGTACTTATTTATATATATATATATATATATATATATATATATATATATATATATATATAATCTAATAAAAAAACCTTAATTGCCACCTGTCCATTCTACATCAATTTTCTTGAAAAAGTCAAATTACTCTTATACCCCTGCTTCTTTTTTCTCTTTTCGTTTGATCCGTATTTTTGTAACTAATTTGTCATTTTAATATAATTTTATTGCATACCTTATTGAATTAATTGCCATAAACGTTCTTCAATTTCGGCCTAAAATTCATCTCATCATTCAATAGGAATCCCTACAAAAAGGAATTGATAAGCTTTGAAATTTCTATTACCTTCAAATCTTATCTTCGAAACTATGAATTTCAAATTCCAAATAATCTGACGGTTAATATTAACATATACAATTTCAACCATTATATCTTCTATTTTAAATTATACTTCCATCAATTATCTTGCACATTATCATTTATATTTAAGGTATAAATATTTCAGTTCTTTATAACAATCGATTAGAAAGACTTTCTGTCACAAATCCTCTGCAAAAGACATAAGCAAAAAAAGATCAGCCTTCTCATCACTCGATTTTGTCGAATCATTTTAATTTGTGTAGGATGCATATACAATTTCAACCATTATATCATCTATTTTAAATTAGATTTCCATCGATTATCTTGCGCATTATCATTTCTATTTACGGTATAAATATTCCAGTTCTTTATAACAATCGATTAGAAAGACTATCTGTCATAAATCCTTTGCAAAAGACATAAGCAAAAAAAGATCAGCCTTCTCATCACTCGATTTTGTCGAATCCTTTTAATCTGTGTAGGATGTTTTTTTTCGAAATTATATGTTTTTACTAATGTATATGTTTCTTGGTTGAATCCTTATAATCTGGATGTTTGATTATGTTTTCTATTTTATATGTTTTTTTGCTAATTTATATATTTTTTGGTTGAATGTTTCACCTCTTAAGTTATTGTATTCATCTTAATATGGTTGTTTTTCTTTTTTTTTTTTTTTTTTTTTTTTTTTTTTGGTTTCATTAATCAAATTTATTGAACATTCTAAATACATTTTTATTTATCTGTTTCTATGTTTGCAACTTAACCAAAAATGGTAAAGTTATGGAGAACGAATAATGTTTTTTTATTCTGAGATGAACAAGTTTATAAAAACCAATAATGTCTTTTTTTTTATTTCTTCCATTTAAATCATAACGTTCATTTACCTCATAGATGTGAAGTTTTGTAAGAACAATTGTTTTTATCTTTTTAATGAGGGGCAAAAAGAGGAAAAAATAAGATTACTCCAAACATGTTTTCATTATTGTCCTCTCTTTGCTTGCTTTTAAGTTTTTCAACTTTTTGTAGGATAAATTTATATAAACCAGTAATGTTTTTATTATTTCTTCCTTTTAATTCATTATGTTTTGTGATTTACCTCGTTGATGTGAAGTTGTATATCATCCAAATTTTGAGCTTATCTACGGCTATAGCATGTTAAATCAACTCTTATCCATGCTGTAAAAATAACCATATTATCATTCCTCTTTAAACTACATGTTTGTGATATGTTATTTCAGTAAAACATAGTGACCTATTATGTATTTTGTTTAACGTATATTCATAAAATTTTCAATGAACTCACTTTGATTTGTTTAATAGCAAAGCTATTTATCCGTTTTTATGTTTATAACTTTACCAAAAATGGTAAAAGTTATGTTTATAACTTTACCAAAAATGGTAAAAGTTCTTAGATGAAGATGGGCAATAAGAACAATTGTTTCTATCTTTTTGACAAGGGGCGAAATAGAAATATTATAAGATAATTCCAAATATGTTTTCATTGTAGGATGTTATTTTTGGTAAAATAAGTTGATTTGATCGTTATATATATTTATGCATATCTGATTTCTTTTCTTTTTTTTCCGAAAATCTATTAAGCCTTGAGCCACCGCGTCAAACTGAAAATCATAGATAAAATACACAACACATGATATAGCATATTATGGTCCTGTTGTGTAATATAATGACAATTCCTACAACTGTGATTTATAGGGACGATTCCTACATATGTTAGCATCTTACTTTCATTATATGTTGTATTTTTTTAAAATGCAATCATTGACAGGAAGTAAAAATTGGGTGTTTAATAAATATATTATGTTTAATAAATTATGTGATAATATATTAAACTATTACAAATCCTAAAATCTTAGTTTGCCATCCCACTTATTTGAAAGAGTTTTTCATTCCTTTAACTACTTTAAATATCCAAATCGTAGTAACCGTATCAAATGCTTATACATTTCTAACAAATAAAATATTTCACTTCTATTTGTCTCCATCTCATAAAAACCATTTCTAGTGAATTTTGTATTATCAACACTTTTGGGTTATATTATTGATTTACTAAATATGTGCTTTTTAAGGGTAATGGTTTAATTCATTTACTCAATTTTTAAAACATTTAACTTTAACTCAAATAATAACCTTATATTATGTACAAAACTATAATATATTCCAGTACTGCCCTTTAAAAATCAATATGTTCACCATGTTATTTTTATCATGGACAATTCATGTAATGTAGAAATATATAATTGTTTTATTTTTACCGAAATTAGAAGATATTATATATTTACTTATTTAAAAATATAAATTTGTCTAACAATCAAAATGTAAATTTTAAGCAACATCACCTAGAAATGCATCCCTTGCCTCATATATGGTTTTTGTACTTCAATGTATACGGGGTTCTTGGTTAACCTGATTAAAATTAAAATAACTAACGGATTATTTACAAAAAAATGGTTCATTCATGTTACAATCTCCTAAATCAACATGTATGCAATAAATTCTACCACAGGGACAATAATATAATTATATTTTTAATTTTTCGTATATCAATGTCATTTTCATTATTGATTGTGTTTTCGTTTACATATGATTCAACTTTATATTATGTTTCATAAATCATAATCATATTAAATGTCTTGGCATAGATAATGTATATTAGATAATCAAATATATATATATATATATATATATATATATATATATATATATATATATATATTAATTTTTAATGATCAATAATAAAGTTTTAAAAGAAACTAAATTCTTATTAATTTAATACAATTTTAAAAATATTTTATCCGTGGTTCCCACGGGTTGTAAACTAGTATATATATATATATATATATATATATATATATATATATATATATATATATATATATATATATACACTAATAAAATAATTGTTCTTTTGCCATGTGTCATCCTATTAGGTTTCCTAATTAATGTTATGTCACTTGTCAACTTAATGATTCTCTATTTAAAATTTCAAAATTTAAATTTCTCACTCTAATTACTTTAAATTTATAATATTAGAATAAAAAAATTAATTAAATTAATACAAATTATAAGGTATATAATTTTACGTATTTATTTGAAACAACGATTATAATTTTATATAACTAAAAAATATCTCTTAATTAATAATTTATTTATAATATTTGATTAATAGTTTTGAGTTTTTACTATGAAAGTTTAATTAATTTTGCAACCTTGGTTGCATGGGTTAAAAATAGGTATTGATGACATCTTCAACTCTCATCTAGAATGCTTTTCCTAACAATCGAACGATTTCAATTTTAGTTTCTGGGTCGTATACCGCTATGCTGAAACTTCTAAAAATCATAGTTTCTTTATATGAAGTTAGATTCGGATATTCTCTATATGCACGTTCTCTTTTTTGGGCTAGAGTTTCATTAAAAGAAATTTATAATATCACTTATCTAGGGTTAAGGTGATTTATGTGTAAATAGGAATGAAGGAGGTTCCTATTTGCAAAAATAATATGAATTGAAACCCCCATACTCTTGGATCGACGTGTATGAGGTTAAGGGTCATCAGTTTCTTTTTTTGGGGCTTGATTCGATCGCATCATATACACCCTCACCATTCGTTTTGAGCCGCATCGCATAAATAGAAGAAAAAAATGATCGTATAGAGAGTGGGGCAAGGTAGAAGAGGCCGCCAAATCTATTGGGTGGAGTGTTTGGTCGGCAGGAGAAGAAAAGGAACAATGGTTGTGGCTCCACTCTAGACTAGAAATCTAGTATACTCCTTGGTAATTCCCTGTTTCTTGCTACTATTATGTTCATACCTCAATTAGGTTAAAATTGGTTGCAATTTCGAAGTGGAACTGCCTTCCTTTTCGTTTTGTTTGATCATGCATTCTTTTACTTCAATCCTTGTATTCTTTTTCCTATTATATGATGAATTTATTAAATCATACTTGTTGGTTTGGTTGAAATCATGGGTTGAATTGCCTTCCATTTGTGATGTATTTATTGATTCTTGAATCACCAAATCATTTACATTCATCTGTATAAATTCCTACTTAAAGTTCTATGTTTTCAACCATTCATAATGTTCTTGAAACAATCTTTAATTGTCTTGGAAAGTACCTTGTTGTTCTTTCAAAAAGATGTCAACCAACTAGCTCGAAATGTCTTGAAATTCTTGCTTTTGTTCTCTTCAAAAAAGTCCCTAAAGGTCTTTATATTTGGCTTAATGGTGGAGGAAACTCAAGCCCCTAATGGTGTTTTCTCTTTTAGCAATTTACTTTGTTTTTCCCTTAAAAGCAATGTACATCAGTCAAGGTTGAGATTGACATTGTTCTTTTGACTCCTTGACATGTTGCTACTATTAACAACTCAATTTTCAGTCATAAACGTTCAAAGTATACATTTTGAGTCTAGTTTGTCTCTAATTTTTTCCACAACCTAAACTTTTTTCAAACCAATGTGAAAATCGTCATTTTCACAGATTGGTCAGAAATTAGCTGCACAAATACGCAGTTTTGTAAAATTTATAGACAACTCTAGAAAAATATTATGGACCTGTGCAAGCACTTTCTGAAAAGCTAAAAGTCTAAAGTACTGGAATATAAAAAAAATGTAATTTCTATAGGTTTTGGTGGTGCTAACTTGGCCTTGAACAGGCTTGTGTTTCAGGTCAAAATCTAAGAATTTTGCCTAGTAACGAGTTTGAGTGTTTGGGTATAAAACTGCTATTTTTTTTATCTTGTAGAATTCTAGTAATATGCTTATTTGTGTTGTACTATGGGAGTGATTGATGCCTTAGTTCCTACCAGATTTGAAGTGTGGAGAGGACGCATTTTTACAAAGTTGGGTTAATCTTTTAGGTTTAAATTACATTGTTAGAGAATTCCATATCTTAGATGGATTGGAATGAACCTAGTTTGCTTAGGTTGCATGTTTACCTATTGTGTGAGATATGATATGGTTATTATGCTTCCTTATGTGTAAGAGAATTTAGGATTCTTATATGATAGATTCTTATTCTTTTAAGGTGAGAGGTGTGTTAGGATGATGATAAAAAGAGTGCTTTGTGTTGATTTTATGTGATGTATTCATGACATAATTTCTTGGAAATATTTTTCTTTGATGATTTATGACAAATCATGTTACTGAGGTGATACTCATAAAGATGATATGTTCATGGAAAATGGATGTGATGTAAAATGTTATAACGTGTAATTAATAGTTTGCATGTTTACATAAGAGGAACTTGTAAATTAATATGCTAGAAAATGATGTTAATGAATATACATGATTACTTAGGGTGGTCAAATGTGTAATTCATTGAAAGAAGAGTTAATAATAAGTTAATTAAAAGGGGAATACACTAGTGGGGCGAAGGGTAGCAACTTAGACATAGGTGTGTACCCTATCAGGATTATTTGATGGCCTGGTTGGTTGAAAGATACATATAGGATAAGAGATTAAGCTAAAATAGCTATCGAGTGGTTACTCTAGAATATCACTAGGGACATGGTCCTTGTGGTTTTTGGATGGGATTGATGTTGGCAAACTGGTGGGGCCAGCGTAAACATCATGTGTAATTTGGGAGGTGTATCACAGTGGAATTGGCACCACTTGTGCCAATCCTTAACGACAATGCATGTACTAATGTATGCAATGTCAGAGTGGAAAACACAACGAACCGGGAGTATTGTTACAGGTGAGAGTTGCACCTCACCTAGTGCATTGGGTCATGTCAGTCATGTTACTAGTGAATAAGGCACTTGCCTTGGAGTTTATGACGAATAATTAGACCCATAAATAGGAAGTATTTTTTTAATAATTACAAAGGTGACTAGCAGAAGCTAATTATTAAAGATGGAAAAGAAGATTCATATTATTCCATAATATTATAGGGATGAATGAAGTAGTAATTAGTTACACAGACGAATAACGAATAGTAACTAATTGTTAGCGCTCTAAAAGAAGAAAGATAGTAATTGAGCATAATTGTGTTGGTTATGTGATGTATATGATGTCATTCCATGACTGTAATATGATTGGATCAGTTAGCTTATGTTGACACTTGTTTCTTTGCTTGTTATTATCTTGCAGTGGAACATGTAGCATGATATGAGGCCATAGAGAGGATATGGACCTTTTTAGGTAGTTACATTAGTTTATTATTATTGATGATACCACGTTGACTTGTCATGTAGTTTTTATCTATTTTGTTTGATGAATTTGGAACTTATGAAAGTGGTTGTTTTGATATTTAAGTGATTTTTTTCAAGCAAACTAATAAAGAGACTTATATTGGATTTTCCGTTAAGTGGTGTTTTAAAAATAAGAAAAAATTTTGGATGATAAATCACGATGTTATAAGTTGGTGTTAGAGTCATTCTATGAGCGAACTAAATACAGATGTCGGTGTTCCGACTCACAGTGTAGATTGACTTAATTAGGTTACTTAGGACTCTTAAGGGGGAAGGGTGTGTGATGAGCATTTTATGTGCTTAATAGATTACTCAACCTTAGATCGTTTATCCAACTTTATTTATTGGGATCATTTTTTTTGTTATGTACTAAAGTTTTTTTTTTGTCGCTTAGAGGTATGTCTTTGCCACGAGAGAACATCGGTACCAGAGATGGTCAAGTGACCAATGCTATCAGGGTGAATATGTGTGCCAAATGCTTCAGCTAGATCGTGAATCCCAAATGCAACTGCTCATGGAAATTCATATTCAATTAATGGTTGTACGCCTTAAGAAACTATATGAAGAGAACAAGGTTCATGGGGATTGGATGGAGGAGATGCAACACATCCTACAGGTTGCAGGTGTGATGTCTGACAAAGTTGGAACTACTAAGGATGTCAACACATCCTACAGGCTCATGGGAATTCATATTCCATTAATGATTGTACGCCTTAAAAACTAGATGAAGAGAACAAGATTCAGGAGGATTGGATAGAGGAGCTGCAACACATCCTACAGGCAGGACTGATGTCTGAAGAGGTTCGAACTACTAAGGATGTCAGGAAACTTGAATCATTTATTTTTGGGGTGGATGTCTCAACTTGAAATCATTACGTCACACATGATGTAGAAAACGAAAGGAGGAGGGCCACTATGGGTCCTCAAAAAAGAAGAGGGATCATCAACTTGTGAAGAGTGATAAGGTGAGTTTCTGTATAAAGTGCCCCTCCTCACACAAAGGGTCATGTAGCAGTAGCACGATGATTTGTAGATGATGTGGAAAGATGGGTCACAAGCAAGAAGATTTCAAGAATGAGCAAGTTTGCTTTAATTGTAGATATATGGCCTTATCAGTGGTTAGTGCCCAATTACGAAGGTTCATGCTAGTAGAAGTGGAAAATGGTTGAAGTGCCAAAAGTACAGACACATAGATTTCAGATGACTACTTAGAAGGCCAAACATGATAATGAGGTATTCTCACACATTTTAATATTAAGTGATTTGTTTGATATGTATTATTTATGTTTGATAATAGCGGTAGTAGATTGCTTTTATTTTCTGCTTGATGTCCTTGTTTTGTGTTACTTCATGGTTCTTTGAATATTCGCTTTAGATGTTGTTAGAGCAGTATGGAGTCCATTTTTCCTTCTTAGGGAAATATTCGATGAGTGTTCTATTATGATGGTTGGACACACTTTTTCTATATGAATTGGACTCCAATCGGGATCTAGTCGTGTGATGTTATTGTTGTCAAGTTTTGGGTGTCCACTAGTTGGACTGACATTCTTTGCGATTAAGTGCGTGTGTATATTCTGCTTGTCGAGGGAGGATATGCCCATTTCATAAGGAGAAAACTCTAGGGTTTATTCCTATTTTTTATGTGATGAAGGCACATAGGTGCCAAGTGATGGGGTGTAAGCTTTTCTTGGTTCATGAGATTGATAGTCCACTTGTCGAGGGAGGATATGTCCATGTAATAGGGAGAAAACTCTAAGGTCTACTCATATCATTTATGTGGTGAAAGCATGTAAGTTCCTAGCGAGGGGGTGTGAGGTGTCCTTGGCTCATGCAATTGATACACCAAGAAAGATGGTGGTACTCTCTGATATAGAGTTTGGTAGTAAGTATAGTGATGTGTTTCTTTGATGATTTTTTGGGTTTGTAACCTTACTCCTATTTTGGTTCCTATACCTAAAGCACCTTTTATGTTGGTTCGTTCGGTAATGAAAGGAATGGTGTCGTAGTTTCATGAGCTACTTAATTGCGAGTTATTCGACCAAGTTCCTTTTCTTAGTGAGCTTTGGTATAATTTTATAGAAGAAAGACAATACATGTGGCTGGGTATCAATTATCAAAAGTTGAATAAGATCAAGATGAAAACAAGAAGTATCTACATCCTATTCTGGTTCGGAGTGTGAGAATATGCGGTGAGGGAAGGTGATTATGTATGCTTTCCAATGGACAAGGAGTCTCAAGGTGAGTCGCAGGGTGTATAATAAGGAGTTGGGGGCAGTGGTTATTACTCCTGAACTATGGCATTCTTGATTGTATGGTACGAAGTCTACGTTATACATAGTTCATAAAAGCTCATGACACATTCAGAGTAGGAAGGGTCTGAAGGCAAACTACCTTTGGTTTGAGTTTCTTGTCGATGATGTTCACAAGATAGGTTATCATTGTGGTAAGGCGAATGTGATATAGGATATATTTAGTCACAAGGAACCCATATCCTCATACCCTCTTAAAAGTATGATTTTGGTGGTTATTCTTGGTAATTTTATTAAGGGGTAGCCAAGGACTTGGTAATGAGAATGTGATAGCAGGCACATTGTGAGGGTATATGATGTTTCATGACTTCAAATTTGATTATTGGTGGTCATAGATGATAAAGGACATAGCGTAGTATGTGTCATGGTATGTGATGTGTTCTTAAGGCAAGTCATAACATCGGGAACCATATTGTAGTTTCCATATATTGCCAATGAGTGAGAGGATGTTACCCACCACAAGAAGAGCACTAGAGGTAACTTCTATTAGAAATCAATAAAAGTATGAAAACCGCAGTTGATTAAAGTGAGTAGTCAAGTGGTTAAAGTAATTATAAAATTCAGATATATGAAGAGTCAATCGTGATCAAGGGTGGAGCATTACTTTAGAATGAGATCTCAAATAAGATTATGAAGTGAATTATGGATTCCAAGGATGAAATCTTTCTTAGGAGGAGAGAATTGTAATGACCCAAAAAAATCCTACTGAAAATGAAGTTAGTTTTCGTCACTCGAATAATTATTTTTGAGGGAATGATTTGGATTTTAAGGATCATATATCGAAAATATTCACAAGGTATATAACTTAATTAATTGATCTTTTGGGTGAATGCTTTAAAAGAAACTTATAATATCACTTATCTAAGGTTAAGGTGATTTATGTGTAAAGAGGAATGAAAGAGGGACCTATTTGAAAAAATTCAAAATTGAAACCCCCTTACTCATGGATCGACATGTGTGAGGTTAAGGGTCGTCGATTTTAGAAGCCTGATTTGAACACATGATATAAACCCTCACCATTCGTTTTGGTTTGCATCGCATAAACAGAGAAAAAAATGAACGTATAAAGGGTGGGGCAAGGCAGAAGAGGCTGGCGATTCTTTTGGGTGGAGTGCGTTGAAAAAAAAAGTGACCCTCTTCAGCAAAATGGAACCACAGACTTTTGCACTTGGTGATACTGTAGAGAAGCTACTACCGAAGATTGGTCATGTTTGTTGTGAACCGCAAAGTTGAAGATGAACCGCAGATTAAAGTTATACATGAAGATAGTTTAAGTTACTTTAACGAACATTGCTTGTATTACGTGTATTATCCGGTGAACCATTCATAGTCACCATAGTCAGTTGCTTTTAGATTATTTTACTCTTTTGATGTAACTTTTAGGACTCGATAAATAGAGCTTCCCACTTCATGTAATCCTTACCAATTACCAATTTATCAATCAATCAATCACTGAATGTTTACCAATATCATATTGTTCATCTCTATATCTTAAGTTATCTTAATTGACACTCAACCGCATCCTTCTTCACTTGTGTTGTTCATCTTATACCAACTTGTGTTTGCATGCAAACCATGTCACGATTCAACCTCGTGTCTACTGGTTTACTGCTTATTGATATAAACTTGTTGCTATTTATTTTCCTTACATTTTCACAATCTGACTATTATTATTGTTGAGCTAACAAGATCCACTTTGATTAACTTTAATTCCGTAACTTATTATCTTGTACTAATGTTTATCCAAGTTTTTCTCTCAACAATTGGTATCAGAGCCAAAGTGGTTGCCTTTTAATTTCTTTCAAAATCAAAGCTTTTGTTCTCAAAAACTCTGATTTAAAAGGCCTTCTATACCACATAAGCTCATAAGAAAAATTCAAAAAAATAAGGAAAATGGCACAAGCTTATTCTCTAAACGTTTCAAACAGTGTTGGTGGTTTTAATAGAGCCCCAGTACTTATTACATGTGAATATCATCATTGGTCCCAAAGAACGAAAAGATATCAAAAGAGGCTTGGTAGAGATGTGTGGAGATTTGTAGAAGAAGTAGCTCATGTCCCTATTTTCACTCTTGTTGTAGCAGACGATGCTCAAGCAAGACTTGGTGGAGGTCAAGCAGCCATGAACAGACCTACCAAGGATGACTTAGAGAAGATGGAGAAAGATGCAATAGCCTTCTATGAAATCTTGTGTGGTGTTTCTCTTGACAAATTCGACATCATTATCAACTGTGAATCTGCTAAAAAGTTCTGGGATGCTCTAAAAAATCTCTATCTAGGGTCTGAACAGGCTCAATACAAGAAGCTTACAACAAATCTCAATGAATTCACCAACTTTAAAGCCTTACCTGGTGAAAGACTTGATGACTCCTTCAAGAGATTCAACCTCATCATCACTAAACTTTAAAACGCTAACACTATAAGAAGCAATCACTAAGCAAAACTGCAATTTTTGTATGGATTGGGTAGACATTGGACTACGGCTAAGATGATAGGCCAAAGAGATAGAATGATCCAAACTCTCTCACTTCTCAAGCTATATGGTGAAGTTCAATCCCAAGAATCAACGATGTTAGAGGAATGTGCAAACCATGGTAGACCACTTGCTTTGATGGCTCAAACTCCATAGTTCAAAACTCCGCTATACCTATATCCCACAGAGTCATCATACCAACACCCATATGACAGCTCACTACAGTCGTACGAAGCTGATGCAGAACTTGATGACAAAGAAGAGTTTTAGAATGTCCTTTCCCTAGTCAGCCAACAGTTCAATAGACTCCCATTGAAGGGTCTAATTAATGGTTTGGTCTAGGCTTTCGTTGTAATAGGTTCTTTTGTGTCATTATGCAGTTCTGGTAGTTTGTATAGGTGTTTACGGCCAGACTATGAGTTTATGGTCGTAAGCCTGTTTACGGCCGTAAACCCAAGGTCGGCCTAGGTCCACTATATATAGATGCTAGCTAGGTTATCTTATGGTTGTTGATGCCACAGAGTTCTCGGCTGTTATTCCACAAGTTGTACCAGACGTTTTCACTAATAGAAGCGTGTGCAAGCTTGTTTTGATTTCTGTTTCTACATCATTCTTGTTATTATTGATTGTCTTGCTTGTTTGATCACTGGTAAGATCCGTTGCAGGACCTTACAATTGGTATCAAAGCAAAACCAGTGTCAAAGTATCCTACATTCGAACTTTTAACCGTATTAATTCTTCTTTTTTACGACTGAAGTTGGTGTCTGCTGCGAAAGGGTTTCAAGTTTAATCCAAGAATCGTGTTTCCTCGAGTTTCTGGGAGACTACGGCCAGAGCTTACAGCCGTAAACATAGCTTACGGCCACAAACTCAACTTATTTCTTGAACCGTAAACTTAGTTCTTAGACCGTGAATAAGGCATCTTCATCAACCGCAAGCTTAGACTCATAGTCCGTACACAGAATCCGCAAACTCTTTACAACTGTAAACTCTCTACCATAAACAGAGTTTACAGCCGTAAACACTTCTTTGACCGTGAACACTTGTTTGACCGAGAACTCAAATTCTTTTTAAATTAATAACTTAATTTCTACTTAAATTAATATTAAATGGTTTCACAAAGTCAAACACATCACCATGAGCTGGACTCTGTAATGGGCACAACCACTCGAATTCCAAGACTGTTGTGATGGATTTTGAGCATTCTAACACTTCCTAAGTGTACATGTAACCCTAATAACCTTGGATCTATGTTTGTCTAAATACATGCAAATTTTGGTTTCCAAGGTTCATAATCCTATCTAGCATACATGGGGAACTTTAATCCTAAAAGGATAGCTAGAAATACATACCTTGTAGTTGATTTTGATTCCTTGAAACCTTGAGAGCCTAGCACCCCAAGTTTGATGCCTCACATGCTTCACACAACAACAAATGCTTTTGGAATTACTTTTGAGAGAATACAAACACTCTAAAAATCGGCCTAGCCCTCACTTCTCTTTGTGTAGCCGATTTTGGTGGAGAAAGTGTTACTTATATAGTATTGACACATCTAGGGTTACACCATGTAACCCCTAATGTGTCATGATTCTTCATTTCCATGACCCATGGGTTTATAACTCTCATAGAGCAACCATGGAGCATCCAATGGGTTTAACCCACCTTGATAATCCATGGAGCCTTTTAGCCCACTATACAAGTTATGGATGATTTACATAATCAACCCATCTATTTAATTAGTTATATTTTGATCACTTAATTAATTCCAAATTAATTCTTGATCAATACTAATTAAATTATACTATTAATATATTAGAATTTGTAATATATTAACAAACCACAAGTGTTATTTCTCTCATTTAGTCTATCCAAATGCATGGTGCCATGCAACTGAAATGGACCATGACGGGTCAGGTCAAGTACATACTAGAAATAGTTATGGACTTAGACACCTTATCCAACATGTTGGCGGCTGAAGGTTTTCCTGAATGGAAGTAAAGGATTGAGAAGTGTATCAAAATGAAGGACTTCAAAATTTGGAGAAGCATTATCAAAAATCCTATCAGAATAACCACCATTGTTGCACGGAAAGTGGTTGACAAAGCGGTTGAAAATTACACTGATGAAGACTTTGAAAAGCTTGAGGAGCAGGAATGGGCTTTAGCCACTTTGACCATGGCCCTATCTCTGGATATAGCTCAAGGTTTTCGGGAGTACACTTCTGCTAAGGCTTTGTGGGAAGCCCTAATCTAGGTATATGAAAGGAATGAAGACATGAAGGAGAGTCGCCAAGATATGTTTTGACAACGGTTTAACATGTTCAACTACATTCCTAGAGAAACTCTGGAGGCACAGCTGCAGCGATTCACAACTCTTACCACTGAGATGACTGTATCCGGGATCTTTTTCACAAAGTCTGAAATAAACAAAAAGCTACTAAATGCTCTCCCAAAGTCATGGGACATGAATGTGGCTGCTATTAAGAAAACCAAGGATCTAAGTCGGCTCACTCTTGCTGAAATGATGTCGATCATCAAGGCCTGTGATATTGATGACAAATAGCGGGAGATAAATAATGTGAATTCATACTCATCTGCAAACCTTGGGATCTCATCTGACAATGCTCTTTCATCTCTCACTTTTCTTCTGCAGGTCAAACCTTTTCTGCTCAGCAAGCTCAAATTCAGTCCTTTTCCACTCCATCAGCTACTTCACTTCCTGCTGCATCAGCCATGCCGTTCTCTCAGAACCAATCATTCATTGCTACTCAAGTTGCTTCTTCTAATGTGGCTTCCTCCTCAATCGATAAGGAGTATGAGGAAAATCTTGCTCTTGCTACAGGACTCGTTAACTGCTACAATGCTCTTGTAGTTTGAGATCTTCCGACTCGATTGTCATTTGTTGATCTTTATCAGATTCATCCTGGAGACGTAGAAGAAATGGATATCACATGGAAAATTGAAATGGCAGTTTTCAGGGCAAAGCAGTTTGCAAAGAAGACTGGGAAGAACAACCGGGGGATGAGTGCTGATAAAAAGGTACGGTTCAGCAAGGGAAAGTTGCGTTGTTTCAACTGCCACGAACCAGGTTATTTTGCTCGTGAGTGCCTGAAGCCGGACAAAAGATTAAACAATGACCGAACAATGGTTGCAGTAGGAAACAATCAGAGCAGTGCTCAAGTCAACAGTCAGAAGGCTATGGTTGCGCAATCATTTGACTAGGAGGATTAGATGCAGGCCCTGAACATATCAAGACCTGAAAATGCTCATTTGGCTTAGGTTGGTGATGATGCTTCCATAGAGAGTATTGCAGTTGAAGATCAAATGATGGAGCTGCAGTTTGTGTCGATGGTCTCTTCTTCTCCTAAACGAAACAAAACGAGGTAAGTCTGCCTTCATGCTCTCAAGCTTGTATTGATTATGTTAAAATTCTTCATGAGGAAATTGAAACACTGCGTAGAGAAGTAGAGGACCTTAGATATGAGGGTTATCAACTTAGAAAAGGACAAAAACCTATTAAGGCCTAGTTAGAAACTAAAATAAAGGACTTTAGAAGACTTCAGGAAGACTACAGTAATAAATGTGAAAATTATGACTACATAAAGAGACAGGACGCTGAGTTAGTTACTGAACTTGAAACATTCAAGAGAAAATTTGAAATTGCTGATTTTGATTTTAGAAAATTTGATGTAGCAAGTGAGGTAGTTGCCAACATGATAGACCACTGCATGCAATTTAAACATAATCAGTCAAAGGGTCTAGGGTATAATAAAGTGCCTCCTCTTTTCAATCAATCATATCAGTTTCAACCTTTGTCCAAGGAGGAGATTGCCAATGAACCATCCATGGTTTATGGCAAGCCATCTGGTTATGTTTCGGGAGGATTTATTAATGTTGAAAGTACTAACATTTCTATTTCTCCTGCAGATCAATCCTTAAATCAGTCAAAGCACGAAGTTGAAGAATCTATTTCTGAAAATAAAACTGAGTCTGAACCTGAAGTTTTAGTTTTAAATAAAGACTTTAAGTTTTATGATGTTGCAAGTGACAATGTTTTTTTGTGATGTTTCTACACCTTCTGATATTGATTTGAATATTTTTAAAGTGTTTGATGATGTGGTTGACAATTCTAATGTTTGTGATGATACTAATGAAAAACCACCAGTTTCACAAGTTTCTCCATCTGATACACCCTGACTGGTCTCACAACCTAATTCTTGTTCATGTTCATGTGAGAAAAGCAAGGGTGTTGGTATGGTAAACAAATCTGAAAAATGCAGTACAGGTTTTAACAATAACAAACAGATTTGTTTCAATTGTGGTATTGGTGGTCATATAGCTAGGAATTGGCCTAATAGAATGTTTGTACATTTTGAGTCACCAAGAGGAGAGAACGAATTCATAGGAAGGTCTTTAACTAGAAAGTCCTCTAGAACTCGTTCTCGGAATGATGATCGGAAGGATGGTCGTAGTAGAAAACGGGAAGTTTTTAAAATAAAAAAAAAAGGGTTTTATAACAAAGTCCCGAACAGTTTGCCAAAACCAAACATAGCTCAGGCAAGATTGGTTTCGTCAAGGAGTAGCTCTGGGTCTTCAACCAATTCTGGTAGAAAACCCAGATGCTCAGAGCAAACTACTAAAAATCATGTTTAAAAACCATCGGTGACTGTTAGAAAACCAAATTATCAATGGCTACCCAAAATAAGTTCCAATCCATCATTTGTATCCTCTGAAAAATTAGTAAATAATGATACATCTGAAAAGGCAACGGGACAACCCAGGAAAGTAATGAACTAGGCTCCCAAATCTAAATGAACCCACACATTTTGCAGGGATAGTTGCGGGGGAATGTCGTCGGACCTTGGTTCGTTGACAGCAGCTGCTCCCGGTATATGACAGGAGATATCGCCCAACTGAGCAACATTCAATCTTTTAATGGGGGATATGTTTCCTTTATGGGTGGAGAAGGTGGCAAGATCACTCAGAGAGGAACCGTCACAAATGGGGTGTTAAGTTTCGAGAATGTCAACTTTGCTCCCAAATTAAAGCATAGTTTGTTGAGTGTGTCTCAGATATGCGACAAAGGCTACTCTACACATTTCACTGACAAGGAATTTATGATTCTCAAGCCAGGCTTTGTCATCCCAGAAGAGTGGATTCTTGTCAAATCCAAAAGGGATGGGAATGCTTACATCATTGATATGAATAGCAATCTTCCAAAACAAGTTACGTGTCTCTTTTCAAAGATCTCAGAACAAAATGCAATACTGTGGCACCGAAGACTCGGTCATGCTAACACCAAAAACTTGAATCGTCTTGCGAAGAATGAGATGTTCTATGGTTTACCTGTCAAAGACTTTATAAATTTTGAAAAGTGTGTGTCATGTGCCCAGGGTAAGCATCACAGAAAACCACACCTGCGAAAACAGGTTAACTCAATCAGTTAGGTGCTTGAATTGCTACATATGGATCTATTTGGACCAGTCAATGTTCTCAGTATTAATAGAAATTCATATTATCTGGTTGTGATTGATGATTTCTCTCGTTTTACATGGGTTTTCTTTCTATCCAACAAAACTAGAGTTGCTGATCTAATTAAGAAATTCATTGTGTTAATTGAGAATGAAACTAACAATCGGGTGAAGGTGCTTCGTACCGACAACGGAACAGAGATCAAGAATTCTATTCTAGATCATTTTTGAGCAGAAAAGGGTATTATGCATCAATACAGCTCCGCTCACACCCCTCAACAAAATGGTGTTGCTGAGAGGAGAAACAGAACTTTAAAAGATGCTGCAAGGATGATGTTGTGTGACTCCAAGCTACCAGTTTTCTTTTGGGCCGAGGCGATTAACATTGCTTGCTATGTTCAGAATCATGTGTTGATCAAAAAAGCTCAGATGAAGACCCGTATGAGATTCTATATGGTTACAAACACTCAGTCAGTCATTTCCGTGTATTTGGCTGCCCTTACACCCATCTTCACCTAGAGACCAACCCGAAGTTTAATGCCAAAGCCGATTATTGTTACTTCGTAGGGTATGTTGCGTGCACCGCATATAGGGTCTACAATAAGAAGACAAATCAGGTTTTGGAATCTTATGGCGTGCGCTGGTTGGAGGAGAATGAGATGGATGCTTGAGTGGGTCCGGATTGATTGTTTGATTACACATCGCTTTTCAAATCCATAAATGTGTCTTCGGGTAGCTCATCTGGATTTGTATCTGGTTCGAAGAATGCTTCTGAATACGTAGACGAAGAAGTTTTCTACAAACCGCCAACAGTATCCTCTTCACCGCCTGAGGGGGAGTCCTCTACTTCGCTTGAGGGGGAGTCATATGTACAACCTGATAGTCCAAAATCTCCAGTTCAGAATGATACTCATGATGTTGAAACTACACCACTTACTCTTATAGAAAGAGAGTTCATATCTAAAGATGCTTCCGCTGTCACTTCAACCTTTATGGAACTACTCTTTCCTAAAAACATTTCTAATGAGTTTGTAGCAGAGTCGTCTGGTGCGGCACAATCATCAAATAAAGGAGGTGTCAATATTCACAATCTTCTTGTCTCGCTTAGTGATATCATCCAAGAGATACCCTCAAGGATTCAACGTGATCATCCGATCGAGAACATCATTGGTCAGCTGGGCGAAGGCGTTAAAACCAAAAGCCAGAGTGGAGATGTCAATACCTGTCTTTACTCTTGCTTTATCTCTCAAATAGAGCCCAAGAATGTTAAAATGGCTCTGAATGAACCCGGATGGGTAGATGCAATCCATAAAGAGTTACATCAGTTTGAAAAACTTGGGGTTTAGATGTTGGTTGAGTTGCCAAAGGGCAAAAAGTCTCTTGACACACGATGGCTCTATCGAAACAAGCAGGATGATTCAGGAGTTATAGTGCGAAATAAAGCTAGATTGGTGGTTCGCGGGTTTCGACAAGTCGAGGGTCTTGATTAAACTGAGGTTTATGCTCCGGTAGCTCACTTGGAGGCTATTCATATCTTCCTTGCATATTCCTCTTACATGAACTTCACTGTTTACCAAATGGATGTCAAGACAACCTTCTTGTATGGCAAGGTGAAGGAAGAAATCTACGTTGATCAGCCCCCTAGGTTCTTTGACTCGAAGTTTCCTAATCATGTCTACAAGTTGGACAAGGCATTGTATGGGTTACATCAAGCTCCTAGAGCGTGGTATGCGACACTAACAAAGCACTTGCTCGAGCATGGATACTCTCATGGCACTATCGATCAAACTTTGTTTATCAAGCATGTCGGTAATGATCAAATTCTGGTTCAAATCTACGTTGACGACATTATTTTGGGGTCAACCAGTCCGCAACTTTGCAAGCAATTCGAAGGTGTTATGAAAAATCGGTTCGAGATGAGTTCGTTGGTGGAAATGACCATGTTTCTGGGGCTTTAGGTCAAACAAAATTCAACCCAAATCCTGCTACATCAAGCCAAGTATGTGGAGGATATTCTTGAGATGTTCGGGTTTCAAGATGCTAAATCTGCATCGACGCCAATGGCTGAAAGACCTCTTCTGAATCCAGATACTGATGGCGATTCCGTAGATTAGACACTCTACCAGATCGATGATTGGATCGTTGATGTATCTTACTGCAAGTCGTCCAGACATCATGTTTGCAGTTTGTCAATGCGCACGTTATCAGGCTAATCCTAAACTTTCACATCTTATTACTGTTAAAAGAATTTTTCGGTATATCAAAGGCAGCCCAAAGTTGGGTCTTTGGTATCGAAAGAATTATGAATGTGATTTATATGCTTTTGTTGACAGTAATTATGGAGGCTGTGAGCTTGACAGGAAATCTACTTCATGAGGGTGTCAATATCTTGGTGACAGTCTAGTGTCGTGGCAGTGCAAGAAACAACACATTGTCTCAACCTCAACAGCGGAGGTAGAATACGTTGCTGCATCTGCTTGTTGCTCTCAAATTATCTGGATCCAACATCAGCTATTGGACTACGGTTTGAATTACTTAGAAACCCCCATGTACTATGATAATGAGGCCGCAATTCAAATTTCCAAAAACCCTGTCCAACATTCTAAAACCAAGCACATCGATATTAAAATTCATTTCATCAGAGACTATTATGAATGTTCACGCATCCGGCTGGAACAGGTTCCCACTGCTAATAATGTGGCGGATCTATTCACTAAGCCTTTTAACAAAGCTTGCTTCGATGTGCTTGTGGGATTTTTGAAAATGATTCATTTTGAGGATTAAGTTTTTCTAATAAAAAAAATCCAAAAACAATAAAAATTCAATAATCCAAAAACAATAAAAAAATCCAGAAAATTAAAAATGTTGCTAACAGTTTTGTTTGTAGGTGTTGTGACGGGAAATGATATTATCAAGTGATAACGGCCAATCTGAATCTGCATAACGTACCAAAATTGAATTGTCTACGCTCTGTGCTCGATGTGCTGGTAGGCACGAAAGATTTTAAATGGACTTGACTAGGAAGAGTTGAACTTAAGAAATTCAAGGACTTGACAAACATCGAACTAGTTAGATCCGTTTAGCCTGACAATACGATGCTCGGATAGGTTGAGCAGGGAGATATACATGAGAATCTACCGGTCACATTAAATGAACCAGTATCTAGAACTGTGGATTAACTTTTCCTCGATGTACAGATTCTGTCCTTAATTCTGGTTTTGATGGGGTGATTGGGGAATTCCGATAAAATAGGTCTATACATGATTATTTTCTTGCTTTCTGTCTGTTAGTCATATGTTGTCTCCTCTGCATGATCGATAGATCCGACCTGGACTGTAACATATGCAATTCTATCTCTCTGCATCCTCGCTCTATGCAATTCTTTCTATCTGTTAGCCACATATTTTATCCTCTATGTGACTCATAATCCGACCTGGTACACAGTATATGCAACATTCTCTTCTCAATCCCTCTAAAACTTCAGTTAGTCATATGTTTCATCCTCTGCGTGATTGGAAGAGATCCGACCTGGATGTATAGAATATGCATTCTAAATGTATCTTCTCTCTTAATAATTGTCTGCTCACCCGGTGTAAGGAGTATTCTGGAAATCCTTGATGGCTGGGGCATATCAGGAAGCGGGAAACACGTTCTAGTACAATTAAAATTGAACACATACAGATTGTCTGTAGATCTCGCTGCTCAATTTAGGTGGACAACAATATCCCTGGTTGTAGTTAGCTAAATGGTCCTAAGGAAATTTATTTAAGAATAAGGGCTAAAAATGTCATGTCATTCGTAAATTGTCCAAAAAAATTTCACAAATGTTTCATGCTTAAGTGGACCACAATACTGGCGATCGATTAGACAAAGACATGAAAATAAGGGTACTGACAAGTGGAATAGGGCTGTCTAACAACTTTGATCCCAGTATCACAACATTATTCTCAGTAATATTAATTTTTAGGTTGTATATTTTATTTTATTTTTATTTTTATTTTTATTTTTATTTTTATTTTATTTGTTTTTAATTGTTAAAATTTAATTGTTATTTTTTAAATTTTGCAAATTAATTTTATTTTATTTTAATTTTAATTTTAATCCTCAATAAATTTTGTTTTTGAAAATTTTTGAAAATATTGGACTGTGCCTTACACTGTGTGGTCAGCACGTAAAAAGATCAATGGTATAAATAGAGTTTACAGCCAGAATCACCTTCACTATTCTATTTCCGGCCGCAAACTCTCCTTCTCTCTCTCTCTCTCTCTCTCTCTCTTTGAAAAAAAAATCCGTTTGCGGCTATAGGCGTACGGTCACGGGTTTACGACCGTAAACCCCCGTTGACCGTAAACTCTCCTTTAACTTGAAATTTATTTTAAAAATTAATAATTCACTTTTGGGCTCGAAATTAAATCATTTAAAATATTATTTGCTCAAATTTCTCTCTTGTCTTACTTAGTATGTTTTAGTGCAGATCAAATGGCAGCCTTAAAGTTTACAGACATGCACAATCTAGCAATGGTTCTTGCTGATCCACCGGTGGTTCATGTGGATTTCAAATCAATGATTCATGGACTACGAGAATGTTGTTTGGCCTCCGCCATCACCATGAACAACGTTGTTTATCAGAAAATCATAAGAGAATTATGGCAGACTGCCAAAATGACGAGAAACGACAATGGAGTTGTGACTATAGACGCAATCGTTCAAGGATGCAAAATTATGATCAATGAGCAGTTCATCAGAGAAACATTATTGATCAATGACCTTCCAAGCTTTCCCACTGAAATCGGTATTGAAGATGCTCAGAAGATTTTGAGGAAGATGGGATATGAGGGCGATTCTCCACCTACGATGAAAAAGCTTATGCCACCATACTGGAGATTTCTAGCCCATGTGTTCGTGAGCTGCATCTCCGGCGGGAGGTCTGGTGCAGATGAAATATCACTGAGAGACACCGGAGCTGTAGTTTCTCTCGCTGCAGGAATTGGTTTCAATTTTTCAAGATTTATTCTGGATGAATTTGTGGTCAATATCAACGCCATCACACGGGATACCTTCTTGATGTATCCTAGGTTCATTCAGCTTTTCATAAACAAACAATTCCCTGACATGATAAAGGAGGGTGATACGCTTGACATGAAGTCCTTGGGCCCACACAGTATTGGGCTAATTAAACAAAATCGCAAAGGAAAGGTTACTTTTCAAGGACTTTATCCAATAGTCAAATTCGGACGATTTGCTGAGCCGAATGAGGCGTCTGAGTCTCACAGATCCTCTGATAAAATATCTTCAAAACACACTTCATCAGAAATGGTGATCTCGGAAGGAGATGTGATCATTGTATCAGATCAAGAAGGGGAGGAGACAGCTGCTCCTAATGTGGTTGTTGCTGAGGAGCATGACCTTAGATCTGATCGAATTGAACAGCTGCTCCTAATGTGGTTGTTGCTGAGGAGCATGACCTTAGATTAGATCGAATTGAAAGCAACTACAATGAAGGGTCTTCCATGAATGTGATTGAGACTGATCAATATGAAGACCTTGACCTTACTGGTTTTGATCGAGATGATATTCCTATAAATTTTGGAAGTAATGATGACTTCTTGTCAAATGTCAACCTCAACACTTTGTTGGATAATATCATTGATGTTACTCTCCCAGCAACGAAGATAAGGGATACTGAAGACGTTCTTAACTCAACACCCATTTCTAAAGAGCAATTGGTTGATTCTTCAACTCCAATGGTGACAGTGTCAGGGATTCCTTCCTTTGATAGTGCCTCGCCTACATCTGAACCACTTCAGGGTGATCGCTCAACAGACCAGACCTTGCAGCCTCCATCCAAAAGAAGAAGACGTGATCCTAGGTTTAGGCCTCTGGATTCTAGCTTGACTCAGGGCTTTCCGATTACACCAACGACTACAGTTACTATTGTATCTACAAAACCTTTAGGTGAAGGTCCTAGCACCATTTTTGAAGTTGGTGGCTCTTCTATTCTACCAGGATTTTCTACTCCAAGGGCATATCTTGATGAGGCCTTTGTGCGTTTGGCCTTTCATCCTGCTCAGGAACAAATTGCTGCACCTTCTTCTAAATCCAAAGGAATTGCTTTTAGAGAAGTTCATTCAAGGGAAGATGATTTTGTGATTGATGAGCTTCAGAGGAGAGTGAATGTGTTGGACCAGAAGAATGTTGAGCTCAGCATTCGAGTTGAAGATCTTTTGAGTGAGAATACAAATTTGAAGATTCAAGTTTCTAATCTTCAAGAAGATAGGGCAACAACGACCAAGCAAATCTCTGAGCTCCAAGCTCATTTCAATCTTCTGACCTCCGGTTAGTTTGATTTAAAGAAGAAGCTTGAAGAAGATCTCGTTGCAAAATATAAAACATCTACAGATGAGTATAGAATCAATCTTCATTCTCAGGGTCATCCTATTATCGTGCCAACTGCTCAAACTTCGCGAGTTGTATACCATTTTAAAGAAGAACCCACTCATGCTCCACATGTTGCAGAAATTATTCATGGTAGACAAGCCAAAGCTGCTTAGAAAGGACAACTCTTGTTCAAGAGGAGTTCTGACAAAAATGCACCACGGAATCAATCCACAATCACTGTTACGAATGTTGAGGCCATCCGGTTTAGAGACATGTATGGTGATCGATCAGGAATCATCTCTGGGGATTTTCAAGACATCTTAAATATGTGGATCGTGCGGAGAAAGAGCGGCAACACGGAGCTCTATAATGATTGTCATGATTTTAATTCTTGGACCAGTGTGGATCTTTCAGAGTTGTCTCAATCTCGTTTTTCAAATCCTTCAGATAACCAACAGGCAACTCAGTTCAAACACTTTCTTGAAGATCAGGTGAAGAAGGGATTTCCATCCATGAAGACTGTTGAATCTATGATAAAGCATTATGCTGATGTCATTGATCCCAAAACTGGTCATCCACTTTAGGTGGTGATGTGGCATGCAACAAATCAAGTCAAACAAATCCCCGTGCTACAAAGTTACCCGGATGGATCCCTAAGCTCCATGGTCTATTGGGTATTCGATGAAACTACATCATTTGTTGTTATCAAACTAAAAGAAGGATGCATCCGTCTATATGATAGAAGGGATTTATTCCAGTTTAGGAAATGGGACATTCATCATTTAAGCCTTCATCAGATTAAAGTTGTTGAGGAGATAGTTGAGTCGGCCATGAAGGAATAAACATCCATGGTTGCTGAGATCATAAACAAGCGCATGTGGAATGGGGCAATAGGGCAATAAGAAGTGATGATAGTTGACAAAAATTAACTTCAAGCTAGCACCAAACCAAGCGGGAGATTGAAGGGTCAAATAATGATTTGGTCTAGGATTTCGTTGTAATAGGTTCTTTTGTGTCATTATGCAGTTTTGGTAGTTTGTATAGGTGTTTACGGCCAGACTGTGAGTTTATGGCCGTAAGCCTTTTTACTGTCGTAAACCCAAAGTCGGCCCAGGTGCACTATATATTGATGCTAGCTTGGTCATTTTATGGTTGTTGATGCCATAGAGTTCTCGGTTGTTATTCCACAAGTTGTACCAGACGTTTTCACTAATAGAAGCGTGTGCAAGCTTGTTTTGATTTCTGTTTCTACATCGTTCTTGTTATTATTGATTGTCTTGATTGTTTGATCACTGGTAAGATCCATTTCAGGACCTTACACCCACCACCATCCTTTTGTAAATATCAATAGTTCACCAAAACACCTTTCAATCGCAATTTCAACCCACAGAGTAATCACCCAAGATATCCTAGGAACTCTCATCACCAATCACAACCACAAAATGCTCCTTCAAAATAAACACCGCAGACAAACAAACCTTCAGACTCCGGTACCACTACTGAAGACCAAGACGAAGTCATTGTTTTCCATAAGTGTCATAAAGAAAATTACTTTGCCAAAGACTACAAAGAAAACGTGGTAAAAGACAAGGCATTCTACCTCAGAATGGCTCAAGAAATGGAGGAAAAAGAAAAGGCAAGAGCTTATTTTGCTCAAGTGAGAAGGGATCATCAAGTGTGGTCCTCAGTTTATGAAGATGAAGATACTGACAACAACAAGAAGAAAGGGATAATATGCATAGTGGCAACTAGTGAGGAAGACGAATCAACGAAACTACAGAGGAATTACTGCTACATGGTAAAAGATGTAACTCTTAGCATCGTCGAGTAGGTTAAAATTATGATGCAGTCTAATGATTACAATATGCATGATTGTGCTGTCGTGCTTACATACTACAACAAAGTCCTAGATGAAAATAACATAGCGACCCAAGAGCTGTACCATGTGAGAGGAAGACAAAAAGAAAAAAAGATTAAGGTTACTATGTTAGAAAAATACTTGTTGTTAGAAAAATATGCTAGAATGTTAAGTGAAACTCAATTAGATATTGCTTTAAAACAACTGGATCTTGCCCAAAAAAGAAATCGTACGTTTGAACCGAGTAATCGAAAAACTATTTAATGAAAGTGAAGCAATTGAGAATTTAGTTAACAATGGGACCATAGAAAACACTTTTAATTGAGGATGGTCCAATGGGTACTCAACCGATGAGAACTCTCATCCATGGTTTGATGCCAATCGTCCCTATGTCGTACAAGACCATACTTTTCATTATCTAGTCAATCATAAGACCTTTCTTGAAGAGATAAGATGTCACTGCGGTAGACTTCATGAACTTAGCAACAATTGTGTCATTGTGGAAATTTTTCCTGAATCCTCAAGTAACCTATGTGATCTCTTACCCATCATTGGCATAATTTGTCCCGGTTCTCAGTCCATTTTAGATGTGGACGAATAAATTATTTTAGAAGGACCTTAATTAGTTGTAGATTGTATATCCTTGCCTTCCAAGAAATGTCCTAACCAAGAGTCACCAAATACTTACTCTACGGTAGTCCAGTCTTCTCTATCGCAAACCCCAGTCAAAAGCACAACTACTCTTCAACACAGCTTGCATGAACTTAAAATTAATAATTATGTATTTGGAAAATGCTCTCAAATTCATGAAATTTCTAGTTCTGATGACTCAAGTCCTCAATTTTTACCTCAAACAAAGGATTCCAAGAAACCTCAACTAAATGTTTCTAATGTTGTCCCACCAAAGGTAGAAGCAAAATTGGCTCTAGAAAAGCAGATCAGATCCCAACGTGAAAAGTGAGAAGCTGATTCCAAAAACAAAATTTTGAAAAAACAGTCCAGGTTGTCAAACAAAGGAATTTTGAAAAATCCACCACTGCAAAAGAAACTTTTCAAAATCCACTACAACGGATGGATCATGCAAAAAGTCATGTCCAGTGACTAAATCTCTTGACTCAAACAAAACTGGAAATTTTCAAAAAGAGGTCAATTCAACATCATAAAATTCCTTAAAAGATACAAAAACCAGTGGACGATACCAAGAAACACCTTTTTAGAGCTGACCTCTTTCAAAAAAAAACTTTTCAAAATCCAGTGGACAATACCAAGAAACACCAACCTCGGACCAGTCAAAAGCAAAAGACCACACCCTCCAGGACGTTGACTAGGTATGGTTAGTGGATTAATGAAAAGAACTTATCTTTTTTCTTTTATCCACTGCCTTCAAAGACTTCTCCAATCTCAACTCAAAAAAACTCCAAAAGATGTAAAACATCGTGGTTCCAAACAAACATGGAAAAATAAATCTGTTTCCAAGACCCACATGCATGCATCTGTTAAGAAAGTTTCCCATGTTACTACGGGCTACAAGCTTGTTTGGGTGCCCAGACTAACCAACTAATCGTGCAGGCAATGTGCAAGGAGGAATAAGAAGAAGAGTGGTGAATCGATAGTGCTTGATCCTTGCACATGACTAGAAGGTTGGAATACGTTCGTGATTTCAAGCCAATCAGTGGTGGTGGACACATCACCTTTGGGAACAACACAAACGGGATTATCAGGGGTTATAGAGTATTGACTACGGGGAGCTTCTCTATTCAACGAGTTGCTTACGTGGAAGATCTAAAACATAATTTGATCAGTGTGAGTCAATTATACAAAGCTGGTAATCGGGTTGAATTCAATAGTAATTATTGCAACATCATGACGAATGATAAAAACACTTGCTTGATAAAATCTAAAGCTGAAGGGACAATTTATCCATTGGATGTCTCTCTGATCATCGGCAAACTGCAGTTTTGTTTCCTATCAAAGGTGGTGTCTGAAGTGAGTTGGTTATCGCACCGCAAACTAGCTCACCTTAACTTCAGATACATCAACAACCTGGTAACCGAATAGTTAGTTTGAGGACTACCAATCTTGAATTGCAACAACAACACTTTATGCCCAGCCTGTGAATGTGGTAAAAAAACTAAGGGCAACAATCCTATGATATTTTATTCTTCAACCGTTGAACCTCTAGAGCTACATCACATTGATCTCTGCGCTCCATCAAATGTAGCCAGTCTTCACCACAAGAAATACATTCTAGTCATAGTTGATAACTTTACTTGTTTCACTTGGGTCTTCTTTTTGAGACTCAAGTCAGACACACCACAGATCATGATCAACTTCATCAAGGAAATTGAGCTCCAGATCAAACTACCAGTCAGACGGATAAGAAGTGATAATGGCACTGAATTTACTAATCAGCTCTTGAATAGTTTTTTAGTTTCCAAGGGAATCAGCTATAACTTCTTGGCACCTTACACGCCACATTAAAAAGGAGTAGTTGAGAGAAGGAATAGAACATTGGTCGAAACAGCTAGATCGATGCTAAATTTTGCTAATTTATCTCTCTTTTTTCTGGGCAGAAACAGTGGCAACTGCATGATTTGTTCAAAATCGAAGAATCATTTGCAAACTCCTCAACAAGACTACCTATGATGGTCTCAAAAATCAAAAACCCAATGTCTGATTCTTTCACTTTTTTGATTGCAGGTGTTTTGTGATAACAACAAGGATCATCTTAACAAGTTCGCACTGAAGTCAGATGAAGGGTTACTCAACTAACCAAGTTGCATACGAGGTTCTCATACGGTGTACAAGACTAATAGTCAAAAGCTTTGACGTCAAATTCGATGACTATTACGTCCGCAGCACTGCTCCTTCAACAGAAACAAAGTTCATCTTGGAAAGTGATATCGCAACATCATAAGGTCCGTTAAACATAGTTGAAGTTAACTATGATGACCTATTCAATCCCGCAGAGACATCACATCTTTCAAAATTTTGGGTGTCTCCAATAGCCTAACAACAACATGCAGAAGTATCTGGAACAATTCGGTCTGAAGGAACATCATTCAATACTTCCACCTCGCAGGTTGAGGAGGAAAGTTCAGTTTCGTTGGAAGTTACAACAATCGAGGTTTCAGTATTTGAAGATGTTGCTCCAACACCTACCCACAGACCAACCAATCAATAAAACAGATCGGAAGACTCTGAGGATGAAGAAGTTGAAACCATTGATGCAAGAATGGATCCAAGGATTATTAATCACTTGTCAGTCCAGGGGGAGCCAACATCACTGGTTTAGGGGGAACCATCATCGGTTCATGTAACAAACCGTTATTTCAAACCTATGTAATAGTGTAGGTCGATTTGTACTTCTTTTTAAATTAATAAAGAGAAATTTTGGCATACTGTGTATATTTACATAATTGACCCTCAAAAATAAAATATTAAATAATCTCAATTGGGATGAATCAAGTGATAGAGATTGTAACAAGGTTTCCAAAAATATAAAGAACACTAAAATTCAATTTATAACAAAGAAGTTATGACCAATCGAAAATCCACGATAAAACCGGCAAAACATTGTTTAGTGTAAAAACTGATTTTTTAATAAAAGGCTTTTTAGCCTTAACAATCTAAATTAAAGTTGTAGTTTATGCTAAACCGAGAACTTTCATAAAAAGAACGCCAAAATCTGACTTCGTATGACGAAGTTATGATTTTTCTAAGTTTCAGTATAGCAGTGTACAGCTAAAAACTCGAAATAAAGATCGGGTGGTTTTTAGCCGACACAACCTAAATGAGAATTTAAGGTCTCATCATTAGTAGTACAACGGTCAAAAGACAGACAAAAACGGACTTCGGATGAAGAAGTTATGAATTTTTTACGGATTTTCCTGTCCCGATCTGTTAAAAATAATAATATTAAAAATAAAATCAAAATTAGCCGACGAAATCTAAACGAAAGTCGTAGATTATGATTTCACCTATGTGTGCATATAAAGAACGTCAAAAACAGAGTTCGTATGCAAAAGTTATGAATTTTACAAGTTTTTGGCACAAAAATAAAGAAAAATAGGAAAAACCGGGAAATTTCGTATGAACGGTACATGCCACGTCACCCTTGCACGTGGCGGCTGCTGATTGGACTGAAGCCTTGCATGGCACCCTCTGATTGGACCGCAGAACAGGTCCAGTAAAAAGCGGTCAGTGTCGCATGAGACACCCCGTGGTTACCCCTCGGACACCCCTTCACATGCGTGCCCTCCTCCCATTGGACCGAAGTCTGGTCCAATCCAAGCCTCCTACCTTGCGAGCCTGCTGTACGAAATGAGCCATTTCTTCACCAACTGTTCGACACACGTCAGCCTCGCATAGCCTCGGATCCGAGGCTTCACCCTCTTTCATATTTTCCACTTCCATAAGCTCATATACAACCCCTAAAGCCCTGGTATCAAGTCTCGAACCCTAAGCAAGCCTCGAATCCCCGATATTCGCGAGAAGTAACCTCTCTCCTGTCAAAACTCTGTCCGATTCTCCATCTATCAAGTGAGGTAATACCCCCGTATTTTCATAATTTCTACTGTTCTAAGGGGGAAATACAAGTATAATACAAGAACTTTGTGTTATAAATAAAAGATTTCAAATCACAATAAAACTATTTTAAAACATCAGAAATACTCCAAATATTGAACTCTTTTATAAACTTATATTTTTCCCGAATATTCATATATATATATATATATATATATATATATATATATATATATATATATATATATATATATATATATATATAGTAATATGAATAAGATTTAAAAGGCTTAGGACTAATAACTCATTCTAGGTCCTTTTCCTTGTTTGGATGTGGACTTATATAGTACCGGTTATTTGTCCGAAGGTCGTTTAAATTTTACTTATATATAAAATTGTATATGTATATAAATATAAAAGTTATTTCGTCAGTTTAATTACCCTTTGTAACATGTTGAGCAAAGGATTACATGCAAAAATAGTTATTTACCAATTCATAAAGTACATATAAATTATAATAGGTATAATTTATGATACATAGAACAATTATTCATGATTCAAGTATACTAGAATACACTGTTTTACATGAAACAAGGGTTTTGATTCAAAACAAAACAAGGGTTTGCACCTGTCAAATACATGTTCAGAATACTAATTCAAGAACATACTATCAATCATTTATTTTAGAACGATTGGGTTTTCATATCTAATATACATATAACGTTTATATGCTTTTTATGAGACATTTAATTCAGGTTGTTTAATTCATTTTAAAAAACCAAGGTAAAGTCCTGACATTATAACCAGAATCTCCAGTCTGGGGAACGAAACAAGTTGTGTGTAGATCTATATCAGGATTAACAACCCCGCACTCAGGTTGCTAGCTACAGTCAGGCATACACGCCAGTGAGTGGCAATTGTTATCAACAGTTTAAACGCTCACAAGGCGTTTGTTTCAGGCGATCATGTCTTAGTATGGTTATAATAACTCATTAAAAAGATATTAACAACACGTTAGTGTATAAACAACTAAACATAAGTACATCTTCAAAGTACCAGTTTACAAAATACAAAGTACAATGGTATACTACAGTTTTCAATAACAGCTGGTGAAGCCAGGCACACTCTCATTTACAAGTTTTATAAATACAGAACATTGGTTTACAAAATAGAACGGTTTTATGGGAATAAAACTACTTTTCATATACAACTGAAAATATGGGATTTTCTGGAACAGTTTTCATAATCAAGATACAAATGCACCCTTTCAAACATAAAGACTTATGTACTCACTCAACTTATTGTTGATACTCTCTTTTCAAATTACTTGTATTCTCAGGGAAATAATAACAGGTACTCCCCGATCTTCTTGAGAAGATGGAACCATTATGAGTCATATCTTCTTCTTTTGTATAACTATTTTGGTTTCAATATACAATGATTGAACACATGTAAATACTTATACTTTTAAATACAATGGTTGTTTGTACTTTGATTACTATGATGCATGTGTTGTGATACTAAAAATGATGTCATCCACCCCCGGACGTTTCCGCCGTTTGGTTTGGGGGCGTGACAGATTGGTATCAGAGCATTGTTTATAGTGAACTCAGTATATCAATCCATAAAAGATATACAAACTATAAATACATTGGGGCTAAGAGCTCTGACTACAAGTGTACTTTTTAAGAATTCTAAGTATTTTTACAAGAAGTATACTAACACTCATACCTACAAGTACATAGTCATAAGAACTTAAAAGTATTTGGATGTTGAACATACAGTCAAACTCGGGCAGTTATGTAATCATATCTAGAATTAATATAGCTTGAACAACTATATTGATTTCAGATATGACCAACATGTGTTTGGGAGTGATAGTAGTGTTGTGACATATCTAAAACTTACCAACTACAGAAGAAACTTTAGAGCATAACATAAAATTCTATAAGAGTATTTTAAACATCTATGTGCTTTAGTTTTTCAAACATTTCTCATAACCTTATTCTCGTACAGACACAATGGCAGGACATCATCTACCACGGGACCCTTATTTTCCAAATCATGGCAATGAAGGATGGGTAGCGGAGGATCCGGAGGAGGATCCAGAAGATGAATCAGATGAAGAACCATTTGAGGATAGTGAATCAAGTGGTACGGATACAAAGCCACAAGTCTGCAACCCGGGGTTACGTCCTCTGAGGCAAGAGGAGGCAATACCCATACCCGAGTGGGGCCAATACATAAACTATTGGAGTCGAAAAGATGGCCAACGCCCTCCCTACGGAATGGCACGGGGTTTCTATAACGTCTCAGAAGGAGGAACAGTGGACAGAGATCTTCCCGTTATAGTGAACCGAATAGCCCGACAATTCGATCAATCAAGGATGTCAATCAATCGAATCCTAGAAGTGAATGTGGCTGCGTAGGCTAACACTGCAGATATCCTTTGTCTTGAAGAAATACAAGATGATACCCAGCACCATACTGAAGCCCTTCAAAGGCAACTTAATGCTGCTGAATCAGAGATCAGAGAATTGTGGGAGCATCAAGCTGCCCAAGAAAGGCGTTGGAAATCGCAAGACGAAGCGGAACCCAGTAACCATCGTAGCAACCGCCACAAGTAGTGTTTACACTACTTTCTAGTTTAATATACTGAATGTATAGACTACTTTCAAGATATGTACAAAATCAAGTATCAATTAAATAATAAGCACTTTACTTCAACAAGAATTATTACAATTTTCACAAACATTCCATTCCAAAGTTTTGGGATTATGGATATGTTCCAGTGTTATTTTTCATACTTTTCGATATGACCGCGAATTTTTTTATTTTCGATAGGTCGGTTTGATGTCGATACTTTCTCAATATTGTGGTATATTATAGACCTACTTTATGGTCAAGTATACATATTACATATATACCAACACAATCGACATGTATTTTCATACTCTTTGAAAAATAACCACTCCATTTTATATTACCCTATTGCAAGTTGTACTTGCAGTGGACATCTATTTCCAATTCTTTACAAGCTTCTTGTGAATTAAGTGTTTAAGTTCACAGATATCAAATTCATATTCATTCTTGATATCCAACTATCTTTTTATTGAATTTTATAGAAAAAGATGCCTCCTCGTAGGAATCCACGACGTAACAATGAAACTGAAGCACCGACGCCACCTTCACCACCACCTCCTCAATTCCATGCTGCTATGTTGCAAGCGGCAGTCACGTAGCTATATCGACTGCCTTATCTCATATCTATACTCCTGGTGCTAGTGGGTCGAGAGCTGGTGTACATCCATCTAACCTTGTCGACGGTCATGAGCACTCGAGAGAGTGCACTTTTAAAGACTTCTCGAATGCCAAACCCAGGACCTTTAATGGAAATTGAGGAGTGATGGTTTTAAGGCAATGGATAGAGAAGACAAAAGCAATCTTTGAAATTTGCTCCTATTCAGAGGGTAGCAAGGTTAAATTTGATGCCTGTACTTTTTCAGATAGAGCCCTAACATGGTGGAATGGCCATGTAAAGTCCTTGACTTTGATAGTGGCTAATACTATAAGCTGGGAGAACCTAAAAACCATGTTGATGCGAGAATACTGCCCGCGAGGAGAAATTCATAAACTTGAACAAGAACTTTGGGGTCTTACCGTGACCGGTGCAGACATAACAACTCACACGAATCAGTTCTACGACTTGGCGATTCTGTGTCCGGAAATGGTTGCTCTAGAGAGCAAAAAGATTGAAAGGTATATTTGGGGGCTGTCGCCCCAGATACAGGCAAGTGTCATTGCATCTAGGCCTATTAACTTTGATAGTGCCAAGGAACTGGCACAGTCACTTATTGACCACGGAAATCGTCAAAACTCTGTGGTTACTGCCCCAGAACAACCTAGGGAGAACAACAACAACAACAACAACAACAACAACAACAACAACAACAAAAAGAAGGGTTGTAACAAAAGGAAGGGAAAATCTCCTCTTGAACCTTCAAAGAAGCACAAATAGTGGCAATCCATGCTACTACTATACCTACTACCATACCTACTATTGTGCCTGCTGTTGCCCCTAACAACCCAGCACCAACTAAACCCTATGCTGGTAACCTCCCTAAATGCAACAAGTGCAATTTTCAGCACAGTGGAAATTGCCCAAAGATGTAGTGCCGTAACTGTAACAGGAAAGGGAATACTGCCCGATTCTGTAGAACACCACCTCAACCCCTTAACCAAGTACCTGCCGCTGGAGTAGGTCAAGCATGCTACCAATGCGGTGATGTGGGGCATTTCAAGAGAGATTGTCCAAAAGCTGAAAATGCCGGTGGGGTTGGGAGAATTCTAGCATTGGGTCACGAAGAAGCGGTGGCAGACCCTGCAGTGGTCACGGGTATGTTCCTTTTCAACAATACTTATGCATGCATTCTTTATGATTGTGGTGCTGAGAGGAGCTTCGTGATCCATAACTTTAAACATCTACTAAATCAAAACTCCCAACCACTAAAGGAAACTTTCACAGTAGAAATGGCTAACGGGAAATCTGAATCCACCAATGATATATACACAGGATGTACCCTTACCTTAAATGACTTGTCTTTCTCAATAGACCTTATGTCGGTCTCTATCAAAAGTTTTGACATCATAATAGGCATGGGTTGGTTGTGCCCCAACCATGCCGATATCCAATGCTATGAAAGAGCTATTCGTTTGAACTTGCCCACTAACAAAACTCTTGTTATTTACGGAGACAAACCTGGAACGAACCTTCAGATCATTTCTTGCATCAAGGAACGGAAATACCTTCGTAAGGAGTATTGTGCATTCTTAGCTCACGTGGTAGACAAAAAGCAAGAAGTAAAAGACATCGTCAGCATTCCCGAGGTCTGCAACTTTTCCGATGTATTTCCTGATGATCTGCCAGGGGTGCCTCTCGAACGATAAGTCGAATTCCGAATCGACTTAATCCCTAGAGCTACCCCTGTAGCCAAATCCCCCTATCATCTTGCACCTTCTGAAATGCAGGAATTATCCAGCCAGCTTAACGAACTACTAAGCAAAGGTTTCATAAGACCAAGCTTCTCACCTTGGGGAGCACCAGTTTTGTTCGTAAAGAAGAAGGATGGATCATGCCTCATGTGTATAGACTATCGCGAGCTGAATAAACTTACAATCAAGAATAGATACCCTCTGCCTCGTATTGACGATCTGTTCGACCAACTTCAAAGGGCGAACTACTTCTCGAAGATAGACTTAAGATCTGGGTATCACCAGTTACGAATTTTAGAGGAAGACGTTCCCAAAACCACGTTCAGAACTCGTTATGGTCATTACGAGTTTATAGTGATGCCATTCGGATTGACGAATGCACCTGCAGTGTTCATGGACCTGATGAACAGCGTGTGTCGTCCATTCTTGGACAAATTCGTTATAGTATTCATTGACAATATCCTTATCTACTCAAAAAGAAAAGAGGAACATGGCCAACATCTTCGTCAAATATTACAAACTCTTAGATCGGAGAAGCTCTATGCAAAGTTTTGTGAATTTTGGATTAGGAAGGTAGATTTCCCAGGTCACGTGGTCAGTTTAGAAGGAATACACATCGACCCTTCCAAAATAAAGGCAATTGAAAACTAGTCAGCACCCAAAACACCTACAGAAATCCGTCAATTCTTAGGTCTTGCTGGCTATTATCGCAGATTCATTCAAAATTTCTCTCGAATAGCTAAGCCTCTTACTAATCTGACCCAAAAGGGTGTAACCTTTAGCTGGGGAGAAAAGCAAGAAACAACGTTCCAAACGCTGAAACGAGCCTTGTGTAGTGCATCGATCATGTTTGTCCCTGAAGGGACAGAGGATTTCGTAGTGTACTGTGATACTTATAATCAAGGGCTTGGATGTGTTCTTATGCAAAGAGGAAAGGTTATATCCTATGCCTCAAGACAGCTAAAGACACATGAAGTCAACTATACAACACATGACCTTGAACTAGGAGCAGTAGTGTTTGCCCTGAAGATCTGGAGACATTACTTATATGGCACGAAATGCACAATATTCATGGACCATAAAAGTATCCAACACATCTTCGATCAGAAAGAGCTGCATATGAGACAACGACGATGGGTGGAGCTACTGAACGATTATGAGTGTGAAATTCTTTACCACCCTGGTAAAGCAAACGTAGTAGCTGATGCCCTTAGTAGAAAAGAATACTTGGGATGCCAGGTAAAGTCGTTGACCATGACAATCCATTTGCATCTGTCCACGCAGATCAAGGAAGCTCACCTTGAAGCCTTGAAACCCGAAAACGTAGCTGGTGAAACCCTGAGAGGAATGGATAAGAACTTCGAAGTCAGGGATGATGGAGTCTATTATTTCATGAACCGGATCTGGACACCAAAGTTCGGTGGTTACAGAGATGTGGTTATGAATGAAGCATACAAAACCTGATACTCCATCCACCCAGGTTCAGACAAGATGTATCTGGACCTTAAGAAACTATATTGGTGGCCTAACATGAAGGCCGTAATCACTACCTTTGTAGGCAAGTGCCTTACTTGTGCCAAAGTTAAGGTAGAGTACCAGAAACCTTCAGGTTTATTACAATAACCAGAAATCCCTGAATGGAAGTGGGAGTGGATTACAATGGATTTCATAACCAAGTTACCCAAGACATCAAGTGGTTATGATACTATTTAGGTAATCGTCGATAGATTAACCAAATCCGCACACTTCTTACCAATCAAGGAGATTGACAAGATGGAGAAGCTAACAAGAACATACCCCAAGGAGATTGTTAGACTGCATGGTGTGCCAATATTTATTATTTCGGACTGAGATAGTAGATTCACCTCTCGTTTTTGGTAGTCTTTACAAAACTCTCTGGGAACTAGGCTAGACATGAGTACAGCCTACCATCCGCAAACCGATGGACAAAGTGAAAGGACGATTCAAACGTTAGAAGATATGTTACGAGCTTGCATGATAGACTTTGGAAAGGCATGGGATATTCATTTGCCCCTTGTTGAGTTCTCTTATAACAGCAGTTATCATACTAGCATAAAAGCTGCTCCATTCAAAGCCCTCTATAGCCGCAAGTGCAGATCCCCTCTGTGTTGGGCCGAAGTGGGTGACATGCTGCTAGCTAGAGGTCAAACTCTTGATAGTATCCTCACTGGTCCAGAAATTATTCCGGAAACTACCGAGAAGATCGTACAAATTCGGGAGCGACTTAAAGCTCCCAGAGATAGACAAAAAAGCTATGCTGACAAAAGGAGAAAACCCTTGGAATTCCAGGTCGGTGACCGTGTTTTGTTAAAGGTTTCACCCTGGAAGGGCATGATACGCTTTCGAAAGCATGAAAAACTAAATCCAAGGTACATAAGACCATTCGAAATTCTTGCTCGAATCGGCTATGTAGCTTACATACTTCGATTACCCTAAGAACTAAGTAACATTCATCCTACCTTCCATGTTTCGAACTTGAAAAAGTGTCTATCCGACGAGACTCTTGTGATACCACTCAAGGAAATCGATTTAAACGAGAGCCTCCATTTTGTGGAAGAACCTGTAGAAATACTAGACAGGGAAGTTAAGAAAACCAAACAAAGCCGCATCCCGATAGTGAAGGTTCACTGGAATGCAAAGAGGGGACCTGAATTCACTTGGGAGCGGGACGATCAAATGCAAAAGAAATACCCATATCTTTTTCCCTAGTCTATCTGTAATGTAAATTTTGGGACGAAATTCTCTCTAACGGGGGGATAATGTAACAAAACATTATTTCAAACGTATGTAATATTGTAAGTCAATTTGTACTTCTTTTTAAATTAATAAAGAGAAATTTTGGCATACTGTGTATATTTACATAATTGATCCTCAAAAATAAATTATTAAATAATCTCAATTGGGATCAACCAAGTGATAAAGATTGTAACAAGGTTTCCAAGAATATAAAGGACACTATAATCCGAGTTATAACGAAGAAGTTATGACCAATTGAAAATTCGCGACAAAACTGGCAAAACACTGTTCAGTGTAAAAACTGAATTTTTAATACAAGGCTTTTTAGCCTTAACAATCTAAATGAAAGTTGTAGTTTATGTTAAACCAAGAACTTTCATAAAAAGAACGCCAAAATATGACTTCGTATGACGAAGTTATGATTTTTCTAAGTTTCAGTATAGCAGTGTACAACTAAAAACTCGAAATAAAGATCGGGTGGTTTTTAGCCGACACAACTTAAATAAGAATTTAAGGTCTCATCATTAGTAGTACAACGGTCAAAAGACAGACAAAAAAGGACTTCGGATGAAGAAGTTATGAATTTTTTACGAATTTTCCTGTCCCAGTCTGTTAAAAATAATAATATTAAAAATAAAATCAAAATTAGCCGACGAAGTCTAAATGAAAGTCGTAGATTATGATTTTACCTACGTGTGCATATAAAGAATGTCAAAAACAGAGTTCGTATGCAAAAGTTATGGATTTTACAAGTTTTTGGCACAAAAATAAAGAAAAATAGGAAAAACCGGCAAATTTCTTATGAACAGTACATGCCACGTCACCCTCGCACGTGGCGGCTGCTGATTGGACCGAAGCCTTGCATGGCACCCTCTAATTGGACCGCAGACGAGGTCCAGTAAGAAGCGGACAATGTCGCATGAGACACCCTGTGGTTACCCCTCGGACACCCCTTCGCATGCGTGCCCTCCTCCCATTGGACCGAAGTCTGGTACAATCCGAGCCTCCCACCTTGCGAGCCTGTGTCCGAAATGAGCCATTCCTTCGCCAACTATCCGACACGCGTCAGCCTCGCATAGCCTCGGATCCGAGGCTTCGCCCTGTATAAGGCATGCGAGGGTTCCGGATTTTTTTACACTTTTCACCCTAAAGTTCACCGTCTTTCATATTTTCCACTTCCATAAGCTCATATACAATCCATAAAGCCCGTGTATCAAGTCTCGCACCCTAAGCAAACCTCGAAGCCCCAAGATTCCCGAGAAGTAACCTCTCTCTTAACAAAACTCTATCCGATTCTCCATTTATAAATTGAGTTCATACCCCCGTATTTTCATAATTTCTACTGTTTTAGGGGGGGGGGGGTGTAATACAAGTATAACATAAGAACTTTGTGTTATAAATAAATGATTTCAAATCACGATAAAACTATTTTAAAGCATCAGAAATACTCCAAATATTGAACTCTTTTATAAACTTATATTTTTCCCGAATATATATATATATATATATATATATATATATATATATATATATATATATATATATATATATATATATATATATATAGTAATATGAATAAGATTTAAAAGGCTTAGGACTAATACCTCATTCTAGGTCCTTTTCCTTGTTTGGATGTGGACTTATATAGTACCGGTTATTTGTCCGAAGGTCGTTTAAATTTTACTTATATATAAAATTGTATATGTATATAAATATAAAAGTTATTTCGTCAGTTTAATTACCCTTTGTAACATGTTGAGCAAAGGATTACATGCAAAAATTGTTATTCACCAATTCATAAAGTACATATAAATTATAATATGTATAATTTATGATACATAGAACAATTATTCATGATTCAAGTATACTAGAATACACTGTTTTACATGAAACAAGGGTTTTGATTCAAAACAAAACAAGGGTTTGAACTTGTCAAATATATGTTCAGAATACTAATTCAAGAACATACTATCAATCATTTATTTCAGAATGATTGGGTTTTCATATCTAATATACATGTACCGTTTATATGCTTTTTATGAGACATTCAATTCAGGTTGTTTAATTCATTTTAGACAACCAAGGTAAAGTCCTGACATTATACCCAGAATCTCTAGTCCGGGGATCAAAACAAGTTGTGTGTAGATCTATATCAGGATTGACAACCCCGCACTCAGGCTGCTAGCTACAGTCAGGCATACACGCCAGTGAGTGGCAATTGTTATCAACAGTTTAAACGCTCACAAGGCGTTTGTTTCAGGCGTCCATGTCTTAGTATGGTTATAATAACTCATTAAAAAGATATTAACAACACGTTAGTGTATAAACAACTAAACGTAAGTACATCTTCAAAGTACCAGTTTACAAAATACAAATTACAATGGTATACTACAGTTTTCAATAAGAGCTGGTGAAGCCAGACACACTCTCAGTTACAAGTTTTACAAATACAGAACCTTGGTTTACAAAATAGAACGGTTTTATGGGAATAAGACTACTTTTCATATACAACAGAAAATATGGGATTTTCTGGAACAGTTTTCATAATCAAGATACAAAGGCACCCTTTCAAACATAAAGACTTATGTACTCACTCAACTTATTGTTGATACTCTCTTTTCAAATTACTTGTATTCTAAGGGAAATAATAACAGGTACTCCCCGAGCTTTTTGAGAAGATGGAGCCATTATGAGTCATATGTTCTTCTTTTTTTATAACTATTTTGGTTTCAATATACAATGATTGAACACATGTAAATACTTATACTTTTAAATACAATGGTTGTTTGTACTTTGATTACTATGATTCTTGTGTTATGATACTACAAATGAAGTCCTCCACCCCGGACGTTTCCACCGTCTGGTTTGGGGGTGTGACAGTTTAAGGGGAACTCTTATCTTCAATCCACGGGGATCTTAAATTACCTTTCGCAGAACCAATCCTAACAGTCCACGACTCATCTATGGGTTGTTCACATATCAAGGGGAACTACCTTCTTCAAGCAGACCCGAATAATCCTCTGACGTAGAGGATATTACCTCAACCGTAGTTGCAGACCATCAGCAATCTCGTCTACACATTTATACGAAAGATAACCCACCGGGTCAAATCATTGGAAACCTATCTTCAGGTATTCAAACTCGTTCTTTGATTGATTTAAATAACCATTGTCACTATTCCACATTCATGTCATCAGTCGATCCCAGAACTGGCATGACATGAGACTAAAAGGTAATAAGGATTTTCATGACTGAAAAAAGGTGATACTTTTCAATTCAAGGTTGAAGCTTTTCCCGGGCAAATTACGAACTACGTCGGATTGGCCATTTGTTGTTAAACAAGTTTTCCCACATGGAGCTATTGAGCTTATATCAAGAGATGGGGTCCTGTTGAAGATTAAGTGTTGTGTCATTGGGCCTATTCTTTTGAGTCCATTTTATATAAACAAGTTGGGCTTGTCCACTTGTATTTACTGCTAGGGTTAGTGTATAAGGTGCATGCATGCTACGTATTTGAGTTAGTTTTTGAGAATTATCTTTGTAACTCTACTCTCCGCCTCTACAAAAGTAATTCTTCATCGAGTTCTTCTAAGGCGTGACTATTAATCTTTCAGCACCTGTTTGATCATATTGTGTTCTTTTTTTGCCTGCTTTAATCTCTTCAATCATAAAGGATTTATTCTTATCAATTGGTATCAGAGTAAGAGACTGTGTACTTAATACGCATCTCTTCTGTTTGAATAAATTATTAGGGTTTCCGTAAATATTGGATCTGTTAAGAGCTGTCACTGATCTATTGACGTAACTTTGTGATCTTGATATTAACCTAATAAATGTTTACAATCTGATTAATTGCAGGTATGAAAAGATTTTTCACCATGCAGAACGACGATTCAAGCTTCAACTCCTTGAATATCTAAAGCAGCATCGGATCGACAACAAGAATCCCGATTCTTTTCCTCAAGAAAATGAAGTCTGGGCAATGCACTTTAAAAATTATGTTGTAGGTTCAAAAGATAATGGTTATCTGATTTGGGAAGCAATCACTCTAGGTCTGCTCGTTCACACAGAAACCAAGAGAACAATCAAAACCCATAAAGAATACAACCAACTGTGTCTTGACGTGAAGGACGTGCCTCAAGACGAAAAAGACAAATTCTTAAGCAACATTAAAGCAATGAGGATCATCATATTCACTTTGCAAGCAGATACCTATTCCACAGACGCAGATCTAGAACACTCGACCTAAACACTCTTGTTATCTGAGTTTGGCAAGTTCGTTCAAAAGCCTGATGAAACTCTGAGTGTCACTTTCAATCGATATAATCATATTCTCAGTAAGATGACAAAGCACGGGAATGGATGTGAGTTGATTGAGCAAACGATTATGTTCATGAATGGATTAAGATCAGAATGGAAGGCAGTGGTGTCACCTATTAAAGCACACAAATAGTTCAAGAATTATAGTCTTGCGAAGCTTGTAGGAATTTTGAAGGCGCGAGAGAGTGAAGTAATGAAGGAGGCAAAGGTGGTGTCTGGGATGGGGTCTTTAGCCTTGGTTGCGAAAGGCAAGACTGTTGCTGATGACATATCTGATTCAGATCATTCTGAGTTGGAGCTCCCAAATGAAGATTATGCTTTAATGGTGTCTAACCTTAAGAGATTTGCTAGAAAGAAGTTTCCCATAAGCAAAAATTGGAACTGGAAAGTAAGCAATAGCTCAGATAAAGTGAAAGAGAACAAAAGTAGTTCTCAAAAAGAGGAAGAGAAGAAGGAGTAAAAACCATCTTGCAAAGGAGTGCATGTTGCGAAGGAAGAATAAGAAGAATGAAGTAGAAGATGAGGAGGCCTAGCACATGCGAAAGCTGGAAGAGGTTAGGAAGAAGAAATCTAATTATAATTCTATTCCTGCTTTTGTTGTACAGGAAAACTTGACTCAAGGTGAGTTTGAAGGATTGGAAGTCTAGTCGACAGACTCGGAGGATGAAGTGGTACGCAAGCCCACACATGGAAGGGAATTTGTTGCGATACAACAGAGTTCGCAATACTCACGAAGATGCTTGATGGTGACTGAAGGAGGATCACAGGAGAATGCAAGCAGGAGTTGAAAGAGTGAAGATAGCTGTTTCACAACAAGGCATGTTTCAGAACAAATCAACGAATGTGAACAGCTGATCAATAAGGTAAATTCCATTCTTGAATCACTTAATATTCCTGTATCTAGATACAAAACAGAACTTAACGATCTAAAATTCACCTTTTCAAATATAAGCAATGGTTTAAAGCGAACCCGGCTATCAAACTCTAACCTAACCGATCAATTGAGCAGGGCAACATCCAAGAGTGAGGAGAGGCGTATATGGATCCAGAAGGTTGAGTCAGATTTGTCTAAGTCTAGGGACGAATCTATTTATTTGCAGAGAGATAATTTAATGCTTTAAAAAAACGAAACATTTTTTGTTTAATTGCAAAAAGGCTTTACTTTAATATTACTCAACAACACCTTGATTGTGAAATCGGTAAGAAAATCCATAAAATGATTTTGCCATTTCTAGAATTAAAGGAAGACGAAATAGACGCAGACTGTTACAATTGTGAATCTATTGTTTCGTCTAAAGAAACTTCTGATGCATGCAAAGTCAGACTTGAACGTATTGAAAATTACAGTAAGTCCAAGGACCACAAAAACATGTTGAAACAACTTTTGGATGAAAATGATAAAAAGTAGATCAAATATGATACTGTGCAAAAATTTGATTCATTGAATGCCAACTTGAGTTCAGAAAATAAATTAAATGTGGAAAGCACTTCTAAATTCGATGAGGATAATGATATGAGTACATTTCTGTAGAGGATGTGGTTGACTGCTCAACATTTGTTAAAATTGAATCTTAACCTGTGAAAGCTCTTATTTCTGAAATTTTTGTTGAGTTCCCAAGAGTTGTTCAAAACAAACTTGAAATTTTGAAAGTAAAAGAAACTGTTTTTCCAAAAGTTCAAACAATTCCAAATCAAGTTTTCAAAGTCAATGGAATAACCGAAAATCAAACCGTCGAGCTGAAGACAATTATCGACGAAGACAACAAAAACGGATGTACACTTTTGGTCAGTTCCCATAGATAATGCTGAAAAAAACATTGGTTTATCTGAAAGAACTTCTTGGAAAGTCAAAGGGAGATACATGGTCGAACCCTTAAATAATCACTCAACATTTGCAAAAGGTAGCCCAAGTGGTACCAAGGAGGTTCGCAGCGAACCTAACCTAGTGAAGAGCGAACCCGATGTGAGAAAATTGAATCCAAAGGTGAACATTCACAAGTCATCAAAGCAACTTGTTGACCAAAAACGACAAAGGAATGATAGATATAGAAGAAATCTAATTGAAAGGAAACAATTTTGGCAATCTCAAAATTCAGATTATGTTCGCCACGAAAGGAGAATGAACCACAAAGCGAAAGCTCCTTCGTAAGTGAACTCCAATCAGTGTTCTCATTGTCGTTCCCATAGTCTAAGAGACTCTCAGCAAAAAGGGACTCCAAAAACCTTCTTCTCAAAGCAAAAAAAAAAAAGGAGAGACCAAAGCCTTATCACTCTCAATCCACGAAGTTTATAACTCATAATGTCAAAGGAAAGGGAAATCTTTCTTCAAAGCCGAAAACTCCAACTAAGAAATCAAATGCTAACCCTAAAGAAGCTGAAAAGGAGGCCATCAAGAATCAAGCTGACAATAAGAATAAAACTTTTGATTGTAAAGAAACTAACTCAAAAGTTAACAAAATCAAAGTTTTCACCATCAAATGAAAAGATGAAATCACTCTTATAAAACGAACATATATGGTTGATCTTGATATTACTTTTCCTAGTTATGCGAAAGGCTCACAAGGACCCAAGAAACTTTGGGTTCCTAAATCTGCTTAAATTTTGCAGGTTATTCGTGACGAACAGTTAGACACAGAATGGTACATCGATAGTGGTTATTCACGTCACATGACAGGAAGAAAAGAGGAACTGCTAGAGTTTAGGGCTCAGAAGGATGGCAGATACGAATTGGGAATTCTCTATTCATAAAGTGGCTTATGTTGAAGGCTTGCAACACAACCTAATCAGTGTCTCGTAGTTGGTGGTAGGAACCGGATTGAAAGTGTCATTTGATGATGAAGGATCAGAAATCGTTGAAAAGAAATCCAAGACTGTTCTTATAAAATCACAATGAAAGGGTGAAATGTATCCACTGAATCTAAACCCGATATGAGGAAAGCCTTTCATTTTCCTGCTTACAAAAGCTCACTTAGACGAAATATGGTTATGGCATAGGCGTCTTTCGCACTTAAACTTCAAAGACATCAACAAGCTCGTTCTTGGTGATCATGTGCGAGGACTTCCTTTATTGAAATTCGACAAGGATCATTTGTGTGCAGCCTATGAGATGGGAAAGCAAAGTAGAAAAAGTCATCCTACTATTGTGAACATGAAAGTCATCGAACCTTTGGAACTTCTACACATCGAACTTTGTGAGCCTTCTACTATTGAAAGCATTGGTAGTAGTAAGTACATAGTAATTGTAGATGATTTTTCACGTTTCACTTGGGTGTTCTTTCTTAAGCAGAAATCTAAAGCAACGCTAAAGATCAAGGACTTTATTAAGCAAATCGAGCTTCAACTACGAAAGCTAGTTCGCAACGTTCGCAACGACAACGGGTTACAATTCAAAAACCAAGCGTTTGAAGAATTTCTTGCTGAAAAGGGAGTCACACACAAATTTTCTGCTCCCAAGACTCTACAACAGAATGGCGTAGTCGAAAGACGAAACCGTTCCTTATGTGAAACTGCATGAACCATGCTAATGTTTGCATGGCTGATGCGATAGCTACCGCTTTCTTTACCCAAAATCGATCCATCCTAAACAAGCGATTCTCAATAACTCCTTATGAAATCATAAATAATCGCAAACTTAACATTAAGTTTTTCCACGTTTTTGGCTCCAGGTGTTTCATATTTAATTCCAAAGAACAATGGAACAAGTTCCATGTGAAAGCTGATGAAGGTATATTCTTGGGATATTCACTAACATTCAAGGCATATAGGGTTCTCAACAAATGCTCAAAGAAGATAGAAGAGACCTACTATGTCACGTTTGACGACAGTTATCTAAAGTGAATTCAGTCGAATGAAAGTCAGATCAAGGAAATCTTTCCTAAACCTTGTCCAACTATAATTCCTATGTCCAACCTTTATGAAGAGTTCATGTTACTCTTTGATGAACCTGAGAAAGCTATCACATATGAAGCTAAGGCAGCGGATAATAAAGTCGATGAACTTAATAAGACTATTGATGATGCTGAGAAAGACATGCCTCAATAGCCGTCCACTGCAAAATAACCTCAAGACACAGGTGCTACTTTCTAGGGGGAGAATTCTTTAATTAGTCTCTTTTGATCACTAAATAAATTTCAAATTAATTCTTGATCAATACAAATTAAATAATATGATTTCTTAATTAATATATTATTCATATAATATATTAATAAATCACAAATAACCTCTTTCTCAAAAATCCATCCTATTAAATTGCTATAGTGAAGGCAACCCAAAAGGACAATGCTACTATCGGGTCAAGTACATACAAATTATAGTTATGGGCTTAAACATATAATCCAACAGGATTGTGGTGACAACTCAAACTAAATTATGAGTTGGCTTGGAAAACCCATCGAGGAAATACGTGAGGAGTAACTTAAGTTATTTGTGAAGTTGAATTTTGAGGACAAAATCAATTAAGTGGGGAAGAGTTGTAACACAAGTTTTTAGACGTGTTATTTGGTAATTGCAAGAAAATTAAGAGAAGAGGATTTATGGGAAAACCCCTAGTTTGCGACACGTACTTGGATGTACGTGCGACACATGCCATGTTGTAAGTCGTGACATGACTAAGTATAGGTCGCGTTGCAAAGTTGCAAAAAGCCCAACCCATGATATCGAGCCTTAAGCCTTATTTAAAGACTCTAACTCAAAGAATTTCTCTCATTTGTGACTAAAAACCTCTAGAAATTTTAACTCGCAAAACCCTAGCCGCTCTCATCCTATTTTGGTGTTCTTGGTGCAATTTGGTGAAGCTTGAGGAAGAAACAAGAAGATTTGGTGCACTAAAAGCTAAATCTAGAGAATATAAGCTTTCTTATCATCTCTTTGTGCTCTATAAGTCATCAAGATCCTACCTTTAAGGCTTTTCCATGCTAGGTTTAGTATTTTGAGCTTAATGGGTCCTTTTTCCTCTTGATTCCTTAGAGTTTGGATAATTCCAGGTTGATAGATGGTTTTGACTATTATTTTGGACCCTTAGTGGTGCATTGTGTGTGTGACCAACTTCCCATTTGACCATGCATGAAGATTGTATCATTTTGGTCGAATTTTAGACTTAGGTTTAGAAATGGTTGTGTTTTAGGCATGCAAATGAATAAAGTTGGAAATTTTATCCATTATGTCATTATTTCGATCTGATCTGAAAAGTTAAAGCCTTAGTCATAAGGTATTAAGAACTTAATGGAAAGATGATTCTGCCTCAGATTTTGGGACATGACCAATGATGGGTCGTGACACGAGTTTTGAGTTGAGACTGTTTTGACATTTTGTGGTAGCTTCATGACCAAGAGTTGGGTTTCACCGCGGATAGCCTTTGACCATTGATTTTTTTTTTATCGATATAAGTTTTGGTTAAATTTTAATGGATTTGAGTGTTGGACTGAGTTTTGGTCTCAATTGAGGGTTAGGTGGTTTGTGATAACTGGTCCACTTGTAGAGGTCACTGTTGAGTTCTGTTACTAGAATCATATGAGTTTTCTCACTATACTATGTAGGATACTAGGTTTCATGGACTCATGATATGTTAGATTGTCTTTGTGGCCTTCTATATGAAGAGTATCGGTGCCATAACACTTGTACGAAAGACCATGGCGACCATATCACTTGCATGAAATACTATGTGGGCCATAACACTTGTATGAAAGACTATGGGGCCCATAAAACTTGTATGAAAGACTATAGGTCCATAATACTTGCATGAAAGACTATGGTGATGTCATAACAGGAAAGACGTAGTGAGACTGTAGTACCAAAAATGGTTGTAAGACTATGGTTGAATCATAACATTCATATTGGATGTGTGGTATCTTGAAGAACTCACTAAGATTTGCGATTAATCATTTAAGTTTAATGTTTTCAAGTGTTTGGCTGCAACGGGAAGGGCATGGTTTGATTGCATCGTATCCATGAATATGTTTTGGAGACTTTTGCTGATTTGATTTTACTATCATTATATTACTATGGTTTGATCATCTTTTTTCATAACAAATGAATGCTTAATCATACTTTTTGGGAATAAGATTTGCATGATCACCTTTATTTAAAAATGAAAATTTTGGATTAAATTCACGACGTTACAAAGTACACATATGTTTGACATGTAATCATATCATTACCAATATTGGTACAAAAAACTGCCTATTTATCCTTATTTGAAAAATCAACCATAAATTAAACCCATTTTTATATAAAAAAATATTTTAATCAAAGAAAAAAAAGCTTAAAAAGCTTGAAACTTTTATGTAAACAACCTTTCTAATCAAGCAATTATCACTTGATTTGGTTAATTTGTGCCCAAAACCAAGTGGAATACGCGTGGGCTGGGCCAGGTATACTGTCATTCCATAAAACCTCCAAGCTCCCCCCCTTCGTACCTCTCACATTCACCACACTGCTTCCTCCAAATTTCTCGCGCCACCCGCATCCCTATCCTTCTCCGGTAAGCTACCTTTCTGCGTTTTCTTTTTATTTGTATCCCTATCGTTAATCCTGTTCTTTTCAATCTCTTCTGCAACCTTGGTAAATTAAATTCTTTTTATTCTTGGTATCAGTTACGATTATTTGTTGTCTCTGGGTTATTCGCGTCCAACGTTAGGGTTATTCCACTCGACCGACTTCTATAATCTAGGGTTTCTGTGAATCTTGTACTGAAATTACACTACGTTTCCAAGATTTAGGTTTTCGTTGACTTTTGGTTTGGATCGTGGTAGTGTTCTCGACTTCAAAGTTGATTTGAGTTCTTTTTTGTAAATTAACTCCGATCTTGTCTGGTTTCTTACACTTGTTTCAGATTAACACTACTAAAACTCAACTCTAGTGTTGGTTTTTTGTTTCAAATTATATCCGATCTTTTTATGTTTAGCGTACTAATTGGGACATTCATGGAAGCAAGAGTCCTATTATTATCTTCTGGGGTTTGATTGTTCTTCTAATCTATAGTTATTCTATACAGGAAACAAATGTCTTTTGCCACCTCCTGCGCACATAAGTGGTTACATTCTCGTGTGCACTTGATGAACCGGGGAAGACTGGGAAGCTTTGGGTGGATATTTTTCCGCCATTGGACCTGATAACGATTAAGAATTTTGTGTTTGTTGTTTGCTAGTTAGTTATTTAAGCAAAAGATTTATTGGTTTCCATAAGATATTGATTTTTGAACATTTCATTAGTTTTTTGTTTCAATGGAAAGATCATCTCTCATTCCGGGGTTTCGGTTTCATCCTACTGATCATGAGTTGGTAATGTACTATTTGAAGAGGAAGTTATTGGGGAAGAGAATCATTGTCAATGCTGTTGCTGAGGTCAATATTTATGAGTTTAGTCCCTGGGATCTTCCAGGTATTAATCTTTCTTGATTACAAACTTTGCAGATGCTTTATAGGATCATTCGCAGACACTTGTAACTCTACTTCCTGCATTCTGCATCATTACATACATACACTTTACCTACAACTTCCTCCTAAGTCCTAACATAGCACAATGTATGCTAAATCATCTAATGCTATTTTTGTAGTTTCCTTATAAACATTTTATATTGTTTTAGTAAAAGAATCATGCAATTTTTTTTCCAAACAACATGTAACATCCTTCTTTCTTCATATACTCAAATCCCTTTGGTATTTTCTACATAAAAAAATGATACACACTAACTGCTTGATCATCATAAACTGCTAGCCCCTTCATTGTTTTCCTTAGTACTTCTCTTCTGATCTTTATCTAAGAAGTGATCTTTATATTTACTTACATATAAGTATTCTTTGCCCAACCTGACTTATTGACAAAAAGAATTAACTAAATAGTAAAAAATACATAATCAACATACAATGCAGCTCATTATGTCACTGTAAACATAAGGTAAGATAGATCATCTCCAAATCATATCACAATGTATACTTACAATTTAACCCTTGTTCTCATTCATTTACATCACCTTTAAATATCATATTATCATTTACTTCCATAGGAGTATTCAACATCATAACGTAGTTTTAACGTTGTCATAGTTTAACCTTAGGCACAACATCATTACATAGGTGCTTATACTTGCACTATTTTGTTTAGGCCTAGGTAGCAAAGCAATATCTAATTTGCTAAAACATATGCTCTGATACCAACTATAACATCCAGAAACAATGTACTTTCATTAGAAAAAGGAATAACAGGAATCCTGAATTCTTAAAACTCCTTAAACCAAACATAACATGAAAAAAGCATAAGGGGTATTAATCTCAAACATCTTATACAAATTTCAAATGTCCAATCCATGCTATTTTCATAAAACAATAAAGCATCATACAATACATTGGTTTGTAGTGATTAGAAACTTTAAACAATGGCTAAATACACACCCAAAATATAGATATGGCATCTATCATCCAAATCTTAATCATTTAACTACTTTTGTGCATTGTCTTATCTCTTAACCAAACTTATATCTGCATAACTTTTGCCTATATTTCTTTTTTTTTTTCCTTATAAATTTATTCTGCTGGAATCTTCAGATAAATCCTCATTAAAAAGTGGAGACTTGGAGTGGTTCTTTTTTTGTCCGAAATCAAAAAAATATTCAAGTGGGGCCCGATTAAACCGGGCAACTGAATCTGGGTTCTGGAAAGCCACTGGGAAAGACAGGAAGGTTGAATACAAAGGAAGAATTGTAGCAAGAATCAAGACTCTGGTTTTTCATCTAAAAACTGCATCAGATGGACAAAGAACAAACTGGGTCATGCACGAATACAATATGGAAGATCAAAAGTTAGCTGATGAAGGCGTTGTTCAGGTATTTTATTAGGGTTGTTCAGTTTATATCTCTCCAATTTAGCAAAAACTAATGGTTATATTATAATGTTTTAACACATTGTATTTCAGGATATGTATGTGCTGTGTAAAATCTTTGAGAAAGAGGGTGCAGGGCCGAAAAATGGTGCACAATATGGTGCACCGTTTAATGAAGAGGAGTGGGATGATGACGTGGCAAGCTGTTCTGGGCCCACAAACAAACTGGATTATAAGCAGAAGGGCCCACTCACCCTGTCTTTAACTGAACCAGGTTCATCTACAGTCACATATTCTGCAAATGAGACTGTAAATTACAAGCAGAAAGGTCCAGCAGTTACAATAAACAAGACTTTACCTCAAAGTACATGTACCCTAACCGAACCTGGTCCATCTGCTGTTGCAAATGCAATGGATACACCTGGCAATGATGATGATGTCATGCTTTATGAAGACCTAGCCTCGATTTTGGGGGTGCCTACTGGTGGCCTTAATAGCAACAAGAAAGACAAGGTAAACCTTTTGATCTAGGAAGGGTAAAATGGTGATTTTGCTTTTTCTTGTGTTTGTAGATTGATCATATTTGTATTGTTTGCATGCAGCAGGGGGTTGAAGTCAAAGGCGTGGGATTGGGACCCAATGAAGATGAAGGTATTTTTGGTGACTTGGTGAACTTGGTTAATCTGGATGACTTTGTAGGAGCTGAATTAAATAGGTTTGAGACTGATGGAAGTGAGTACACACTGGGCATGATGATGGGAGCTGATGATCTTGATGTTGATCTGGGAAGATTTTGTGTTGATTGAAGGGATGGTTTTTGGATGATGATTCCTAATCCTGACTGAAGCTGTTTTTGTTATTTGGTGGCCAATGTATGACTCTGACTGTTTGGCCTAATTTATGGCTTTAAATTTGCTGGATTCTTTCTTTGTATATTTTGGATTTCCTCAATAAATATGTTTCTTTCTATTATATTATGATGTTTGGTTGAAACCTATAAGTTATTGAGAAAGCCAAGAGATTTACTTTTCAATTCTCAAGGGATATTTTGGCAATTTTCAATGAGTCGGCAATACCCTCTGCAAACTTGTTCTTCGGGATTGGATCTTCAAAGAGTGAATGTCAAAGAAGCTTCTGCGGAGTGAAAACGAATATCTGAAATCTGACCCTTTTAAATACATGTCAGATTCATTTTCTCATGTTTTATTACTCTAAATACGATTATTAGCTAAGATAAATTTATATTTAAATTGATTTAGGTTTTGTGTTGTAAGTTGATGTTTTGGATAGTGATTGTTAACAAACTAAAAATGTCTAAATACTGGTTTTTAAAAGAATGTAATACTTTAATTTTTTTAATTTGTTTTTTGATAGGTAAAATAGACAATAAAATAAATCATTGTAATTTCATGAAATTGAAGTTAAAAATGGATTTCTGTATTACATAATTACCCTTGAGAATTGTGATGGGAGGTGTTTTGGGCCCAAGGTGAGGAAGGCATCTTTTGCCAAGAGTGAGAAAATGTGATGAATCTGGGCCCAATTGGAAAAAAACCTTTTAGACAATCAGCTACGGATCCAACGAGAAGCAACAGGGGTGAGGTGGCACTCATCAACGACGTTATGATACGGGGAACACTGTCCCCCCTATTCGTTATTGCTCGTCGAGAGTGGATCTTGTGGCCAAGGCGACATGATGCAACGAGTAAATTTAAATATTTGATAACGTTTAAATTGCAACGGTTATAAAAAAAATTAATTATTGAAAAAAAACCATTTATACCCTATAAATACCTACCATTTTATAAAAAAATTCACACATTTTCTCTTCTCCACTCTACATATTATCAACTATCTTCGAAAAAAAAAATATGGATCCTTTCGACTCGTCTGATGATTCAGATGACGATATTTTCTTTAGGATGATGTATCATTATTACACTACCCACCTGCTACAACCAGACTCAGCTCCGCTACTAACAAGACGTGCGATGTTAAACATAAATTGCGAGGAAGGACACGAACATCTATATCGCGATTACTTTGCAGATAATTGTGTATACGTGGTGAAGGACTTCAAAAGAAGATTTCGTTTGCGTAGGGATGTGTTCTTACGAATCGCCAACGCCTTGGAAAGCCGACATCGCTTCTTTACTATACTTTTATACAAAATAAATAAAAATGTACTACATGTTTCTTTAATTTTACAACATATGCAATATATTTTTAAACTGTAGTTTATTTATGTTTAGGTACAAATTTTTTCAATTAAGATATGATGCTAGAGGTAGACGAGGGTTTACAACGTTGCAGAAATGTGCTGCGGGCATTCGTTTGATGGCTATGGGGGAGTCACCCGACACCATGGACGACTATATGAGAATGTCCGAAAGAACCGCAAGAAAGAGTTTGTATACATTGTCAAGGGGTGTTGTTGAAACTTTTGGAGACGTGTATTTGCGGAAACCTTCGTTGCATGATTTGCAAGAATCGGCGCATGAAGAACGCCATGGGTTTCCCAGAATGATAAGAAGCATTGATTGCACACACTGGAAATGGAAAAATTGTCCGGTAGCGTGGAAAGGGCAATACGCAAATGGTCATCACGGATCACCTTCGTTGGTGTTAGAGGCTGTCGCTTCTCAAGATTTATGGATTTGGCATGCATTTTTTGGGGTTGCAGGTTCCAGCAACGACGTCAACGTTCTTGATAAGTCGCCAATATTCGACGATCTTTTGAATGGAAAAGCCCCGGATGCTCCTTTCACGATAAATGGAAATGAATACAAATATGAGTATTACCTTACAGATGGAATATATCCTCAGTATTCCACATTTGTGAAGACATTCCGCCACCCGGTTGAAGAATGAGACAAATTTTTTAAGAGAAGACAAGAAGGAGCATGTAAGGATGTGGAACGTGCTTTTGGAGTGCTGAAGGCGAAGTGGCATATAGTCGAACATGCAACACGATCATTGGATTTAAAAACTCTACGATATATCATGTATGCATGTATCATAATGCATAACATGGTAGTAGAAGATAAAGGGAGAAATATTGCACAGTAGATCCTAACAGAGCCCAGATACGTTCAGTTTCAACCAGGAACAACAGATTATTTGCATCGCGTTGTTGACATTCAGGACGCAAATAAACACATACAACTTTGAGAGGACTTGGCGGATTATATCTTCTATAGTAACAATAACGATAACGAATAGCGTTGTCTTTTTTTATTTTTTATTTTATTTTATTTTATTTTTGAATTTGGATGTTATTTCTTTTTTTTTTTTTTTTGTTTTTGGATATTATGTGTAATTTAGTCTTTATGTTAATTTTAATCTTTAAAAATTTTTAATTGTTTTTTATAATTTTTAAACATTATGTTTTATTTATTATTTATATTTAAAAAATATTTGTATAAGTTTAAAAAAAATCAAAATACATAAAAAATAAATTATAAAATGGTAAAAAATTTGGTATCATAACAAGATACAACATGTTGCCCATTTCTCCACTTGGTGTTATAACACCATTGATGATGTGATATGTGATGTGACACCAAAATGGTGTTACGTCTAGTTGCCCACACCTTACACTCTTATACCTTACACTCTTATGTACTTTCAAGTTCGAAACTGTTAGCTTCAATTTCCTAATTAAGCCGCACAAGGGCATTTAGTAATTTACACGTGGGTTAGTTAGTTAGACGTTGGACTTGCTCATTTGTTAGTTCCCGCCTATTTTGTTGTATATAAAATAAATATTACAAAAATAAAAATACAAAAAGTAAGACAGGTGTGTATTGCCGATAAGAGAGGGATGCGACTTGTTTCCTCATATTTGTTTTCCTTAAGGTTCTTAAAAGCATGGTTTCATTTGGCTCCAATATTTGTATTTGATATCAAATTTTGCCTTAAATCATAGGTTAATGTCATAAAAGCCCTCAAATTTTCAAGAAATGTTTGGTTATGTCCTAAGTTCATTTGTGTCTCCACAAAAACCGCACATTTAGATAAAAATTGTCATAATTGCTCTCTTTTCCGATTTTACCCTTCTATGACATCAGGGGATGTTTGGTTCTAGGATTAGGGTCTTGTGTTTGGTTTTCTCAGCCCACCGCACCCTCACCCTTTTCTTCTCCGGTACATTACACAAGAGAAATGCATCATTTTCCCCCTTTTCTTCATCGTTGATATTTCTTCTCTCTCCTATTCCGGCAGCCGGCCACCAGCGGCCACCGTTACTGTTAAACCCCTCGTGCTACCACCAATATCTGTTCAACCTCTAGAAATGTTCTCGGGTCATTCAATAACCACCAGAAACGTCACCACCATTGTCGGCCACTTCAACCCCAGATCCATGGCCGGCTTTAGAATTTACAGGTTTTCAAAACAATTTCGTTTTCATCTTGGTTCATATGAAGGATCGCTTTGATTTTGCTGGTCTATAGTCTTGAATATCCTGAATATCTGATACGACCAGAGGTGGTGGTGAGACTTGGTGAGGATGAGAAGGATACGAGCATACAATAAGGGGGAAGAAACGATAATAGAAGTGAGTTTTGTCCCACACCTACAAAGCCATCAATGAATCTGGTTTTGAGTTTCAATGTTGGATTTTGATTTCACAACACTGACCGATGATTCTCGGGTTCTTACTCAAATTGATTTTAGATTATGGCATAAATTCTATTTCAGATGATCACCTCAAGTCGATTTCAAATGCAAATTATCTTTGTGGGGTTTTACATCTTTTTTTGTTAGATTTTTTGTTTTTTACTTTACAAAATGGCTTCATAGAAATCATCTATCTATCTTTGTTATTTGTTTTTAGTAACCCACAGAAAACTTTGCTTCACCACAACTGTAAGAAAAATAACAACAAATGTTAAATTGTGAGTTTTATGTGACTAAATCTATTTATTTGTTTGGTTTTCCTGTTGACTCATCAATGATTATAAGAAAAGAAAGAACTAATATTTGGATGAAAAACGGTCATCATAGTAACACGAGAAGTGGTGGTCATAATTCCGGGAAGAACCAAACCTCCCTAATGTCATAGAATGGAAAAATTGGAAAAGAGGGCAATTATGATAATTTTTGCCCAAATGTGCGGTTTTTGTGGACACAGAAATGGAGTTAGGACATAACAAAACATTTCTTGAAAATTTGGGGGCTTTTATGACATTAGCCCTAAATCATATATATGTATATATATATATATATATATATATATATATATATATATATATATATATATATATATATATATATATATATATATTGAGTCAAGATCAAATAAGAAGGAAAATTTTGGTAGGAAGGTAAGAAATTTTTTATATGCACATTTTCTTAGCAAAAAAATAAAATGAATCATTAGATGATTCAAAAGTAAGATGATTCACAAGAAAAAATTCCAAAAAAAAAAACATCTTCATGATTCATTTTTAGGTAAATCAAGAAAAAAATTCACTTTTATGACAATTTTAGTGAATATCAACAAAATCATCATAAAAATGAATCATCGAAATGTTTTTTCGGGATCTTTTTTGGTGAATCATGTTATTATTGATTCATTTGGTGATTCATTTATTTTGTTCGCCAAAAAAATAAGTCGAAACAAAATTTCTTACCTTCCTACCAAAAAAAATTTCTTACAGGATATATATATATATATATATATATATATATATATATATATATATATATATATATATATATATAGAGAGAGAGAGAGAGAGAGAGAGAACCATTATCAATGGTTTTTTAAAGAACTATTTTTTTTTTAAGTTTTAGAGCTTAGTCTTTAGATCGGAGGGTGTGGGAGGGAAGCTTCCCTCACTTTTTGTAGGCCATACATTCATTTCCCTCACCTAAAAGCCAAGAAATTGGTGGGAAGCCCTTTCCTCAATTTTTTTTTTGTAAAATATATTGCATACATATATTATACTAATTTTATAGGGAATTAAAAACCATGAGTTTTGATATATTTTTTAGTAGGTATATAATTTTATAAATATTAAACAAGATAAAAAAAATAAAAATAAAAAATAAAAATAAAAAAAAACCGACCAATAGCATGAAGGGAGAGAGTGCGGCACCCCCTCCCCCAATCTCTTTCCCGCAATTTTTTTCCCTCGCCTTTCCCTCACCCACGGAGTTGTGTGCAGGAGTGAGGGAAGCTTCTCTCACCTCTTTCCCGCACCCACTCTGTGCAGCCTTATAATATATATATATATATATATACATGAATTCATAACTTCACTTTGTGAATGCTAAATATATTTTTCGGATTCACTGTCTGAGTTCAAATCTGCACAAATTCGCACTGTGAATTTGACGAAAAAAAATAATTTTTTTAATTGAATTTGATATCATTTGAAAAATGATAAAAAGTTATGAATTTCTGTATTTTTATTTTGTTTTTTTGATAAAAAAATAAGCTCTAAAACTTGAAAAAAATATTGGTTTCTTAGTTTCATAGTTAATAGTGTTTCTATATTAAACCTCAAAATACACACACACACACACATATATATATATATATATATATATATATATATATATCATCTATTAGACCTTATGCTAGACTCCGTACATATTTTTTATAGAGTTCTATAAACTTAATTTTGCACCACAAACTGTTTTAGCAACTACATATAGTCTTGATATTGAAATTTAATATAAAAAACTATTGTGAAACATTAAAAGTGTTCATTAAAAAACTCAATAAACTTCTTTACATAACTTATAAAAAAATCATATATGTATACATAACATAAGTGTCAAAGAAAGTTATGAAGGTTACTAGAGGTCTAACAGAAAAACACATTTGAAATATATATATATATATATATATATATATATATATATATATATATATATATATATATATATATATATATATAAAACTTAAATATATACAAAATTGTCGTCTTATGTCACCCATTAAAAACAATGTGGCTCGCCACGGCTCGTAAAAGTTCAGGGTTTAACATTATCGTCAAGTCATATCTAACGTTAATTAAAACCTTTGTTTTTTTTTTTCTCTCTTTCCCAATCCAAACTATATCACCTTTTTCTCTTCTTTTTCAACAAAAATAGAACCCTTTTTTTAAAATTCTCATCATTCAATTATTAAATCCACCCCTTTAAAAGAGAGAGATATGAGATTAGATGGGTAAGTGGATTTTTTTTTTCTTTCTATGTGTAACTTTTCAAGAAACATAACAACATTGGATTTTCAAAACAAAACAACTCAATTAAAAGCATAACTAACAAATCAAACTCGATAATCTAATTAACTGGTGGAGACGTCTACATCAAATCAGAAGAAGCTACACTCATTTTCATTTCATGTTTAACGATACAAATCCACCTCTATTTCAACATTTCTTTTGAGTAATAGAAAAACACAAAAATGCTCTCAAGATTCAAGCTAATGCAATTAAAGTAAAAGACAATTTTTTGATTTGGAATGATCTTTTAGTACTCATCCATGAGGCCCTTACAACAAAGGGACATTAAAATTTCTTAGGATCACTTGCACATACAGCCACGAGCCTTACATTATCACATTTCTTGAACCTAATTGGATAACCCCTACTTATAGAGTAATTTGTCAAACAAAGCTTTAGTTGGTGTGGTGATTCATACCTCTCTCCAAGAACTGGCTTCATATTCTTCCATTTCACCTTCGGATCATGGGTTGAGTATTGAAACTGCAATTTCTCTTCATCGTCACCCTCACTATCACTCTGCTTCTCTTGTGGTGCTTCATCTTCCGACATTCCTTCAAAATCATTTAGGTTTATCTCAGGTATGGTGCATTCGTCAAACGCTTCGTCTGTGAGAGTATTTAGGAACTCCATCTTTGCATCGACTTCTTTGTTTGTGTTTGAAAAACGCATCCAATTCCTTGTTAATGGCATCGAAGTCATCTACTGTCTGCATTATCACTACAAAACAAAAAGTTAATCAAATATTATAGCGGAAACAAGATATTGGAGGACCACGTGGATTTTCTTACCTTTGATTCTTCTCAGGTAACGTTTTGCTTCGATGGAGGGTAAGAAAAGGTTTTTACAGGAGTGGATGACGGGGAGGTTAGTGGAGGGTGATAAGGACGAGCCAGCTGGGATACATGCTATTTGAAAGACCCTGTATAGTGGTTTGGTCTACGCATAGTAGTTGATAGTAGTGGGTGTGTAGAAAGATTATTTTGTTTTGAGTTTACGGTCAAGGTGTGTTTACGGCCGTAAACACATTCCGGTTGTAAGTTGAGTCTATAAATAGGACGTTGTGTCAGACTTTATTGGTTGTTGATGCCTTCGTATTCTCCCAAGTTGTATCAGACGTTTTATAGCTTTAAAGCGTATGCAAGCTTGGTTTTTGTTTTATATTTACTTATTAATTCGTGTTTGCATCTATGATTCTCTTTGATCATTGGTAGATCTGTTTTTCGGGACTTTACAATTGGTATCAGAGCGGAACCAGTGACAAAGACGTTCAACAACTGCGTTTTCAACTAAATCGGTATTCACAGCAACAAAGAGGGTTTCTTTCCGGTCAAATTCAAAGGCTTTCGAAGTTTGTGGCCTGAGCTTACGGCCGTAAACTCCTCTTCACGGCCGCAAGCTCATCCACCGAAAACAATTGTTTCACACAGTTATATATAGCCTTCGAGATCAAGTTTTAATCCTGGCATTTAATTGAGTTGATTTTAAAAAAAAATCGAACATTTATATTTAACTTTCATGGGCCGTAAACTGGTTATTCACAAAAAATCGATTTTCTGTTAAGCGATAATCACACCATTATTTTTTTGGAGTTTAAATCAAAAGGTGTCTTAGGACCGTAAACTCGAGTTTATGGCCTTAAGGTTTACGGTTAAGTCAATTGCTACATATTAATTAAATTAATTCCTGAATTAAAAATAACTTATTCTCTTGACCGTAAACTAGTGTTTACGGCCAGAACTTATTCTCTAGTTTACGGCTAATAGATTTATTACAGTTTATCTCAGATAAATTTTTAAAAACACAAAATTCAACTCAAAACAAAAATGGAAACACAAAATTCAACTCAATACCAAGAACTTGACGCTGTGATGGGGACAACTACGCGTATTCCCCGACTTATGTCTGCTGATAGCTTTCCCGAGTGGAAGTATAGAATCGAAAAATACATAAAGATGAAGGATTTTAAGATCTGGAAGTGCATAATTAAAGATCCTATCAGAATCACCACTATAGTCACGGGACAAGTGGTGGATAAGAAAATCGAGAATTATACCGATGAAGATTTCGAGACCATCGAAGAACAAGAGAAGGCATTGGCTATTTTGACTATGGCACTCTCACCAGACATTGCACAAGGTTTCAGGGAATATACTTCTGCCAAAGCTTTATGGGAGGCACTGATTGAAGTTTATGAAGGAAATGAAGATATGCGAGAAAGTCGCCAAGACATGTTAAGGCAGCGCTTTAACATGTTCAATTATGTGCCCGACGAGACTCTTGAAGCCCAGCTGCAGCGGTTTACAACTCTTAATACTGAAATGATTGTAGCAGGGATTTTCTACACCAAGTCTGAGATCAACAAAAAGCTGCTCAATGCACTCCCAAAATCTTGGGACATGAATGTAGCTGTGATTAAGAAGACCAAAAATCTAAATCGCCTAACCCTGGCTGAAGTGATGGCTGTCATCAAAGCATGTAATATTGATGACAAGCAAAGAGAAATAAACCATGTCAACTCATACTCGACTGCAAACCTTGTCATTTCATCTAACAATGCTTTGTTTTCCTTTTCTTATCCATCTGCAGGCTTATCCTTCAATGCACCTCCACAGACTCAGATACTCTCTCATCCATCAGCTCCCACTCTCTCAATAATGCCTTCAAATGTGGGTTATTCTTCCTCAAAGGGAAAGGAAATTGATGAGAACATTGTCTTTGCTGCAGGACTTATCAACTGTTACAATGCTCTTGTCGCTGGAGAACTTCCTCCTCAACTATCGTTTGCTGATCTTGATCAAATCCATCCGGAGGATGTGGAGGAGATGGACATCACATGGCAAATCGCCATGGCTGTATTTAGGGCAAAGCAATTTGCCAAAAAGATGGGTAAGAATAACTGGGGAATGAGCGTTGACAGGAAGGTTGGGTTCAATAAGGGAAAGCTTAGGTGTTTCAACTGTCACGAGCCAGGGCATTTTGCTCGTGATTGTCCTCACCCCGACAGAAGACCCAACAATGAAAGATCGATTGTTGCAGTGGGAAATAGCAAAAGCAACGGGCAACCAAACAATGAGAAGGCTATGGTTGCACAATCATTCGAATGGGAAGATCAGATACAAGCTCTCAACATCTCTGGTCTAGAAAACGCTCATCTGGCACAAGTGAAGGATGATACACCAGCAGGGATCGTTGCAGTAGAGGACGGCATGATGAACCTTCAGTTTGCCTTGATGGTATCTTCTTCCAATGAACCAAATTCCTCCAAAGTTGTGACAATCGTCAATCTTGAGTCAAGTCAAGTCATCAAGTCAAGCCGGTCAACTATATTAAACCTTATGTATTAGGGTAAGTGTTATGTTCGTATTGTATAACTTGTTATGATAATGGGAAAACATCACAGGAGAAAAGTTTGTGTTAAAAAAATTTCCTAAGCCTTCGCATTTTAACCAAATAAATCAAATGCGATTCACAAAATTTTCATTCCAAAAATGCGAAACTCCAGGGACAATAATTGAAATCTTCTGTTTTCTTCCCCAATTCGCATTCTACTGAGAAATACTTCGCATTTTCATTTTTACACCTTTCGCATCCCTTCGCATTAATCACCTTCGCATTTTAACCAAATAAATCAAATGCGATTCACAAAATTTTCATTCCAAAAATGCGAAACTCCAGGGACAATAATTGAAATCTTCTGTTTTCTTCCCCAATTCGCATTCTACTGTGAAATACTTCGCATTTTCATTTTTACACCTTTCGCATCCCTTCGCATTAATCACCTTCGCATTTTAACCAAATAAATCAAATGCGATTCACAAAATTTTCATTCCAAAAATGCGAAACTCCAGGGACAATAATTGAAATCTTCTGTTTTCTTCCCCAATTCGCATTCTACTGAGAAATACTTCGCATTTTCATTTTTACACCTTTCGCATCCCTTCGCATTAATCACCTTCGCATTTTAACCAAATAAATCAAATGCGATTCACAAAATTTTCATTCCAAAAAAAAAAATGCGAACACAGTTTAGTTCATGAACTCTAAACTTGCGAAATCAAAAATTCATATGTTGAACCCATATGCGAATATTAACCCAATTGACTTCAAATTGATTCATAGATGCGAACACTCGATTGTTTTACTTTCGCAAAATGAGCATCAACAACTCCACAATCGAGTTTTTAAATTCTTGCAAACAACAGTTTCATAGTCCTTGACTTCGCGTTTTTTCTTCACGAATCATCCCTCAATCATCAATCCAATTGCGAATCAAAACTCATATGTTCTTGCTTTATCGATTCATCGACTACACTCATACAAATGCGAACAATACTCAATTTCAAAATCGATTGAAACTTATAGCAAAGCTAAATCCAACTTCGCATTCAAAGCAGTGTCATTGATCCGCAGTCACAAGCAACCACCCCACACCCACTCTATGACCAGCCATACCTCCCCACCTTACCTATGTCACTTCAATGTTCCCTTACACTCAAATTTCACTCACTCCCACGTTTTTGAGCTGGAACAATCAACCACACTCCTCATTTTCTCTCATTTCTCTCATCCCACTAAGTAACAAACATCACTCTTTCTCTCAAACTCTTCTACACAAATTTTCGAGATCCAAGGCTGGATTCAAGTGTTCTTCCACACTTAGTAAGTAAAAATTCATCCTCCCTATTATTATTTCGCTTCATTCTACTCAAATCTTTGGTTGCTTACACAAACTCCCTAACTATGATGTTAGATTCTCGAAAACCTTCAAGGCATCTCCAAGTGTTCTTGAATTAAACACTTCCATTCTTCAACAATCATCTACTGAAATCACTCAAGGTGAGTTCATACCCCTACATTTTCATGATTTCTCAAGTTTTCAGGGGGGGAATACAAGTTAAAACACTAAGAATATAACTAGATTTTTCTAACAGCCTTCATCAGAAAAGTTCAACTCCATTCACGGACTGTCTTGGGCATCTTAAACATTTTTGTTTTCAAAACTGTACAAGGTGCAAATAGTTCGAGTTTTTAGCTTTAAAATGGCTACTTGCACATCTCCATACGATTTTTCTACAATTTATGGTGATTTTTACAAAACTGCCTATCATTTCAAACAACAATCCGGACCAGTCTGTGATTTTGGACTTTTTCACCCAAGTTAGAGGTCATTATAAATTGAGATAAAATTTATGAGCAAACTAGACACATTTTGTGAACTCTCAAAATTTACGGATCTAGTTTTCGACTTCGTATGATTTTTCTATGATTTTTCCAAATACAGGGCAGAATGGCTAAAGTTAGCCAACAGCATGTAAATATCATAACACTTTGTATTATGTTGAGCAAAGTGTATAATCATAAGTTCTAATATTTGAATGTGTTTCCATGTTAGTTTATCATTATGAACTGGAATTAAGACATTCATATTAAATATTAAATATTATTCATTCATTTTGGAACACGTATTATTAGACTATAAGAGGTATAGTTTGATAAATTCACAATACTAATATATTTTCATAAAAGAATTCATACATATTACAAACATTTTAGATAAACTATAACAGGTATAGTTTATGATATATCACTCTACGCACTCGTACAAGAAGGGTACATTCATACAAGAAAGATTTCTATTCGCACACATTTCACGAAAGTTAATCTATGTTTTGATAAATTCACAACACTAGTTACATTTCCATAAAAAGGGTTCATACATAGTACATACATTTTAGATAAACTATAATAGGTATAGTTTATGATACATCACTCTACGCACTCGTACAAGAAAGGTACATTCATACAAGAAATATTTATATTCACACACAATTATCGTAAACTTGTTATCCTATATTGTGAGTTTCTCTATTTTTTTTCGATCTCTATCTCTCTATCTCCCCGTACGTCCGAGTGCGGGATATAATTCCTGGTAGTTATAATCAGAATCTCCTTGAGGGAGAACGTGATACTTGTATATAGATCTATATTGGGATTGACACCCCACACCTTGCTGCTAGCTACAGTTGGACCTGCAGGTCTACGGGTGACAAATGTCATTTCATTTTCGCGACGCCTGAGAAACGTTGTGGCAGGTTCACATAGTCACAGTATGATTATAGCGACTCACTTAGGGAGACAACAATTCATAAAGTTTACGGGGTTGCATAAAAACCAAAGTAGGTTTTAGGTTGAGAGAATAAATTTACTTTCCATTTCATTTTAAACTCACAACATTTCTACTAAGAAACGATGACTTCTCATACATTCTAGTCTTTGGTTGTAAGGCTACATTCTTCGGATTTCAAGGAAAATATCGGATTTTTCTGAAACAACGCGACATTTACATGTGAAAGACTTCTAATAAGATTATTAATAAAAGCTTATGAACTCACCAACCCTTGTGTTGACACTTTTCAAACAACTTGTATTCGCAGGAAAACATTAATCGGGTTACCAAGTGCTTTTGAGGATGGGACGTTGAGGCGTCAAACTTTTCATATTTTGACAACATATTGTAATTGATTTTTGAAACATGTAATTCATACAAGTGATGTAACTTTTCAATTATATATATATGTTGGTTGTGTTTGCTTGAATTACTATTGAAATTGTGGTTATGATGCTATACATGAAGTCCTCCACCCCCGAACGTTTCCGCCATCCTTGGTTTGGGGGTGTGACAGATTGGTATCAGAGCACGGTTTATAGTGAATTCAGTATATCAACCACATAAGATATACAAACTATAAACACATTTGGGACTAAAAGTCTCCGATTCTTAAAGCGAATTAAAGAGTTGTACTTTTGAAAACAAATAATTTCTTGTTTTAAAGTATACTTGCATGCATTCTATAATAGCATGGTGTCATAACTTAGGAGAACATAAATTGAAAGAGGAGGAGTCGAACATTATTAATACGCCTTAGCATGTGTAATCAGTTCTGGGAAGGATATAGCCTGATCAACTATATCCGTCCAAGAAGTGACTTACGCACATTAAGGAATAGTCGTAATGAGCGACAAATCTGAAAACCTAATAACACTCCATAAAGAACACGCTAAGAACCAAATATAAACATTTAAAAATACTATAGGAGTATTTGTACGTTTCTATAGCGCCAAATTATTATTTTCCTATACATACTTCTTAACCCCGTTTCTCGTGCAGACGACATGGCAGGATTTCACATACCCGGGGACCCCTACTTTCCCAATCAGGGAAACGCGGGATGGATTGAAGATGAGCCCGAGGAGAATCCCGAAGAGGAACCCGAGGAAGATCCCGAAGAGGATCCCGAGGAAGATCCCGAAGAGGATCCCGAGGAAGGGCCCGAGGAGGAAGACGAACAAGAAGAAGAAGAGGAAGACAACCAAGAAGAAGAGGAAGAAGAGGAAGAAGAGGAAGAAGAGGAAGGTGATGAGGTAGTCATGGTTGGGAACGAAGCGGAGGAACCACCAGAAGTATTCAACCCTCCCTACATCGCGAGGGTACCCGCGCACCGTTTTGGTTACAATGGACCCGAACCCCCTTGGGTAACAATGATCGAAAGATGGAGCCGACAACAACGCCAACGGTCACCATATGGCTACCAACGAGGTTACTATGATCTCACTCATGGTGGACCGGCTGATAGGGCTCTCCCCGTCACGATACAACGAATGGCAAGAATGGATGATCGTGGTAGGACAACGACAGATCAGGTCCGGGAGTTAAGTGCCATTGTACAGTCTACTACGGGTCGCACCAGAAACCTGGAACGAGACTCCCACCACCGAGACCAACTCATTAGAGACCTTCTCGCGGCTCAAGCAGAAACAAGAGAGTATCGGGAAAGATACATGGCACTCGAAGAGAGAATGGTTACAGCCGAACGCAAATTGGCGGAACTACAGGGCGCATCGACATCATCGCAGCCTCCGTCAAAGAAGGGTCGCAGTGATTAGAGCTCGTTGCTATTCTCCCGTCTAGGTAGTAGAATTTTATGAGTACGCGTTGGTGCTACTCCTTGTATGTAGGTCGACCCTGCGACTATGTGATCACACTATTCAAAGGGGTTTTGTAATGCCAAAAACTACCTTTTGTAACGATGTAATGTAGACCCTTATGAGGTCAAACTTTTCTCTTTAAGCGTTATGTACTAAAAGTTATCAATGAAATTTGGCATGTATTTTATTTATTGAATGTTGGACACTATACATCATAACCTGATCACACAAACAATTACGAATAATAAAGTTATGATAAAATACAAGAGGGATGAAACCAGTAACACTCGACTCGTTATCACTATTGAAGTCTTACCGACTAGTCATTTTTTTTATGACAGAACCATGCCACCAAGGAAAAGACCAAGGCCTTCCAACAACCCAGTGCCGCCTCCACCACCACCTCCGCAGTTTGATCCTGCAATGTTCCAGGCTGCAGTGACGGCAGCCGTGGCGGCAGCAATGTCGCAAATGGGAACCCATGGTTCCGGCGGTTCTGGATCCGGAGCTACCAATTCCATTCATGGGGACAGCGCGGGGCGTACGAGGGAGTGCACTTACAAAGACTTCACAAATGGCAAACCCGATCCTTTCAATGGAAGCGGGGGCGTCATCACACTGGTGCAATGGTTCGAAAGGACCGAGGCAGTTTTTGAAATCTGCGCTTGTCCCGAAGCGAGCAAGGTCAAGTATGCGGCATTCACTTTCACTGGAAAAGCACTTACTTGGTGGAATGGCCGAGTTAAGTCACTTACTCCTGCAGTAGCTAACGCAATCAGCTGGGAGGATTTGAAAGCCCTAATGTTAAAGGAATACTGCCCGAGGGGCGAAATACAAAAGCTTGAAGAAGAACTTTGGAACCTCAGGATGACAGGCACTGATCTTGAAACTTATACTGCCCGCTTCAACGACCTAGCACTCCTCTGTCCAACAATGGTCACTCCAGAAGAGAAGAAGGTGGAACGATATCTCTGGGGCCTATCATCCCAGATTCAAGATAGTGTCTTGGCCTCGAAACCCACTACCTTTGAGAGTGCCAAGGAATTGGCACAACAACTCATAGATCACAGGGCTAGCCGTGGTACCGTGATAACCACCACCGACCGAACAAAAGGAGGGAACAACAAGAGGAAGTTCTGGGGAAATAAAAGGAAACAACCAATTCAGGACCCCGCCAAAAAGCAACCAATTGTTGCTGTTCGCGCCGCCACTACTGCTGCCGCTCCAGCGCCACCGAAACAGTATACAGGAACTCTTCCCAAGTGCAACAAGTGTAACTACCACCATAACGGTGCTTGTCGTGAGTTACACTGCAATAACTGTAACAAAAAGGGGCACACTGCACGATTCTGTAGAGCGACTACCCAACCCGCCACACAAGTCGCTACGACCGCCAACACTGGAGCAAGCCAAGCCTGCTATGGGTGTGGTGAAACGGGACACTTCAGGAGGAACTGCCCCAAGGCACGAGCCCCTAATGCTGGGGGTGTAGGGAGAGTCCTAACTTTAGGGCAGGGAGAAGCAGTCAAGGATCCCTCTGTGGTTACTGGTACGTTCCTCCTCAATAACTCTTATGCATGCGTACTTTTCGATAGTGGGGCAGAAAGAAGTTTCATAAGTCACCAATTCAAACATATACTTAAGCAAAATTCTCAACCACTAGAAGATTCTTACATCGTAGAAATGGCAAATGGAAAGGTTGAGCGCGCTAATGATATTTACATAGGGTGTACTCTCACTCTAGACAACCATTTGTTCAAAATCGACCTTATGCCGGTCACCATAAAAAGCTTCGATATAATCATTGGTATGGATTGGTTAAGCCTTCATCGTGCCGACATTCTATGTTACGAAAGGGCCGTCCGCCTCAATCTGCCGAATGGCAACGTTCTCACCGTTTATGGCAATAAACCTAGTGCGAACCTACAAATCATCTCTTGTGTTAAAACCCAAAAGTACCTCCGAAAGCAATACCATGTTTTCTTAGCCCACATCGTAGATAAAAAACAGGAGGTGAAGGACATCAAAGAAATTCCAGAAGTATGCAACTTCCCTGATGTTTTCCCAGACGATCTGCCTGGTGTACCACTCGCAAGACAAGTCGAATTTCGGATCGACTTAATCCCAGGAGCTACCCCCGTCGCCAGGGCTCCATATCGCTTAGCACTGGCAGAGATGCAAGAACTATCCAGCCAGTTGAATGAACTATTGAGCAAAGGATTCATCAGGCCAAGCTTCTCGCCCTGGGGAGCACCAGTCTTATTTGTAAAGAAGAAGGATGGGTCTTTTCGCATGTGCATAGACTATCGAGAACTAAACAAACTCACTATCAAGAACCGTTATCCCCTACCCCGAATCGATGACCTCTTCGACCAGCTCCAAGGAGCCAGCTACTTTTCAAAAATCGACCTGAGGTCGGGCTATCATCAACTGCGAGTTCAAGAAGAGGATATCCCCAAGACGGCATTCAGAACTCGCTATGGGCACTATGAGTTTGTAGTGATGCCATTCGGGTTAACTAACGCGCCCGCGGTGTTCATGGATTTGATGAATCGAGTGTGTCGACCCTTCTTGGATAAATTCGTCATCGTATTCATCGATGATATCCTGGTCTATTCGAGGAGCGAAGAAGAGCACAGTCATCACCTACGACTAGTTCTGGAGGTTTTAAGGACCGAAAAGCTTTACTCTAAATTCGCAAAGTGTGAATTTTGGCTCCGAGAAGTAGGATTCATTGGCCACGTAGTAAGCAAAGAAGGAATACATGTGGACCCCTCGAAGATCAAAGCAATCGAAGATTGGTCAACACCTACAACGCCGACAGAAATCCGACAGTTTTTAGGACTCGCAGGCTACTATCGAAGATTCATACAAAACTTCTCCAAAATCGCTAAGCCTCTCACCACCTTGACTCAGAAAGGGGTGGTGTTCGAATGGGAAGATAAACAAGAAGCCGCCTTCCAGACACTAAAGCAAGCCCTATGCAGCGCACCAGTCTTGTCTCTTCCAGAAGGAACTGATGATTTTGTGGTGTATTGCGATGCTTCAAATCAAGGCCTCGGCTGTGTGCTCATGCAAAGGGGAAAAGTCATCGCTTATGCATCAAGACAACTGAAAACACATGAAGTTAATTACACAACCCACGACCTTGAATTGGGAGCTGTGGTGTTCGCCCTGAAGATTTGGAGGCACTACCTCTACGGCACCAAGTGCACCATCTTCACTGATCACAAAAGTCTTCAACACATCCTCAATCAGAAAGAACTAAACATGCGCCAAAGAAGATGGGTGGAATTACTGAATGACTACGAATGTGAAATTCGCTACCACCCAGGCAAGGCTAATGTAGTAGCCGATGCCTTAAGCAGGAAAGAATACTCGGGTCGCCGAGTAAAATCCCTAGCCATGACCATCCACTCCCAACTGGCCACTCAGATCAAGGACGCCCAATTTGAAGCCCTGAAACCAGGAAACGTGGCAAGCGAAGCACTAAGGGGGATGGATAAGAACTTGGAAGTCAGAGGGGATGGAGCTCGTTATCTCATGAATCGAATCTGGACACCGAAGTTCGGTGGATACCGAGACGTTGTAATGGATGAGGCCCACAAGACTCGATACTCCATTCATCCGGGGTCAGATAAGATGTATCTAGACCTCAAAAGGTTATACTGGTGGCCAGACATGAAGGCTGAAATTGCTACTTATGTGAGCAAGTGCCTCACTTGCGCCAAGGTCAAGGTGGAATATCAGAAGCCATCAGGACTACTTCAGCAACCAGATATACCCGAGTGGAAGTGGGAGCGAATAACCATGGACTTCGTAACCAAACTGCCTAAGACATCAGGTGGGATGGATACCATATGGGTGGTTGTGGACAGATTGACCAAGTCCGCGCACTTCCTGCCAATAAAGGAAACAGACAAGATGGAAAAGTTGACCAGGACGTACATTAAGGAGATTGTACGACTACATGGTGTACCAACATCCATTATCTCGGATCGAGATAGTAGATTCACCTCGCGTTTCTGGCAGTCCCTGCAAAAGTCACTGGGAACCAGGTTAGACATGAGTACGGCCTACCATCCACAAACGGACGGACAAAGCGAGAGAACCATCCAGACGTTGGAAGACATGCTGAGAGCCTGTGTGATAGATTTTGGTAAGGCATGGGATACCCATCTACCGCTTATCGAATTCTCTTATAATAACAGTTATCACACTAGCATTGGAGTCGCTCCATTCGAAGCTCTCTACGGCCGCAAGTGTAGGTCGCCGCTGTGTTGGGCCGAAGTTGGAGATACTCAGCTAGCCAGAGGGCAAGTCCCTGATAGCACCCTTACGGGGCCGGAAATCATAAGGGAAACCACAGAAAAGATCATTCAAATTCGGGAAAGACTAAAAGCGTCTCGTGATCGACAAAAGAGTTACGCGGATAAGCGACGCAAACCTTTAGAATTCCAGGTCGGAGACCGGGTACTACTAAAAGTTTCCCCCTGGAAAGGGGTGATACGTTTCGGTAAACGGGGGAAACTAAACCCAAGGTACGTTGGTCCGTTCGAAATCCTTGCTAGGATTGGTCCTGTGGCGTACAAACTCCGACTACCGCAAGAACTTAGTAATGTGCACCCTATCTTCCACGTGTCCAACTTAAAGAAGTGTCTGTCTGACGAGACACTCGTAATACCACTCGAAGAAATCGAAGTTAATGAGAATCTCCACTTTGTGGAGGAACCCGTCGAGATCATGGATCGAGAGATCAAGAGAACAAAACAAAGTCGCATTCCCATAGTGAAGGTTCGTTGGAACGCGAAACGAGGGCCTGAGTTTACCTGGGAACGTGAAGATCAAATGAAACAAAAATATCCACATCTTTTCCCAAACCCTTGAAGTCCCAGCCGAATTTAAATTTCGGGACGAAATTCCCTCTAACGGGGGAAGATGTGACAATCGTCAATCTTGAGTCAAGTCAAGTCATCAAGTCAAGCCGGTCAACTCTATTAAACCTTATGTATTAGGGTAAGTGTTATGTTCGTATTGTATAACTTGTTATGATAATGGGAAAACATCACATGAGAAAAGTTTGTGTTAAAAAAATTTCCTAAGCCTTCGCATTTTAACCAAATAAATCAAATGCGATTCACAAAATTTTCATTCCAAAAATGCGAAACTCCAGGGACAATAATTGAAATCTTCTGTTTTCTTCCCCAATTCGCATTCTACTGAGAAATACTTCGCATTTTCATTTTTACACCTTTCGCATCCCTTCGCATTAATCACCTTCGCATTTTAACCAAATAAATCAAATGCGATTCACAAAATTTTCATTCCAAAAATGCGAAACTCCAGGGACAATAATTGAAATCTTCTGTTTTCTTCCCCAATTCGCATTCTACTGTGAAATACTTCGCATTTTCATTTTTACACCTTTCGCATCCCTTCGCATTAATCACCTTCGCATTTTAACCAAATAAATCAAATGCGATTCACAAAATTTTCATTCCAAAAATGCGAAACTCCAGGGACAATAATTGAAATCTTCTGTTTTCTTCCCCAATTCGCATTCTACTGAGAAATACTTCGCATTTTCATTTTTACACCTTTCGCATCCCTTCGCATTAATCACCTTCGCATTTTAACCAAATAAATCAAATGCGATTCACAAAATTTTCATTCCAAAAAAAAAAATGCGAACACAGTTTAGTTCATGAACTCTAAACTTGCGAAATCAAAAATTCATATGTTGAACCCATATGCGAATATTAACCCAATTGACTTCAAATTGATTCATAGATGCGAACACTCGATTGTTTTACTTTCGCAAAATGAGCATCAACAACTCCACAATCGAGTTTTTAAATTCTTGCAAACAACAGTTTCATAGTCCTTGACTTCGCGTTTTTTCTTCACGAATCATCCCTCAATCATCAATCCAATTGCGAATCAAAACTCATATGTTCTTGCTTTATCGATTCATCGACTACACTCATACAAATGCGAACAATACTCAATTTCAAAATCGATTGAAACTTATAGCAAAGCTAAATCCAACTTCGCATTCAAAGCAGTGTCATTGATCCGCAGTCACAAGCAACCACCCCACACCCACTCTATGACCAGCCATACCTCCCCACCTTACCTATGTCACTTCAATGTTCCCTTACACTCAAATTTCACTCACTCCCACGTTTTTGAGCTGGAACAATCAACCACACTCCTCATTTTCTCTCATTTCTCTCATCCCACTAAGTAACAAACATCACTCTTTCTCTCAAACTCTTCTACACAAATTTTCGAGATCCAAGGCTGGATTCAAGTGTTCTTCCACACTTAGTAAGTAAAAATTCATCCTCCCTATTATTATTTCGCTTCATTCTACTCAAATCTTTGGTTGCTTACACAAACTCCCTAACTATGATGTTAGATTCTCGAAAACCTTCAAGGCATCTCCAAGTGTTCTTGAATTAAACACTTCCATTCTTCAACAATCATCTACTGAAATCACTCAAGGTGAGTTCATACCCCTACATTTTCATGATTTCTCAAGTTTTCAGGGGGGGAATACAAGTTAAAACACTAAGAATATAACTAGATTTTTCTAACAGCCTTCATCAGAAAAGTTCAACTCCATTCACGGACTGTCTTGGGCATCTTAAACATTTTTGTTTTCAAAACTGTACAAGGTGCAAATAGTTCGAGTTTTTAGCTTTAAAATGGCTACTTGCACATCTCCATACGATTTTTCTACAATTTATGGTGATTTTTACAAAACTGCCTATCATTTCAAACAACAATCCGGACCAGTCTGTGATTTTGGACTTTTTCACCCAAGTTAGAGGTCATTATAAATTGAGATAAAATTTATGAGCAAACTAGACACATTTTGTGAACTCTCAAAATTTACGGATCTAGTTTTCGACTTCGTATGATTTTTCTATGATTTTTCCAAATACAGGGCAGAATGGCTAAAGTTAGCCAACAGCATGTAAATATCATAACACTTTGTATTATGTTGAGCAAAGTGTATAATCATAAGTTCTAATATTTGAATGTGTTTCCATGTTAGTTTATCATTATGAACTGGAATTAAGACATTCATATTAAATATTAAATATTATTCATTCATTTTGGAACACGTATTATTAGACTATAAGAGGTATAGTTTGATAAATTCACAATACTAATATATTTTCATAAAAGAATTCATACATATTACAAACATTTTAGATAAACTATAACAGGTATAGTTTATGATATATCACTCTACGCACTCGTACAAGAAGGGTACATTCATACAAGAAAGATTTCTATTCGCACACATTTCACGAAAGTTAATCTATGTTTTGATAAATTCACAACACTAGTTACATTTCCATAAAAAGGGTTCATACATAGTACATACATTTTAGATAAACTATAATAGGTATAGTTTATGATACATCACTCTACGCACTCGTACAAGAAAGGTACATTCATACAAGAAATATTTATATTCACACACAATTATCGTAAACTTGTTATCCTATATTGTGAGTTTCTCTATTTTTTTTCGATCTCTATCTCTCTATCTCCCCGTACGTCCGAGTGCGGGATATAATTCCTGGTAGTTATAATCAGAATCTCCTTGAGGGAGAACGTGATACTTGTATATAGATCTATATTGGGATTGACACCCCACACCTTGCTGCTAGCTACAGTTGGACCTGCAGGTCTACGGGTGACAAATGTCATTTCATTTTCGCGACGCCTGAGAAACGTTGTGGCAGGTTCACATAGTCACAGTATGATTATAGCGACTCACTTAGGGAGACAACAATTCATAAAGTTTACGGGGTTGCATAAAAACCAAAGTAGGTTTTAGGTTGAGAGAATAAATTTACTTTCCATTTCATTTTAAACTCACAACATTTCTACTAAGAAACGATGACTTCTCATACATTCTAGTCTTTGGTTGTAAGGCTACATTCTTCGGATTTCAAGGAAAATATCGGATTTTTCTGAAACAACGCGACATTTACATGTGAAAGACTTCTAATAAGATTATTAATAAAAGCTTATGAACTCACCAACCCTTGTGTTGACACTTTTCAAACAACTTGTATTCGCAGGAAAACATTAATCGGGTTACCAAGTGCTTTTGAGGATGGGACGTTGAGGCGTCAAACTTTTCATATTTTGACAACATATTGTAATTGATTTTTGAAACATGTAATTCATACAAGTGATGTAACTTTTCAATTATATATATATGTTGGTTGTGTTTGCTTGAATTACTATTGAAATTGTGGTTATGATGCTATACATGAAGTCCTCCACCCCCGAACGTTTCCGCCATCCTTGGTTTGGGGGTGTGACAAAAGTAAGTCTTCCATCATGTTCACAAGCTTGTATCGATTATGTGAAAGCCCTACATGATAAAATTGAAAATCTGGAAACTGAATTAGATAGCCTTAAGATTCTTCGTGAATTAAATGACAAATTAAAAAGAGACATAGAAGACCTCAAATATGAAGGATATCAACTTAGAAAAGGTCAGAAACCTCTTAAGGCTCAACTAGAATAAAAATTAAAAGATTTTAGGAAATTAAAGGAGGACTACAGTAATAAATGTGAAAACTATGATTATGTAGTCAAACAAAACACATAACCGGTGGCTGAAATTGAGTCCTTAAGTGGCAAATTTGAAACTGCTAAGCTTGATGTTCGAAAATATGATCATTCAAGTGAAGTGGTTGCAAATATGATAGACCACACCATGAAATTTAAAAGAAATCAATCAAAAGGTTTAGGATACAATAATGTGCCACCTCCCTTTAATCACTCTTATATACATAAGCCACTGTCCAAGGAAGAAATTGCCAATGAACCTTTAATGGTTTATGGAAAATCTTGTGGTTTTGTTTCAGGAGGGTTTATTAATGTTGAAAGTACTAACATTTGTACTTATCCTGCAGATCAATCCTTGAATCAGTCACAACACGAAGTTAAAGGATCTGTGTCTGAAATTAAACCTGAGTCCGAACCTGAAGTTTTAGCTTTAAACAAAGACAATTATTTTTCAAATGTTTTGATTGACAATAGTTTTTGTGATGTTTTTGATTCTGCTGATACTGTTTTTCTTTCTTATGATGCTGCTAGTGTTTTGAATGTTTTTAATATGTCTGATAAACCTTTGAACAATTTAGTTGACAATTTGAGTGTTTGTGATAATAATGTTAAAATACCACTAGTTTCACAACCCTATACCAGTAAAGCACCCTCACTTCCCCCACAACCTAATATTGTTGCTTGTTCTTGTGAGAGAAGCAAGGGTGTTGGTAGAGAAAAAAAATATGAACAATGCAGTACTAGTTCCAACAACAAGCAGATTTGTTTTAACTGTGGCACTAGTGGTCATATTGCTAGAAATTGTCTGAATAGAATGTTTGTGAGCTACAATCTTCCAAGAAGGGAGAACGAGTTCAGAGGAAGATCTTTAAATAGAAAATTCTCTAGAAGTCGTTCTCGAGATGATGATTGGGCAGATGAACGAAAAAGGGATACATTTCACAAACGTAAAAGGGTTTTTAAACACCATGTCCCAACAAGTCTGTCAAAGAGGAGCTCAGCCATGCAAAGGTCAAGCTCTTCTCCAAGCAGCAATGGAACTTCAGCCAATTCTGGTAGAAGTCAGTCATGCTGTAAGCAGACTGCTATTCATAACATGACAAAATTAAAGGAGACATACAGAAAACCTAATTATAAGTGGAGGCCCAAACTTGTTCCCAATACATCATCTGCGCCCCCTGAGAAGATTATTAATGATAAATTTGAAAAGGCTTCGGGAACACCCAGGAAAATCATGACCTGGGTGCCCAAATCTAATTAAACCCGCACATTTTGCAGGGGCAGTTGCGGGGAAATGTCGTCAGACCATGGTTCGTCGACAGCGGCTATTCCCGGCATATGACGGGAGATATCAACCAACTGAACAACATTCAATCATTTAATGGGGGATATGTCTCTTTTGCGGGTGGAGATGGAGGAAAAATTACACAAAAGGGCACGGTATCAAATGGAGTTCTGAGTTTTGAAAATGTGAATTTCGCTCTAGAGTTAAAACACAGCCAGCTAAGTGCTCGCAGATCTGTGACAAAGGCTATTCTACGCATTTCACTAATAAGGAATGCATGATCTTAAAGCCAGGATTTGTCATCCCCGAAGAATGGATTCTCGTAAAGTCAAAAAGGGATGGGAATGCCTATATTATCGATATGAATAGCAATCTCCCAGAGCAAGTTACTTGTTTGTTCTCCAAGATCACCGAGCAAACTGCAATGTTGTGGCACCGAAGATTAGGTCACGTTAACGCCAAGAATCTCAATCGTCTTGCAAAGAACGAGATGGTCTGTGGATTGCCTGTCAAAGACTTTATCACGTTTGAGAAATGTGTGTCATGTGCTCAAGGAAAGCATCATCGAAAGCCACATTTGCTGAAGCAAGTTAACTTAATAAGTCAGGTTCTACAACTTCTTCACATGGATTTATTTGGTCCAGTGAACGTGCTAAGCATCAATAGAAGTTCTTACTGTTTAGTTGTGATTGATGATTTATCTCGTTTTACGTGGGTTTTCTTTCTATCCAACAAAGCTGGCATCACTGAATTGATCAAAAAGTTCATCATACTTGTTGAGAATCAGACCAATCAAAGGGTGAAGGCACTTCGCACCGATAATGGAACAGAATTCAAGAATTTTGTTCTCAATCACTTCTACGCTGAGAAGGGTATCCTGCGTCAATTTAGTTCAACTCACACACCTCAACAAAATGGTGTTGCTGAGAGGCGAAACAGAACACTTAAAGACGCTGCAAGGACGATGTTGTGTGACTCAAATCTTCCTGTTTTCTTTTGGGCAGAGGCAATAAACACTGCCTGCTATGTTCAGAATCGAGTGCTCATCAACAAAGCTCAAATGAAAACCCCATATGAAATTTACTATGGTCACAAACCGTCAGTCAGTCATTTTCGAGTATTTGGCTGTCCTTGAACCCTTCTTCACCTAGATGCCAACCCGAAGTTTAACGCCAAAGCAGATAACTGTTACTTTGTGGGGTATGCTACATGCACTGCTTATAGAGTCTATAATAAGAAAACCAAGCAAATTGTGGAATCCTATGACGTTCGTTGGTTAGAAGAGAATGAGATAGACGCTAGAGTGGGTTTGGATTGGTTGTTTGATTATACGTCACTTTTTAAATCCTTAGACATGTACTCAAACAATGTATCTCGAGCTAATATGCATAGGAAGGGCATCTCTGAAGATGAAGAAGAAGAAGTCGTGTACAAGCCAGTATCCAAATCTTCTGGTTCATCAAAAGGGAAAGCTAAAGCCTCCTTTGAGGGAGATACCTCTGGTTCTCATAAGGGAGAATCTCCTGCTGCACCTGAGGGGGAGTCTTCTTCAACATTAGCGGGGGAATCATCTTCTACTCCTCAAGAGAGTCCGTTCGTGGTACATGATAGTCCCCAATCAGTCCGTACTGATTCCTATGATGCTGGAATGACACCTCATATGTCTGTAGAGAAAGAGTCAACTCCAAACGATGCTTCTGCTGTCTCCTCAACATTCATGGAATTACTCTTTTCTGATCTTATTGCAGATGACTATGTCGTAGAAACATCTGGGGCTGCTGAACCAGCAAATGAAGGAGGGATCAACATTCACACTCTCCCTATCTCTTTAAATGATATCAGCCAAGAAATACCCTCAAGACTTCAACACGATCATCCGATCGAAAACGTCATCGGCCAGCTAGAGGATGGGGTCAAAACTAGAAGTCAGAGTGGAGACGTTAATACATGTATGTATTCTTGTTTCATATCTCAATTGAGCCCAAGAATGTTAAAATGGCTCTAAATGAACCTAGCTGGGTGGATGCAATGCATGAGGAATTACATCAATTTGTGAAACTCGATGTTTGGAAGTTAGTCGAGTTACCAAAGGGCAAAAAGTCTCTTGACACGCGGTGGGTCTATCGTAACAAGCAGGACGATTCAGGGGTCATTGTGCGAAACAAAGCTAGACTGGTAGTTCGTGGGTTTCGACAGGTCGAGGGTCTTGACTACACTGAAGTATACGCTCCCGTAGCGCGCTTGGAGGCAATTCGTATCTTTTTAGCGTATGCTTCTTATATGAACTTCACTGTTTTTCAAATGGATGTCAAGACTGCCTTCTTGTATGGCAAGGTGAAGGAAGAAATCTACATTGATCAACCTCCAGGGTTTGTCGACCCGAAGTTTCCTAATCATGTTTACAAGTTGGACAAAGCGTTGTATGGGCTGCATCAAGCTCCTCGAGCATGGTATGCAACTCTAACGAAGCATTTGCCCGAACATGGTTACACTCGCAGTACTATTGATCAAACATTGTTCATAAAGCATGTTGACAAGGACCAGATACTTGTTCAAATATACGTCGATGACATAATCTTTGGATCAACCAGCCAACAACTTTGCAAGGAGTTTGAAAGTGTAATGAAGAAAAGATTTGAAATGAGCTCTTTGGGAGAAATGACCATGTTTTTGGGGCTTCAGGTTAAACAGAATTCAACCAGCATCCTTCTACATCAGGCCAAGTATGTGGAGGATATTCTTGAGAAGTTCGCGCTTCATGATGCTAAATCTGCTTCAACACCAATGGCTGAACGACCTCTCCTGACTCCAGATCCAGAAGGTGAACCCGTAGATCAAACTCTCTATCGATCGATGATCGGATCCCTGATGTATCTTACTGCAAGTCGACCAGATATTATGTTTGCAGTTTGTCAATGCGCACGTTATCAGGCTAACCCTAAACTCTCTCATCTTATTGCTGTTAAAAGAATTTTTCGGTATATCAAAGGATGCCCTAAATTGGGTCCTTGGTATCCAAAGAATTCTGAATTTGATCTTTATGAGTTTACTGACAGTAATTATGGAGGTTGTGAGCTTGACAGGAAATCAACTTCAGGAGGATGTCAATACCTAGGTGACATACTAGTTTCATGGCAATGCAAGAAGCAGCACACTGTTTCGACTTCGACAATAGAAGCGGAGTATGTAGTTGCATCAGCTTGCTGTTCTCAAGTTATCTGGATCCAACATCAGCTGTTGGACTACGGTTTGAATTACTTCGAAACCCCTATATATTGTGATAATGAAGTTGCCATACAAATTGCTAAGAACCCAGTCCAACTCTCTAAAACCAAACACATCGACATTAAAATTCACTTTATCAGAGATTGTTATGAACGTTCTTTAATTCGAATAGAACAGGTCCACACCGATACCAATGTGGCGGACCTATTCACAAAACCTTTTAACAAAGCTCGCTTCGATGTGCTCGTTGGATTTCTGAAAATGATACGTTTTGAGGACTAAGTTTTTCATTTTAGTTTTTATTTTTATCTTTATTTTTTTCTTTTCTTTTCTTTCTTTCATTTTTGGTTTTATTAGTCTTTATTCTGAACTTTTTGTTAGGTTAATTTAAATTTGCGCATTGTTTTGTTTCGTGTTCTCACCCATGCACAAATTTAGGGGGAGAAATTAAAAAAAAAATTAAAAATCCAAAAATAGCGTCATTTTTGTTTAGCAATTTTATTCTGACAACTTCGGTTGTAAGTATTGTGATGGGAAATGAAATAACCAAGTGATAACGGGCAATCTGAATCAGCGTAACGTAACTAAGTTGAATTGTCTATGCTCTGTACTCGATGTGCTGGTAGGCACGAAAGATTTAAAATGGACTTGACTAGGAAAAGTTGAACTTAATGAATTTAAGGACTTGACAAACTTTGACCTAGTTAGATCCGTTTAACCTGATGTCACGACGCTCAGATAGGTTGAGCAGGGAGATAAACATGGGAATCTATCGGTCACACTAAATAACCCGTATCTGGAACCGTGGCTTAACTTTTCCTTGATGTGCGGATTCTGTCCTTAATTCCGGTTGGATGGGGCGACTGCTAAATTCCGATAAATTAGGTTTGTAGAATATCATTTTCTTTCTTTCCGTCTGTTAGTCATATGTTGCACCCTTTGCGTGATTGGAAGAGATCCGACCTGGATTGAAACATATGCAACTCTATTTCTCTGTAAGTTATATATAAATGTGTGAAATACTTCCTATCTGTTAGCCATATGTTGTCTCCTTTGCGCGACTTCTAATCCGACCTGGTACATAGCATATGCAACTTTCTACTTCTCAACCCCTCTAAAGCAATAAGTTAGTGAATTCTGAATCTATCTTCTCTCTGAATGGTTGTCTGCTCACCCGGTGTAAGGATTACTCTGGAAGTTCTTGAAGGCTGGAGCATGTCAGGAAATGGGAAACACGTTCTGATACACTTAAAATTGAACATTTACAGGTTGTCTGTAGATCTCGCTGCTCGATTTAGGTGGACAACAATATCCCTGGTTGTAGTCAGTTAAATGGTCATAAGATGAATCAAACTAAGATTTAGGAGTTATCATGATGATGGACATTCATAATTAGATATGTACCTAAATCTTGTCATTGGTAAAATATCCAAATCTGTCAAAAGTTTTTCGTGTTTAAGTGGACCACAATACTGACAATCGATCAGACGGAGATGTGACGATAAGGGTACCGAGAAGTAAATAAGATTGTCCAATAACTTTGATCCAAGCATCACAAAAAGAAGTAGTAGTTAAAGTTTTAAAATTTTATTTTAAAATTCTATTTTTATTTTTATTTTTATTTTTATTTTTATTTTTATTTTTATTTTTATTTTTATTTTTATTTTTATTGTTGATTTGCAATTTCAAATTTTAATTTAATCTAATTTAATTTATTTTTATTGTTTTTTTATTTTATTTTACTTTGTTTTATTTTTCTAGCATTTAAATTGTGGTGTGTTAGTTTTTATTTTTAAACTTTTTATTTTATTTATTTATTTCGAAATTAAATTAATCCTCAAAAGATTTTTATAATTAATTGGTGAAAATTGAAAATACCAGGTAGCAATCAGGTAAGAGGGTAAGGAAGGTAAAAATTTTAAAAACAAGAGCAGGGGGGGAGTTCACTGCCGGAATCTCCTCACTCAAGAGTTTCCGGCCGCAAACTCATTCATAAAACACTCTCAAATTGCTGAAAAATTTTCTCTTGATTTTTGGAAAAACAAATACATCATCGTGAAGGTAACATCGTATAGATCTCAAATATGTATTTTGTTTCATAGTTCACTGTTCCATTGTGTGTTAAAATTAAAAAAACTGATTCGGGGAGTTTACGGCCGTAAGCATAGGCCGTAAGCTCCGAAAGTTGACGATTTCGTTTCAAGTTTATTTTATTGTGATGCTATTTGTCTTTGTGTTCACGAATATATGCTTATCATTTGTTATCTCAAAGGAAATAGTCGGTTTGGCCATTTTTCGGAGTAAATATTCATAGGCCGTAAACTCCCAGTTTACGGCCCATGAATTCGAGTTGTTACTGCCTTGGAATGCTTGAAAGGATTCGGTGATAATTGCGTATTGATTTTTCGAAGTGATCTTTAAGCCGTAAACTAGAGTTTACGGCCCAAGAACCAATTGTCAATAAGTCACGTTTTTTTTAATAAAAAAAATAAAAAAAGGGGAGGGCAGTAAACATAAAATATTGATAGATAAATTTTATTTTGATCATATTTTTATTGCCATTTTTTTTTGGGTCAAAATAAATTTTGTTTTTGGTGACGGTTTCTTACAACTGTATTTGAGTGCAGACAATGACAAATCTCAAGTTTGCGGAAATGCATAATCTGGCAATCGTTCTTGCTGATCCACCTGTCATACATTCCGATATGCAATCAATGATTCATAGGCTGCGTGAATGTTGTGTTGCATCAGCATTAACCGTCAACCCGGTGATATATCAGAACATTGTTCGTGAATTTTGGGCGACGGCGAGGACGCAGATGGATGATGATGGCAATTTCACGGTTGCGGAAAAGGTGCAAGGACGAGACATCGTGATCAATGAAAGCTTTATTCGAGAGGCGTTGTTGATTGACGATCAACCTAACTATCCGACGGAGATTGGTGTCGAAGATGTTCAGAGGATACTGCGACGGATGAGTTATGAGGGAACTTATCCGCCAACTTTGAAAAAGTTGCTCCATCCGTATTAGAGATTTCTAGCTCATGTGTTTGTAAGTTGCGTATCGGGTAGAAGGTCTGGGGCTGATGAAATCTCTCAACGCACAATTGGTGCGTTGGTGTCTTTGGCTGTAGGAATTCATTTCAATTTCTCGAAGTTCATCCTAGAAGAATTCGTAATAAACATCCGAGCTTCTACGAGGGATACTTTTCTCCAAAATCCCCGCTTCATTCAAATGTTTGTCAATATACAGTTTCCGGAGGTTAGAAAGGCGGGAGATACTTTGGATATGAAGTCTTTGGGTCCACACACTGTGGGACTCATTAAACAAAACAGAAGAGGAAAAATCATCTTCCGAGGGCTTTATCCATTGGAGAAATTTGGAAAGTTTACAGAATTAGATGAGCCGCCAGTGTCATACGAATCGTCAGAACCGATTTCTTCTGAGAAAACATCTACTGAGGGATCAATTTCAACAAACATAGTAATAGACGTGTCTGAAGATGATGAAGATGCACCAACTCCGAAAGACCAAAGTGCTTCTGGTCATGAACATGAATCGAGTGAACGACAAGATGAAAGGGAAATGGTTACTGGTGATGATAGACATGACTTGTTTGAAGATTTTGATCTTACAGGATTTGATAATGATGATATCGCGGCTTCCTTGGCCAGTAGTGCCAATATTGTGTCTAACGAGACTCTTGACACAATCTTTCAAAATGTCGATGATGTTGTTTTGCCGACAACTGAGACGAGGAAGTCAAGCGAAACTCCTTACTCCAACCTCTGAGCAGATGGTGTCAACTTCAATTCCAATGGAGATAGTCGTGGGATGTTCCCCTCCCGTGTCTATTTCTCCTACAACTGAACCATTTGTTAGTGTAATTCCTCCACAAGCTGACCAACCTCAATCAAAGAGGAGAAGACTTGACACAAGACAATCCGAGCTAATTGCTAGTTTGGTCAGTGGTCTTCCTACACCGCCAATTGCTACTACTACTACACGACTTTCTACAACAAAGATGTTCACAACTGGACCTAGTTCAGTTTTTGATGTTGCCGGCACCTCAGCACCGCCCGACTTTTCAGTTCCAAGATTCAATAGGGATGCTGCTTCTGAGAGGCTGGCTTTGCACATGGCAGAAGAACAGCTTCTCTTGCCCAGTCCTCGAGGAAAGAGCATTTCTATAAACGAATGGGGTGCTCCAGATGATGATTCATCTCTTGCCAGCTTACAAAAGGAGATCTCTGTGCTAAGCCAGAAGAATATTGAACTTGATATTCAAGTAGCCGAACTTCGTGCTCAGAATATTGATCTTCGTATTCAAGTGTCCAAGCTTCAGTCAGATAAAACTTATCTTGGTGGACAGCTGGCAGAAGTTAAAAAGGATAAGAAAGTGAAAAGTAAGTAGATTTCTGATCTTCAAGAACATTTCAATCTGCTAACTTCGAGCTACTTTGAATTGAAAAAGAAATTGGAGGATGATTTTGGTGAGAAGTATAAAACAACTGTAGAAGAGCAAAGAATAAATTTACACGTGCAAGCATATCCAGTAGATGTGCCAATTGGTCAATCTTCTGGCTCTGCTGAGCGTATTGCAGCTGTTCCTCCTATGGCTCCTCATATTCAAGAGATAATTCGGAAAAATCAAGAAGATGATATTGAAAGGGGGCAGTTGTTATTCAAGAGAAATGCTACTTGGAGTGCTTCGAAGGGTGGACCTTTGGTCACCGTGATTGATCTTGAACTTGTTCGATTCAGAGATACTTTCGGGGATCGATCGGGTGTGGCTGCTTGGGGATTTCACGATCCTCTTCGACTTTGGATTATCATTCGCAAGAGTGGTAACTCAGAGTTGTATAAAGACATTCATGCTTTTAGTTCGTTGACGAGAATTAATCTTACGGAGTTATCACAAGCTCCTTTTATCAATCTATTAAATAATCCTCAAGTTTCGCAATTCAAATTCTTTTTGGATGAGCAAGTCAAGAAGGGTTTCCCAACGATGCCAACTGCCGAGTCAGTCATCCTGGAACATCCAGATGTGTTTGAAGCTTTTTCTGATAAACCTCTGCAGGTGGTTATGTGGCCACCCACGACACAAGTGAAACAATTTCCCATTGTTCAAGGTTATCAAGATGGATCGCTCGGTTCTATGGAGTGCTGGGTTTATGATGAGAGTACTTCTGGTGCAGTCATTAAGCTCAAGAATGGGTGTATACGGTTGTATGATCGAAGAGACCTGTTGCAGTTCAGGAAGTGGGATATTCATTACCTAAGCAACTTTCAGATCAAAGTGGTTGAAGATATCTATGAGGAGGGAGCCAAGGCGTATACCAGGATGGTTGCAGAGATCTTGAGCAAGCAGATGTGGAATGGCGCAATGGGCCAAATGGATGTCATGCTGGTAAAGAAAGGAATGGGGCCGAGCTAGTCCAAACCAAGGGGGAGATTGAAAGACCTTGTATAGTGGTTTGGTCTAGGCATAGTAGTTGATAGTAGTGGGTGTGTATAAAGATTCTTTTGTTTTGAGTTTACGGTCAAGGTGTGTTTACGGCCGTAAACACATTCCGGTTGTAAGTTGAGTCTATAAATAGGACGTTGTGTCAGACTTTATTGGTTGTTGATGCCTTCGTATTCTCCCAAGTTGTATCAGACGTTTTATAGCTTTAAAGCGTATGCAAGCTTGGTTTTTGTTTTATATTTACTTATTAATTCGTGTTTGCATCTGTGATTCTCTTTGATCATTGGTAGATCTGTTTTTCGGGACTTTACACTATTATAAGGATTACCGGTTCCTCGGGCTAAACTTAGTGTAATAGCTGGTAATCTGACCTTTTTCATAAATGAAATTTAATATAGGACTAAATCATAAATAATGGCAAAACTTTGAGATTTTTTTGTAGATTTCCCATTAGGTTATAATAAAGTGAAGTATAAAAGTTAGAAAAAAGAAAAAAAAAAGATAACTAATAAGAAAGGCTATTGATGTATGATGTATATGTATGTGTATAGTAGGACCCATAAAATAATAGTTTAAGTATTTTTAAGGTTTAACTAAACGGTTTTTTTTTTTTTTTTTTTTTTTTGCTAGGTTACATTGGTCCGAGTGTTTTTGAAAATTTGTTATAATACATTATCTAACATCTGATTCTTTTATATTTTATATATTTTATTATTTTACCCTTTTTGTTTTCTAAATTATTTTATTTTATTATTAGAATGTTACTTAACGTATTTTTTTTATCCCTATACAACAAACATAGTTTTATTTTTACTTAAAAATAAAAATATATTAAAATTTTTAACTTAAAATAATGATGTCTTTCTTTCTAAACCAAAACATTAACATAATTTTTTTTTTAATCTAAAACATCAACGTATCTCTATTTTTAACGCAAAACAACATTTTTAAACCAAAACAAAAATATATTAAAAAATAAACTATAAAAAACATATTTTTAATTTTAAACTAAAACAATGATGTACTTATATTTTTTAGGGAAAATAACTCTCGAGGGTAATTAACTTTTGCGTTTGTATTCATTTGGTCTATTTTTTTTTTGTATTCAATATACCATTGAACTTGTTGTTTGTGTTCACCATAACCCTTTTGATCGACTTTTAACCCGTGATAGCCGGTTAAAGGGTTATGATGAACACAAACAACAAGTTCGATGGTATATTGAGTACAAAAAAAGGAAAGGGACCAAATGAGAAGAAACTCAACAGTTGGTTACCTTCCTGAGTCATTTTCTCCGAAAAGTTAAACGAAATTAAAGTTGCGAAATTATCAAAGACTGCAACCTTCTTTGGCTATAACGTATATGAAGAGCATTTGAGAGGGGTAACTTCGTTAAAACATGGTCTATGTTATGCTTACTGTGGTTAGCTATCAACACCTCTCTTCAAAAGGATATGATTGTGTATGAGAGTTATATTTATCAGCATAAACGTTTACCTCAAGGTATATTATGGTGATGTGTTTGCAAAACCAACATGATATTGTACATATTGGTGTTGTATCTCATCTCATTAATTCGATCTTAAAGCTAATTAAACTAAAAAATCACAGCACTTGTGATTCCACTCGTTTGTAGACTTGTCTAGAATCCATGATACGATAAATCATTCGATTGGAAATATAAATGTAGTCATGAAATGCGTCTGCTTAGTCAAGATTCCCCTAATAAATATTAAAGTGCATTACAAAGTTGTACATGTATGAATAGTGTTCTTTCGTGGGTTATGTTTTGAAGAGAAGTAAGAATGAATCTCATAAAATCATCAATATCAGTAGGAGATGACGTGAGATTTGCGGTAAATAAGTAAAGGGAAAATGACTCAGGAGGGTAACCAACTGTTGAGTTTGTTCTCATTTGGTCTCTTTCCTTTTTTTTTTTGTACTCAATATACCATCGAACTTGTTTTTTGTGTTCACCATAACCCTTTGACCGACTATCATAGGTCAAAAGCCGGTCAAAAGGGTTATGATGAACACAAACAACAAGTTTGATGATATTGAATACAAAAAAAAGGACCAAATGAGTACAAATACAAAAGTTAATTACCCTCAAAAGTCATTTTCCCTATTTTTTTAACCCAAATTTACGGCACCACCTTCACCCTAATGCTAAAACAAAACTATTCACCAAAAAGAAAATATATGGTACAAAAACAATTAAACTCCCCAAATAATGGCGGTAAGGACCGCATCCACATATGTTCTAGGCTAAGAAAATATCTTTAAGTTGTCCACATATAATATTCATATGCTTAGTATATTAATCCCTAAGAAATGGAACTCACTCCATCTACCGATCCAATGGCAAATTGATCTTAAAAACATAGATTCGGTAACACTCTAATTTTTTTCATTACAAATATGTCGTGTACAAATAAAATACCAACCAACGCTTATATCCCTCAAATGTATTACGCATTCTTTGGAAGATAACATATTTTCGAAAAAAACACCAATCGATGAAATGAGACTATTCATCAAAAAAGCACTTGGATGATGCATTAAACTAAATCAACGACATGAAACTATTCATCAAAAAAACAAAGAAGAACTAATCACCAAAGGCAACTATTAACCAAAATGAAATTATTGGCCACCGTCGCATTACATGTGTACACTGCTAAAACTAAATAATATTTGTCGATTCACTACATTTCCTTTAAAATAATCGTTGCCCGAAAACTAATCATCAAAAGAAAAAACTATTCAATACCATCAGAGAATTCGTTCGAGACGTAAACAAAACCTAATATATATACACAATAAGTTGTCAAAGTCTTAGATGATGAAATAAACTAATTCATCAACATGAAAGTATATATCAAAACAAAACAAAACTAATAACTGAGAGCAATTATTCACCCAAATGAAATTATTTGTCGTCATCATATTACACGTATTCATTGCTAAAAGTAAATAATATTTGTTATATAATGGTATGTCCTAAAGGAAACGTCCAAAGAAAAAAATAGCAGAAATGGAACGTCCAAGGAAAACTATCGTCAATACAAACCGTACAAATAAAACTTATATTCGAAACGGAACATCAAAAAAAAAAAAAAAAAAAAAAAAAAAAACTATCTTCAACATGGAACACACAAATTACCCTAAAAGGCAAGACAAAACATCCACACAAGTAACGTAAACCTATGCATGTACGTTATGTATTAACAACACTAGTATATACATGGTTATATATAAGTCATATATGATTTCCAAGATCCAATATTAAACATATATTAGTAGTTTTGTTAGATTACATCTTTTTTACGAACATCAATTAGGCTATATATATTATAGTTGAAAATGAAAATTATGTAAGAGGAAAATAAATATTAAATTTATAAAAATCATTGAATGAAATCAAGTTAGAAGTTGAATTATAAGAATATTAGACAATTACAATGTATATATATATATATGATACAAAACGACGTAGTATGGGGAGTTTGGGTACCTAAGCTTATATACCCTTAAGGTTTGAAGTTTAATAACATTATAATGAATATATCAAACAAAACAACTAATTATAGTGGGTTTGGGTACCTAAGTTTATATACCCTTAAGGGTATATTCACTTCTCCATATATATATATATATATATATATATATATATATATATATATATATATATATATATATATATATAAGTTGTTACCAAAATACCTAAAAACATACAAATATTCAATCCATTGAAATTTCATGTTGGTAAGTTGCTTTGGTGATGGTGGTAGATCAGAATGTGAAGATTATTGAAAGTGACAGACCAATTATTATCTTCATTTCTTAATTATGATTTATTATATTAATTTATACACCCATTCATTTAATTTATTTTGTTGATTTTGCCATGAGAAGAGATGCAGAGGCATTGTTGGTGGTCAGCAAGAGGTGAGAATAATCATCTTTGTAACCTATCTTTGATAATGTGATTGGAGGGTATTTATGTCTTTTGCACGCACATTGTACTTTTTATTCTATAATTTTCCTTAAAAAAATATTTTTTTTTGCTGCAGTTATTTCTGCCACTTCGGCTTCAAGTTGAGAAAACCAGCAAAGTTTCTACTATTCAATACCTTGAGGTAGATTCTAATTTTGGTCAACAAATACGTTTCATTTAACTTTAATTTAAAATAAATGGCATTTTGGGAAAATGGTCACAAAAGTTTTGTTTTGTTTATTTTTATTAAAATAACATATTGTTGATGGATTAGGGTAGATATTGTAAGCTTTTTACTATGCATAGTTGCATCCGAAAAATATATGAATACGATAATAATAGAAAATATGTTTTTTTTTTTCGGTGGCTTTATTCAATATCAACCAAAAGCGTTAGATGCAAAAAATAGCAACATCCACTAATTTATTTGTTTACTTTCATTTCTTACATTAGGGCATTATATTCTTTTCAATCTATCCGGTTGGCTTGTATTTGAATGATATTACAGCATCCTACTTTCGTGACCCGCCAAACATCAACAAAAATATCCGACCCGTGTATGTTCAGTAAATTAAAAATCCGTAAAACCACCGCACTTCCCCATTTCTTCTCCTCACCGTCGATCCGCACTCAGTCTCCTCTGTCTTTTCCAGCCCTAAATTTGTTGACGGAATATCTGTCGATTTTATAGATCGTTCTTCCTTCGAAGTCGACACATAAACCCGTTTTCCCTCTTATCCCATCAAATATCTCTCTCCGTCGATTATCTATTGATTTTTGCTTCGTAGATGAAAATACAAATCGATTTACCAATGGTTGATTGACAATTGGGCACTCCCTTCGCCAGCCTACTTGCGACGTCTACCATGTTCACGTGAATGTATTATGCTTCCAAGAACATCGGCCATTGAGTTTCTCCACCAAACCTCGCTTTCCAGTTTTTTTCCGTACCTTTCTACCTTGATAATCGATTCGTAAGCCCTAATCGGTTGAACTCTTTCTCCGATTTGAAGTTCATGAATTTTAGAGATGCATTGTTGCTCACTATTTTGTTTATTTTTTTATAAAACAACAACTTTCAGTACAAAGTTGGTTTCATAGACAAAACGTAACCACATAATACTCAAAAAGTCAAATTCGTCATTTAGAGTTGTACTTTGGTAGAGAGGTGTTTTTACAAAAACTTTATAAATAATTGTTGCTGCCGCACTTGCTATTTACTTTGCAGCACAAAGGGGTCATATTATAGCATAGTGCAACATATTTGTGTGTTTGTAAATGGGCGAAACGTACACAATAGCAACTTACTTTACTGTATCTACCGATTAGAACAATGTACTATACTTTCACACAAAAGCGACAACTTCCGACCCCCGCAACGCAGGGGTCACCTTTCTAGTTATAATAATTTTACATCTTTGTTCCTTTATGTTATTTTTTATTTTCTCTTTCAATCCTTTTAATTTTAAAGTGTTTTATTTACAACCTTTTGATATATATATTGTAATTTACATGAATCCTCCATCATTTTAGTATCAAAAAGCACGTTCGGTCTATATTTTTAAAAATTAATTCGGATCGTCTCTCGTTTATTTACAACTTACATGATTCATCCCTAAAATCGTATTTGAGACATAGAATAACTGTTTTACCCTTATTTTATTTTGAAAGCATCGGATTTTGTGCAAACTCACTTCACCGTCTTAACTTTGACTATTAGGCTTCTTATAGGTTATGATAGGGTGCCCTTAAAATCCCCCATTTTGAAGGTTTGACTTTAAGGTTTATTTATTTATTATTTTTTTTTTTTTGCTGTTACATTGGTCCGACTGTTTTTGAAAATTAGTTATAATACATTATCTAGCATCTGATTCTTGTATCATATATATATATATATATATATATATATATATATATATATATATATATATATATATATATATATATATATATATATATATATATTATCCATTTTGTTTTCAAAATTTCAATATTTTATTATTGGAATCTTACTGTAACGTATTTTTTTATCCCTATATAACATATATAATTTTATTTTTATCTAAAAATAAAAACATATTTATATTTTTAACTTAAATAAATGAAGTCTTTCTTTCTAAACCAAAACATTAACATATTTTTTCTATTAATCTAAAATGTCAACGTATCTCTATTTTTAACGCAAAACAACCATTTCTAAACCAAAACCAAAATATATTAAAAAAATAAACTGTAAAAAATATATTTTTAACTTTAAACTAAAAATAATAATGTACTTATATTTTTAACCCAAAATTACGGCACCAACCTCACCCTAATGCTAAAACAAAACTATTCACCAAAAAGAAAATATATGGTACAAAAAACAATTAAACATGTGTTCTAGGCTAAGAAAATATCTTTTAAGTTGTCCACATATAATATTAATCCCTAAGGAATGGAGCTCACTCCATCTACTGATCCAATGCCAAATTGATCTTAAAAACATAGATTCAGTAACATTCTAATTTTTTTTCATTACAAATATGTCGTGTACAAATAAAATACCAACTTTCATTACAAATATGCCGTGTACAAATAAAATACCAACTAACACTTATATCCCTCCAATGTATTACGCATTCTTTAGAAGATAAGATATTTTAAAAAATACAACAATCGATGAAATGAGACAATTCATCGAAAAAATACTTGGATGATGCAGTAAACTAAATCAACATGAAACTATTCATCCAAAAAAAAAAAAACAAAGAAGAACTAATCACCAAAGGCAACTATTAACCAAAATGAAAATATTGGCCACCGTCGCATTACATGTGTACACTGCTAAAACTAAATAATATTTGTCGATTCAACACGTGTCCGTCAAAATAATCGTTGCCCGAAAACCAATCATCAAAAGAAAAAATTATTCGATACCATCAAAGAATTCGTTCCAGAAGTAAACAAAACCTAATCTATGTACTCAATAAGTTGTCAAAGACTTGGATGATTAAGTAAACTAATTCATCAACATGAAAGTATTTATCGAAACAAAACAAAACAAAACTAATAACTGAAAGCGATTTTTCAGCCAAATGAAATTATTTGTCGTCGTCGCATTGTGCGCATACATTGCTAAAAGTAAATAATATTTGTTATATAATGGTAAATCCTAAAGGAAACGTCCAAAGAAAACAAATAGCAGAAATGGAACATCCAAAGAAAACTATCATCAACACAAAACATCCAAATAAAACTTATATTTGAAACAGAACGTCAAAAAAAAAAAAAAACTATCTTCAAAATGGAACACACAAATAACGCTAATAGGCAAGACGAAACATCCACATAAATAACATAAGACTCACTGCATTCAATATCCGCTGCTTAGAAACTATTAATAGAAACGAACTTTTTGATGTCACCGCATCGCGTATATATAAACCAAGTACGATTGCTAAAGTTTAAAAAAAAATCTATGATAAAACAATTTGGGTTATTATTTATATAAAACTCAAATCCTACTCATGTGGACAGTGGACACATTTAACTCATGAAATGATACACATATATTATATTTTTCAAATGGACATCAAATAACAACTATGTATGTACGATATGTATTAACAACATTAGTATATATATATATATATATATATATATATATATATAAAAGTCATATGTGATTTCCAAGATCCAATATTAAACATATATGATGAACTTACACCTCTTGTTCCCTGTCAATAAAACTCAAACCATACACATCCACACATACCACCTATAAACAATGTCCATACCAGTATTAAATTATACTCTTATAACCTTCCATTCAATCTCTTTTGTACAAAGAAATCACAAAAAAAATTACCTTGGAGTTATGCAATTGAGTTCAATCAGAAGCTCATTTTCCCATTCCTTCTTCCTTCTGCCATCGAGAAACACCTGTTTCCTTACCCGTTTGTCTCCTTCAATTGACTGCCAAGAACGACCAAGAGGGCAACAACACTCTTTCAATACCTTTATTCCCAATCGAATTCATCGCAAAAGCCATCAATTTCTGTCAACACATAATTTAAAAAATAATAATAATAATAATAATAAAAAATAATAATAAAGCAAGGAGGTTACTGGAGACCCTTTCCCTTTTCTTTCCCGTCTACCCTCATCGCTGCCTACCTCCTCCCGAAACTAACTTCTGACCTCCTCCCCCCGTATTCTCTCTCAGTTACTAACGACAAACGAACTCCGAAGGTCTCGTCTTCGTTGCTGCTGCTGCTCGCGACGTGTCACCGGACTCCATTTCCTTCGCACCTCTCAGACGGACGGGAAGAGCGCAACCTCGCTGCTTCTTCCTTCATTCTTCGGTCTCGTCGACCCCGGAGACGCTTCCCACTTCGCGATCAATCGACCAAGTCATCCGGACTAGCCGCCTGCGCGCTTCTTCTTCCTTCGGTCCTTTTCGTGACCTACGACGAGCAAGTAACCGGAAGCAACGCCGACGCCTCCGTGCTTCCTTCTTGCCTGCTATTGTTCATTCGCATATGCCTTTCATTCGTTCATGTTCTACCTGCTGCGATCGTTCCTTCCTTGCCCGATTAGTCAACTGACGAACCAAATAAAAAGCCCTAATTTCTATTAAGTGTTATAAAGTGAAGAAAATAAACCCTCAATTGACAAAACATTACGAAATCAGTCCCAAACCCCCAAACATTGAATCCATTTATTCAAAACATCACCTCCTTTTGGTTGTTTTTAACAAAATAAATTCCAGTCTTCAAATTTTGATTTAAATAAAGCATTTAAGCCCCTCCCACTGTGATTTTTTAACAATACCAGTCCAAGAGTCAAAGGTAAATCCCATTTAAGCCATTTTAGTCCCTTCCTAGATTTATTTTAACCAAATCAGTCCTATTTTGGTTAATTAAATTACCGAACAGCCCCAAAAGTTTAAAGTCGTTATGAAATGGTCCCGAAAGTATTTCAAAGTTCAAGAATTATGGTTTTGCGGGTTCTCACGTCAAGCTTCTCAAATAAACCGATTCCGTACAAATCGAACTCACACTTTAAGGGTGAGTGCTTACATCCCCTTTTCAATATATTTAATTATTTTGGGAGGAGGGATACATGTGCTTATATACTTTATTTATACCAATATATTATTCTTTATGCGAAAATACAATAAATCTAGTTTATAAAAATGTTATTTAACAATTTAACATATTGTTACAAATAAACTAACATAAAATTTTTGTACACGTATGATGGTTATTTTATTGTGAAATAACAAGTCCACACAACAAATGCTACATGATACAAAAATATATGATTTTTATGTGACATTGTATATCATAAAAAAACACGTTATAAAACTTTGTAATATTTCAAGGATTCAAGCTATTACTATGCATGTATATTTATATGTTTAAATACATAACGTTTATACATGTACATATGTTCACTACTTTGAAACATACATCTTTATAAAAGAAAGTACAATACACTTTTACATACTTACCAAGTATACTCGTCTTTTATAAACTTTATACAAAGAAATTCGTTATGCTTGGTGACTTAACCACAATTAAGTTAGGGTTGAGATCTATTCACATACTTTAGTTAACAGCTTTTTAGTGAGACTATATTCATTAGTTGAGTCTAAACACTTAGCATACTCACACTATTATAACTGTTAATCTTTCGAGCGAGATATAGATGCATAGATCTATACGGGGTTGACATCCCCACCTACGATTGCTAGCTAAAACCTTGACCGATCAATCGAAGCGGGTGATAAGTGTCTACAATTTGTTACTAAAACACCCAATGAAGTGTTGTAGAGGGTACATAGAGTAACATAGCTTGGTTTTAAATATAGGACTCACTATAAACATTAACTAGAATCTCTCTCTCTCTCTCTCTCACTACAAACCATGGGCTTGGTTTCTTTCAAAACTATTTTAAGTATGGATTTACTTATGCAACAATACAATTTGGTTATCAAGTATATTCAATGATTCTTTACAAACATAGTTTTGAGTATGGATTTACTTATACCAAGATACATTTGGGATTTCAAAGACTCTTTACAAACATAGTTTTAACTATTGTTATACTAGCAAAGAAAATACTTTTTAGATTTTTGAAAAGTATTATTGTTGTTAGCAGAAAACTTGTAACTCTCAGCAACCTTGCGTTGACCCTCAAAACTACATGTATTCTCAGGATATCACTAAATAGACATTCAAGACGGATTGGATTGCAGGTGATCTGGTTTATTAGCTATTGTAATATATGCCTATCTGGTAAGGCAATTCATGTACTATTATTATCTATAAAAACCTTGTATTCACATTTTAAGATGGAACATGAATGTTATTTTGTTTATTGTTGTACTTGTGCTATATATTTAGTTTATTTGTGATCCATGAACTTAGTCGTACAACCAAACATGTTCTGCCGCCTCGGCCAGGGGTGTAACAGATTAGTACCAGAGCTAAATTGGCTATAGAGAACTCGTATCCTCGAAAAGGGAATACAACTATAGCAACTAGCTTCTTAACAAACGTATTATGATTATTAATTACACTACTTATTGGCTACTTACAGTATGTGGAATCTAGTTTGAATGGCCAAATAGGGTTGTTAGATTCAGAACGACTTAATTGCCTAAATGGTCCTACCCTTCGGTGTTTCCTATTTGACCCTCGTCTGTGCTTGATAGTCTTGGAGTACAAAACAAAATTTAATAATACTGCAAACCTCTCCTACAATAATATATAAGAGTTATATATATATATATATATATATATATATATATATATATATATATCAAGGTTGCAGAAAACGTTAAACGTTAGCTAGAAGGTGGATTGGGGTCTAGAGATTAATCGGTTAGGCGGAGATTAATCGGGGACCATTAATTATTAAGAAAATTATTCAAAAATTTATAAATATAACTTTAATCATGAAATTATAAATAAATAAGCATAAAAGTTTAATAATAAGTTTAACAAGCACAACAATTTATCATCCAATTAATAAGCAAATTTATTCAAATTTTAATATATTTTAAGTAAAGAAGTAAATTTGGGTATTATATATTTCAAAACATATAAATTTTGAAAATTTTGGATAAAAGCTTTAAATTATTAATTTATAATTTTTTTTATTAGTTGAACATTGAGATACTATGAGCTTTTGAAATTTTGAAAATTTCGGTTTAATATTTAAATATTGAAAATTTGAAAATTTGGCTGATTAGGCCGCCTAGGATTGATTAGAACCGTCTAGCTCCGACTTTGATCCCCTTTGACCAAAACCGATTAGGCCAACCGATTAGCATTAATCCAATTCGGTTGAAGACGGCCTAGCGATTAATCATTGATTAATCGGCCGCCTAGATCGATTTTTACAACATATATATATATATATATATATATATATATATATATATATATATATATATATATATATATATATATATATATATATACTCTGACTAGCTATGAAAACACTTAATAAAATTCTAACATACCTCCAACTAAAACTACCAACTCAACCCTTTAGGTTAAATGCCTCAATTAAGGTCAGTATTGTACATAAGCCATAAAATAAATAAACCTGGAATGTATGTCTATGTTATTTATGTTTGGGCTAGTGTACAACCAACCTTGAGCAAGGAGTTTGACATACTACAATGGTTGAAAGATTTAGAGATTAAAGGATGTTCTCAAGTTTCACTAGAGAAACCTAGTACCTCTGAAACCTTATATCAACCCCAAAACAATGTATAAATTTTAATTACTTAAAAATATGGGATAACGTTCAGATTTTCCTAGTTCACGTGAATACGAAGAAGAGCAAAGAACCAATAGCTATGCTACCATCGTAGCATAGAAACCCATAGTTCCCAATTGATCATTCAGTAGTGTCCAAAGTTCTCTCTCTATTCTTTGAAATCTGTTGGATTTCAATTCTCTCTCTCTCTCTCTCTCTCTCTCTCTCTCTAATTTGGAAATATGTAGGATTTCCAGAATCGATCACTCTCTGTAACTTGGAACCTTACCATGAAAGCATCGTAGGTGACTACTTACACCTCTCTATTTAACGACCTTGCAAAAACTTTCCCAGGAATGGTGAACGCAAAATACAAAGATATCGAAAGGTACATCTAGGGATTAACTCCACTAGTTCAAGGCTTGGTTACCACATCCAGACTTGTAACGCCCATAGATCCGGGCTAGTCAAATTAGAGGCAATAAAGGTCGAAAATGACTTTTCGGCAAAATATTAATTAGAACAAATAATATTAACCAAGTTGTAGTATATGTTACAAGGTTTCCGTACATATAAAGAACGCCAAAATCCGAATTATAAAGAAGATGTTATGACCTGTTGAAGTTTCGCGACGGAACCGACACGATACCGGGAAGCGTAAATAGTGAATATACGATAGAGTGAGATTTAGCCTTAGAGATCTAAAAGAAAGTCATATAATATGTTAAACTAAGAACATCTATAAAAAGAACGCCCAAATCTGACTTCGTATGAAGAAGTTATGATTTTTCGAAGTTTCGGATTAGCAGTGTACAATCTGAAATTTCAAATGTTAGATCGAGCCATTTTTAACCGACACAACCTAAACGAGAATCGAAGATCTCGTTAATAGTAGCGTAACGAGAAAAAAATGGGCAAAAACGGACGTCGGATGAAGAAGTTATGAGGATTTAACGGACCAATCCTGTCCCGGCCTGTTAATAATAAAAAATTTAAAATCGAGTCAAAATTAGCAGACGGAGTCTAAACGAAATTTGTAGAGTACGTTCCCACCTTCGTGTGGATATAAAGAACGTCGAAAACGGAGGTGGTATGCGAAAGTTACGAATTTTTGAAGTTGTAACTCGAATTTGCGAAGCTGGTGCAATGGGAGATGACGTGGCTCGATCGGGGCAGTAGCTTGCGGATCACGGTCTGGTCTTCGGATTCGGACATGTAGCCCTTGCATATGCCCTGCGTACGCAGCTCGGAACACCCAGCGTTCTCCTCTCTTGTGCGGTCCGAAGAATGCCCACGTCGCCCCACCCGGAGCGAGACACCTGCCCCTACGCGCAGCGTAATGCAGCTGTACGCCCAGCGTACCTCCAAAGGCTCGCGCCTATAAATAGGCTGCGAGGGTTGTCGAGCAAAACACACCAATTTCTTTCTCTCTCTAAAATTCTTTCTCTCTCTAGGGGTTTTAACCCTCCCCTAAGCCTAGGTGATCCCCTAGCACCCTGAGGAAGCCCCGAGGCTCCCGGAGTCCCGAGAAAAAGTGTCTTTCGATTTCGAAACGCTGCTCCAAATAAGTTCCGGTTTTCGATAAAATTCGCTGTAAGTGTGCTACGCTTACACAATTTTTAATATAGATTTCAAATAATTATAGGAATGTTATTAGGTCCTTAAAATAATTATTTGGGCTATTATTATGAGTTATATTGAGTGTTATTAACGCTTATATGATAATAATAATAGTCAAACTAATTAATTTGCCGTTGTTATCGTTAGACTAAACCCTAGTGGTATTGGTACTAGGTTTTATCGAAGGAAATTGTTTTGAGAGTATCGAAGCGCTATTCAAGTACTAAGTCATCACCTTTCAAGTGAGTGCATAGTTACTTTCATCTTACACATAGATATGAAGTATTTTAATATAAATTACATGCTATGTGTGCGTATTGTCTGAATACTTGTTGCCTATGCTGGGTGAAAGATTTTTATACATGTTTTAAATGATCTAAACTGTATATGTATTTTATATCTACAAAATGTATTGGGTAAAACTGTTGGGTTTTAGCCATAAGAACTTTCCTATGTGCGCATGCAAAACCCTATTGCTTGGATCTAGGCTTTCTAATAAACATGCTTTTGAATCCAAGACTTCTAATGGCTAATTAGGTTAAACAACAATATTAAAACAGATCTAGAATCATACCTTTGAATCCCTTGTTGATCTTGTTTGTCTTGGAGCTTCTAGAGTCACAATTGTCACTCCTCTAATGGCTTGCAAACACCAATAGCAAGCAAGATGATTTAGGAGAGAGGAGAGGGGATGGAATTCGACCAGAGGTTCCTTTCTTCAGGTTCTACAAGGTTGTACCCGAATTCCCCATCCCAAGGGCCTATTTATACCTTTAGACTCCTTAAGGGTTTCACCCTAAACCCTAATTGGATAATCTTCTCTTAAGGCTATCCAAATCCATTCCATAGATAACCCTATGGACGATTTTGAGCTATCCTAAAGCTCTTAGAATCCGTCCAAGGTGTATCCTAATGGATTTATAGTCTAAAGTCTAACTATCAAACAATTGACAGTTTATACCCTCTTATTTAATTAATCTCTTTAAGTCACCAAATTAATACCAATTAATTTATGACTTATATTAATCAAATAGATAAATATTATTCCTTATAATATTCACTCTCTCTTAATAAATCATCCTTCAAGTTGCTATGGTGAAGGCAACCCAAAAGGACCATGCATCACCGAATATAGTTATAGCCTTAGACACTATTCCAACAGTCTCCCACTTGGATAAGTCTAGTAACTATACAAGTACAATACAGTTTGCAATCGTAGCTCTCAAAGACGCTGTCAACTCTGATCTAATCAATCTTGTCCTTTAGATAAGGGATCGTACAGTCCTCTGTTAGATATCATGCTGACAATCCTATGGAATGGTTAGTCTAGCATTTAGATTTCTCGATCTCCGATTTATTTGACATAGAACTTAATCGAACACATCAATTCAGTTCTGACCGGGCCCGGCACATAAGTCAAATCAAATCATCGAGTGGCCAAGATATCTCTTCTATCCTCTTAGGATAAAATTTACAGATAAACTTCGACTTATATGCATTTACTTATTCATTAACCAACTATACACAACAATGCGTTTTATAACATCAAGTTACTGATGCGTTTTCGCATTATCAATGCACAATCAATTAACAAATAATAAACCACATATCTAGGTTTTAAGACCATATGATATTATCGTCTTGCGATCACCTTTTATATCGTATTCCATAAGGTGATTCCAGCAAGCGCGGGTTTATTCCAATGCTCAAAACCAGTTCATAAGCACTCATGAACGTTACAGCAACCCTTGCCATGTCTAACACCATTTAGACATTCTACACACCAATTCATGACAATCTTCATTCATATCTACTCCCAACATATGAACGATTGTGGACCATTTGAATAATTCGATTATTCCTAATAAACTCGATTATTCTGGAAGTCAAAACATGCAAAGTGAAACAATAGTTAAACAACTAACATGTGACAGTAACTTTACTCATAAATAAAACTCCTTTATTTAATCATCAAATGTTAATTACATTTATCTATTATACGTTTCTAATACTATCTAATCTATACTAATATCATCCTTCAGCCCAGTACTCCTAGCATGCTGCAAGTGCTTAACCCTACTCAGTCCCTTCGTAAGCGGGTCTGCTGGGTTATCTTCTGATGATATCCTCTTCACTATGAGTTGTCCTTCTTCTACACGATGTCTAATGAAGTGATATTTTCTGTCGATATGTCGAGATCTACCATGATCCCTTGGTTCCTTGGTCAAGGCAACCGCACCTTCGTTATCACAGAAAATCTCCATGGGCTCCTTTATGGCCGGCACAACTCCAAGATCACTGATGAAGTTCTTCAGCCATATTGCCTCCTTCGACGCTTCGCTCACTGCGATGTACTCTGATTCGCACGTTGAATCAGCTACGGTTTCCTGCTTGGAACTTTTCCATGTCACTGCTCCTCCATTTAGGGTAAAAACCCAGCCCGACTGCGAACGATAGTTGTCCCTGTCGGTCTGAAAGCTGGCGTCACTATACCCTCGCACCTTCAAGTCATCACTCCCTCCAAGGACTAAGAACCATTCTTTCGTCCTCCGAAGGTACTTAAGGATGTTCTTCACCGCAATCCAATGTGCTTTGCCAGGGTTCCCTTGATATCTGCTAACCATGCTCAAAGCGAAGGCTACATCAGGGCGAGTACAAGTCATAGCGTACATGATTGAGCCAACTGCGGAAGCGTATGGTACTCGGCTCATTTCTGCTATCTCAGCTTCGGTACTCGGACTTTGAGTCTTACTCAACTTGGCATTTCCTTGTATCGGTAGTTCTCCCTTCTTTGAGTTTTCCATACTAAAACGTTTTAGTACCTTCTCCAAGTAAGTATTCTGACTAAGTCCAATTAGTCTCTTACTTCTTTCTCTTACTATCCTTATTCCCAAAATGTAAGAAGCCTCTCCGAGGTCCTTCATAGCGAAGCACTTCCCGAGCCAGGACTTAACCTCCTGCAGAGTCGGGATGTCGTTTCCTATGAGTAATATGTCATCGACATATAGAACGAGGAAGCTTACTATACTCCCACTGGCTTTGACATATACACAAGATTCGTCTTCGCTTCGTACAAATCCAAACTCTTTGACTTTCTCATCGAAGCAAAGATTCCATCTGCGAGACGCTTGCTTAAGTCCATAAATGGACTTCTCAAGCTTACACACTCTATTCGGATGCTTCGGATCCACAAACCCCTCTAGCTGAGCCATGTAAACATCCTCAGCCAACTTTCCGTTAAGGAAAGCGGTCTTGACATCCATTTGCCAAATCTCATAATCATGAAATGCGGCAATTGCTAGCATCACTCTAATAGATTTAATCTTCGCAACTGGTGAGAAGGTCTCATCATAGTCAACTCCGGGAGATTGAGTAAAGCCCTTCGCAACCAATCGCGCCTTATATGTGTGTACGTTCCCATCCACGTCGGTCTTCTTCTTGAAGATCCACTTGCACCCTACGGTCTTACGTTCGGGCACGTAATCAACCAAATTCCAAACTTGGTTATCGTACATGGATTGGATCTCGCTATCCATCGCCTCTTTCCATTTCGCAGACTCCGGGCCTGCCATGGCTTCCTTATAGCTATTAGGTTCATCAAGATTTACTAGTGTACCATCACTAATATACGTGTCCCCTTCGGTAGTGATATGAAAACCATAAAACTGGGGATGAACTCTAACTCTATCGGAACGTCTAATAGGTAAGGATTCGTCAATCGGTTCAACCGGAGTTTCCTCATCGGGTTGAATGCCAGCGGTATAGGTTCCTTCATCTATCGACTCTTGAATCTCTTCAAGTTCGATTTGCCTCCCACTGTCTCCTTGGCTTATGAGTTCTCGCTCTCGGAAAACTCCTCTCCTCGCAACAAAGATAACATTATCTTTTGGTCTATAGAAGAGATATCCAAAGGAAGTTTGCGGGTAGCCGATGAAAATACATCGCTCACTTCGAGGTTCAAGTTTGTCGTGAGTATCTCGTCTTACGAAAGCCTCGCAACCCCAAACCTTGATATGTGCCAACGAGGGAGCTTTCCCCGTCCACATCTCGTGAGGTGTTTTGGTAACCTTCTTAGTAGGGACTCGGTTAAGGATATGGGCGGCAGTCTCTAAGGCATACCCCCAAAAGAAGATAGGTAGTGAAGCACGACTCATCATAGAGCGAACCATATCCAATAAGGTTCGATTACGCCTTTCTGCCACACCATTTAACTGCGGTGTCCTAGGAGGCGTCAATTGCGAAACTATTCCACACTCCTTGAGATAATCGTGGAATTCAAGACTTAGGTACTCTCCTCCTCGATCGGATCGAAGCATCTTGATTTTCCTGCCCAATTGATTCTCCACTTCATTCTTGAACTCTTTGAACTTTTCAAAGGTTTCTGACTTTTGCTTGATTAAATAGATATACCCATATCTACTATAATCATCGGTAAAAGTCACATAGAAGCGGTTCCCATCCTTCGTGGTTGATCTAAAAGGTCCACATACATCGGTATGTATTAGGTCTAATAGTCCCTCACCCCTTTCACAAGTACTCGTGAAGGGTGACTTAGTCATCTTTCCAAGTAAACAAGACTCGCATGTGTCATCTTCCCTAAGGTCGAATGACTCCAACACTCCATCCTTTTGGAGTTGGGCTATGCGTTTCTTGTTGACATGTCCAAGACGACAATGCCACAAGGATGCTTTATCCATACTAGTGGAAGAATCAATATTCAAAACATCATTTCCTAAGTTATCAACAATCATAACAGTTTCATATATTCCATTACATGGTATAGCTTCAAAGTAAAAGACACCATTTAGATAAGCCAAAATAGAACCATTCTCATTATTAAAAGAAAATCTAAATCCTTGTCTATATAAACCATGAAATTAAATGATGTTTCTAGCCATTTCTGGCGAATAGCAACAATTGTTCAAATCCAAAACTAAACTATTCTTAAGCACTAAAGAATACACTCCAATCTTGGTCACAGGCGACGATCTTCTGTTCCCCATGATTAGATTGATCCTTCCTTGCTCCACATCCCTACATCTTCTTAGTCCCTGCACATTAGAACAAATGTGATAATCACAACCGGTGTCAAGAACCCAAGAAATAGCATGATTAGAATCGTTAGATTTGATTGCATATATACCTACGAAAGATGGCTTGATCTTTCCTTCCTTGATGGCTTGCAGGTAATCCGGGCAGCTTCTCTTCCAATGTCCTATCTTGTGGCAGTGGTGGCACTCTGCCTCCTTCGGGTTAGAGCAGGGCTTAGAGGGATCAACTTTGGTCCCACTAGAAGAGGAACCATCTCGGGCTTTCACCTTTCGATAGTTATTTGAAGAAGCTTTCCTCTTCTTTCCCTTCCCTTGACCAATAGCCAAGACAGGAGCAGCGGATGGATTGGGAGTTGGTGCAACAGACTTGTCCTTGAAATTGCTCTCAGCAACCCTCAAGAGACCTTGGAGTTTACTTAGAGTGACCTCCTCTTTGTTCATGTGGTAGGTCATCCTAAATTGATTGTACATCGGAGGCAAAGAGTGAAGCACCATGTCGATCGCCAAGTCTTCGCCGAAGTCAACATTTAACTTGCGAAGGCGGTCGACATACCTTTGCATCTTTTGCAAGTGCATGGTAAGAGATTCTCCATGACCCATCTTGGTGGAAATCATGTTAGTGAAGATCTCGTAACGCTCTTGTCTCGCGTTTTGGTGGTACCTCTCCAACAAGTCTTGATGCATTTCGTATGGATACATGTCCTCGTAGGACTTTTGGAATTCGGAGTTCATGGTGGCGATCATGATGCAATGTACCTTCGTTGCATCTCGCTCATGAGTTTCAAAGGCGGTGATTTCGGCGGGAGTAGCAACTTCGGGTTTGATTTTCTCGAGCTTCTCATCGAGGACATACTCTTTATCCTCATAGCGAGCAATGGTGCGAATGTATCTTATCCATTCGCCAAAGTTCGTTCCATCGAAGGTGACCTTTTGGCAAAGGCTCATCAACGTGAAAGAACTAGCAGCAGCATTGTTTACGTTTGACATCTATAGAAAGGACAAAGATTGATTAGAATAAGAATCCCTAATTATCACCCAATAAGAAAAATTAGGGCTAGGATCCAACAATAACATTTACATACTAGAAAAGGGATGCCGTAATCTATCATGCAAATAAATTGAAGGTAAGTGAATGACGATTCACTAATTCTCCATCACAAAACTTAAACTTTTAGTCCTAAGTGTGTTTTGAGAATTCCTAGATTCGGATGAGATTCATTGAACTATTCAATGGCATGTTTAAATCTCGATATGCCCCTCTTGTTTGTGACTGGGATGCCGAGGATCACAAAGCGGGTGTGAATTACCATGCAAATTCACATGGTGCCTTCATTGTAACGATCACCTATTCGATGTGCCGGTAAACCACACACGCTCCATCGAACTATGATGAACAATGAATCACCCTTTGCCACCTTCGCTTAGAACCAATTAGTGTGCCGGTAAACCACACACGCTCCACTAACATCTTAGCAAGGTGCAAAGTGTAATTTCATGGGATTGCATCAATTCACTTTTCCTAAAGTAACTAAGATTGGGAAATTAAAAAAAAAGTTTAGTTACTTCGTATTTCTTATTATACTTTTAATGCGAGGATGAGGTTGCCCTATTCTACCCGTTCGGCTAACGACTCTCCACCAATCAAGCAAGCGGTGGGTGTGAGTGTACACCCATTAAGCGCCATTTTATAGGCCGCAACCTTATACCCACCTTATAGATCGGCTTCATGAATGAGGCCTACTAACGGTAAGACTAGCATTTAGTTATACATATATATATTATACTATTAATATCATATTAGTATAGGGTTGTATTTTAAACTTTTTTAAAATCTAGGGATTGAAATTTAAGTTGTCTAAATTAAAACTTTTAATCACAAATATAAATTTCAAAACCTTAGGGTAGGTTTTAGACATTTAAAACATGGAGGATCAAATAACAAATAATTTCAATTAACAATTAATATCTTAATTATCTTTATTTGATTTATCTTTGATTTCTTTGAAGATAATTACCAAAATAATCAAAATAATTAATTAATTATCATATAAGGAAATTAAATATTTAATTAGTTGATAATTACCTTTAACTAGATCAAGATAACACTTATATTTATCAAAAAATCGGATTTATATTGATCTAATTAGTTTATGGAAAGTTTGGATAAGTCTAACAACTATTCTGCGTATGACTTCAGATCCTGATCTGCAATCGTAGCTTTCCAAAGCCGCTGTCAACTCTGATCATATCAGATACGCGTGTCCTTAGATAAGGGATCATATATTCCTCCATTCTAGATATCGTATGAGATATGATTTCTAATCATTCTCTTTGTATTATATCTCGATTTCCGATTTATGACGACAGACTAATTGAACAAATCAAATTAGCCCTAGCCCGGCCGAGCATTTACGTATGTCATCACTAAACCATCGAGGGGCCCAAAGATATCGCTTTTATCCTACTTTGGATAAAAGGAACGGATAAACTTTGATACAATGCTCGCTTGCACTCACTCACCGAATTACACACAACAATATGTTTTATAACACCAAGTTACTGGTGCGTTTACATATTATCAATGTGCAACCGATTCGCAAGATACAACTCACACATCTCGGTTTCAAGAATATAAGATGTTATCGTCTCACTAATCACTCGTAATACAACTTATGGAGTGATCCAAGTGAGCGTGGGTTTAATCCAATGCTCAAATCATATTCATAAGCACTCATGAATGTTGCAGCAAACATTTGCTTATGTCTAATACTCTTTTAGACAATCCACACACCAATTCACGACAGTCTTCATTCATATCTACTTCCAACATATGAGCGACTGTGGCCCGTTTGAATAATTCGATTATTCTTAATAAACTCAATTATTCTGGAAGTCAAAACATGCAAAGTGAAACACAAGAATAATACTAATCCCATATGGCCTCAAACCTTTGAGTATAAACAAAACACGTTTTATTTATCACCATATCGATTACTCATTATTTGTCGTTTCGGGTAATCAACTTTTTACTTGAATCATTACACTTGTCCCATGCTCCTAGCATGCACACAATGTTTACCTATGGTTCTTACTTTTGTGAAATAGACAAATTGAACACATTTCCAATCATTCTCATTTCACAACTCCAAATCCATTTTCTTAAGTGTAAGAATATCAAATTCTCGCTACTTATAGAATATGCTAGATTCTAACACTTTATGCAACGATCCTTTCGTAATGTCACTGCACCAAGGTCTCAAAGACTATTGCCAATGATATTACAAATTCCTCTATCGGAGATTGTTACAAGACAATTCCTTAGATATGATGTCTCTCACTCAAAGTACGTTCCTTTGAACATCCTTTTGCATAAAAGTTTCTAATCTAGACATAGATTTTCAATATTTATTTCCCAATATGGACACGCTTCAATATTTTCCATATGACAACTAATTTCTTAATAGAATCTTATCTATTTGTAATGATGTTGATATTGTCCATCCAATATGGAAACATTTCCATAATTTCCAATACTATACTTCCAACTACTCACAAGCGACCAATTCTCGTCGAACTTCGAATCGTCCTTTGATAGTTGTTTAATTATTTTAGTCAGAACCAATTCTAGTCCCTTTTCCCTCTAAATGCGCTAGACATTTGGAAAATTTTAGAATGGTCAAACATTAAAGCATTTGCAATCGATCCTATACCCGAAGCGTATGGGATATGACGCACAATGTTTTATTTTCTATGTTCTCAAAATTCGAATTGTGAAGAGGAATGCCGTAATCATAATCGAAATTTTAGGAACACACTATGTACCTTTGACTAAATTTATTAACATTCCACAACCTAATCCTTTAGATTTGAAATGAAGCATAATATCCTCTCCCTTAATTATAGCAAAACAACTTTATAACCCTTACTACTTTGCAAGGTTTAACTCTTGTTTTCTATAATTAATATTGCCAACTTTGCAATACGTGCCTTAATAATCATACAATCATAACATTTATGCTCCCACTATCATGGTGATTATTATAAAACATAACACTTATGCTCCCACTAGCTTCGACATGTATTCATAAACATCTTAACTTCCAGAAAGACAATACCTATTGAATTTCTTAAGTCCATGTTTTTAATACTTAGTGCTTTGATAATCTTTTATCAAGGCTTCTTGAACTTATACACTTTTGCCTTAGATAGTTCATATGTGTGTCTTAACAATTAAGACTAATTTCCAAACCTCACAATTCAAATTATGGAAAGGGATGCCGTAACCATTATCGAATTCGAGTATGCAATTTTACAATCACTATCTTTAAAATCTTTCTTAGTGAAAGCATTTTCTCACAATCATTTTCATGAAGGAGGAAATCTTATGACACTTAGATTTAAACGGTGTATGTGTTCCTATCCATGTGAATTTGTTAAAAACCAAAGTTTACGACAAATTCAAACTCATATGGATCGAACTTTCTTAATCTTGATTTCTTGCCTTATGGTAGCACAGCTGCCCACCACATCTTCCAAGTAGTTAAGTAGCTCACCTTTTCCTATCAATGTACTTTCCATTGATCAAGGTCCTTGCCTTTTATGCATTCAAATGAGAACTCATAGGACTCACATGCATAATTAACTCGATTGGATTGGCACAGAAACAAGATAATGTCTCCACGATAGGTTGTAAACCTCAACTCGTGTGCTAGTGATGATCAATAAGGTTTATTTGATTTGTTCTTGAAACCTTTCAAGACCATTAAGACTCCCACTGACTCCTTGACATATAAGATTCTTTTGTCAATAAACATTTCTTGACAAACAAATATTCAAGAGTTAGTGTAGTTTTTATCAAAACACTTCATAATTTTGGTCTTAGTTGGTCTTTGTCTTATTCAAGACATCACAACTTTCCACAATTGATGAATGTTATAAACCTTCTTAATACTATTCACTCAATGTCACAATCTTGACTTTAAGACTTGTTTTGGAACGAAGCATGATTGACTTCTTGATTTGACCATTTCTTCAATCTTTGAATCCTCTTCTTGGACATACAATTGTACCAAGACTCACTTAGAGGATCAATTGAGATATGTTTCTTAATCATTAAGACCTATCATAAAGCATAAAAGGTGCTCTCCCTTCTTCTTAGAATGGAGAAACTTTTATCTCTCTGCCTACATGATTCTTGTTATTCGTTCTACTATTGATCTAAACCCTTTAATCAATTCAGAATTACACTTAATCTTATAAGTATAATCATATTTACCAAACCTTTAGTAAATCATGACGAATATATTTGTTACTCTTATGGTGAACTTGATCAACACACAACTTTGTGTACTCGATCTCCTAGTCCTTCACTTGACACTTTGTCAATGAGTTAGTCTAATTTCCAAATACGTAATTTCTCATTCATCGTGCATCCACGTTGCATGATTCCAAGTTTCTGTCCAATTGAAACTTGGGCGATGAGAAACTCTCCCTATTTGGTAAATTCTTGACATTTCCATAAATAACATAACTAAGAATCATATCCATTCGTTGTAGAAATATGCAAACATCAATTTTCATAACGATTTCATTGCAAGGAAATAAACAAATAATTAAGTCAAACAAAATTTGTTTTATTTATAAAAAGCAGCGGAAAAACATTTGTCCTTACAATGCAAAATCTATTGAAAAATATGTAAAAGAAAATTTCTAACAACTCTATCATAACTATCTAAGCTCAAAATCCAATCTTCAAGTCCATGCGATCAAGATCCATCTCTTGTGATTAGATTCATCTTGCTTTCTTATCAAGCTTCCTTTCTTTTCACCGATCCTACACAACATTCAAATGTAATCTTATCACATCATGTATTAAGAATCAATGAATAGGAACTTAATGGAGTTAGATAGTGGATTCTTACCTAAAGCGTAGTCATACTTTTGACTCTCCCATCTCTTAGATCTCTTAGGTAAATAGGGCAACTTCGTCTCCAATGCCCCTTCTCTTGGTAATAAAAGCAAATTGACTCCTTTGGAACAACACATGGAACTACTTCAGACATCGCCTTTCTCTTATGATCAAACTTTTCGATCATTGCATGTCTTTCATTGCCATTGTCTATATCCATAGAGGTCTTGAAGGCAGATTCACCAATAAACTTTGCTTTTCTATTGCGCCAAACCATTGCTGATTCAGCAGCAATAAACATGTAGGTGAGATCTATAAGGGTCACGTCGTGGTTCATCATATAGTACTCTCTTACGAACTCACTATATGAGTTAGAAAGTGATTGAAGAACCCAATCAACAACCATCTCTTCACCGACAACGGATCCCATCATTCTTAACCTATAAATGTGTGACTTCATCCCTAAGACGTGTGCACACACCGACTTGCCCTCTTTATGTTTACTTGCCAAAAGGGCTTGAGTGATATTGAACCTTTCAATTTTACAATCTTGTGGGTTAGGGAGAATAATTGGAGGAGGAGGAGGAAGTGAAGCATGATTTCTTGTTCCTCGATCGAATCGTGGAATATCATCTTCATGTGGAATGCTTGCTCCACGGGATTTGAGAAGACCATAGTTGTCAAACTTTGACATCGGGAGAAAAACGAATTCAAGTTAGTTGATTGATTGAGTCCTTGGTAAATCACCCAAATGAAATTCCAAGGCTAGGACCCAACACAATATCCTACAACTCGGGAGAGGGATGCCGTAACCCAAATTGCAGAACATTTGAAGGTAAGTGAATGACGATTCACTAATTTCCACCATGAAAAACGAAAAAGAAATTTAAGTTTTAAATCTATGAAAACTCCTAGATCCTTTGAGATTCATTGAACATTTCAATGGCATGTTTAAATCTCGATATGCCCCTCTTGTTTGTGACTGGGATGCCGAGGATCACAAAGCGGGTGTGAATAACCATGCAAACTACATGGTGCCCTCACATGTTACAATCACCTATTCGATGTGCCGGTAAACCACACACGCTCCACCGAACTATGACAAACATTGAGTCACCCTTTTCTACCTTTGCTTAGAACCATTTAGTGTGCCGGTAAACCACACACGCTCCACTAACGTCTTCGCAAGAGCACAAAGTGTAATTTCATGGAATTGCATCAATTCACTTTTTGCCTAAGTAACTAAGATTAGGAATTTGAAAAACATTTAGTTACTTTGTATTTCATTATACTTATAATGGAAGGTTTCGTCCTATCCTACCCGTTCGGCTAATGACCCTCCACTAGTCAAGAGTGCGGTGGGTAAGAGTGGATACCCATTCAATCGCCATTTTATAGGCAATTTCCTTAAACACCCCTTATAGACCAGCTTCGTGAATGAGGCCTACTAACGGTAAGACTGACTTTTACTCATACATATATATAATGTTAGACTTTTAATGTTATATATAGTATAGAGTGTATTTTGTACTTTTAAAATACTATATGGTTAACTTTAACAATTACACTTTTAATTCAATTAAAAGGTTAACCTAAACTTTTATGGATTTATTAAACCTCTTTTAATTATACTCCTTAATTAATTAATAAAACCATAAGGGTGTGATTTGAACTTTTCAAAACATTACTAGAGTTTTAGAATTTAACATTTCTAATTAAACCTTTTAATCAACTTTTAAATTCCAAAACTTGAGGGCAAGTTTTGAAACCTTTTTTCAAAACATTAGGGTTTTAACTATTTCAATTTCAAAACTCCAAAACTTTTGGGTTCAAATTTAAACTATAAAACCTAAAGGGGAAAATATGAAACTTTTCATAACAACAAGATCAAATAACAAATAATCTAAACTAACATTTAGTTACATAATTATCCATATTTGATTTGTTTAATGATTTCTTGCAAAACAATTTATCAATTTACTCAAAATAATTAATCAATTATCTTATAAGGAAACAATTATCTTGTTAATTGATAATTATCTTTAATTAGATCAAGAATATAGTCATATATATCATAAAATCGGATTTATATTGATCTAACATGATAAGGTAACTATCCAAATGCAAAAACAGCAAGAAATCCCGAGATAAGCATTATCTGATGCTCGAACTCGCCGAGTACCACACTGTACTCGCCGAGTACACTGTGGTACTCGCCGAGTTCCTCAGCCATAAAGCCCAAAAACGATTTTCCAGTTATACAATGCATCAATACAATTGAAACCAAGCTAGGCTCTGATACCATTAATGGGTTTTGGTCATAAGACATCCTATGTGCTCATATAAACCCTAATGCTTGGATCTAGGTTTCTCTATTGTACATGCTTTGAATCCAAGACTATAAACCCTAATTCTAACATATGGAAATTGACATTAACATATAATTAGGTTTAAGAACATACCTTGATTGTTATGTAGCAATAACAATCCCAATTCTTCCTTGTATTGACTTTGGAAGGCTTAGAGTCACAAGTGTCACTCCTCTAATGGTTCACAAACACCATAAGCAAGTGGAGAAGGTATAAAGAGAGAGGTGAGAGGTTTGAATTCGTATCTAGGACCTCTTGGGAAGGGATACACGAATTCATGACCCTAGGGATGTTTATATAGGTGTAGAGATAGGGTTTCAGTCATTATCCTTATCTAGTTGATTATCCATTAAGCAACCAATAAGATAATCCTTGAATCCTTATCATACTCGAATTCTAAGGCTTTCCAACCTTAAATTCGTCCACCATATAAATAAGATAATCCTTACCTTATTTTGTAACTATCACATAATTACAAATCAGCCCCTCTAGTTTAATTAATTACATTTGATCACAAAACTAATTCTTAATTAATTATTGACCAATATTAATTAAACAAATATGATTTCTCCTTTAATATATTATTCTTATAACATATTAATAAATCATATTATCCTCTCTCTCTTTATTCATTTCTCCAATCAAGTTGCTTTGGTGAAGGCAACCCAAAAGGACCATGCACCATCGGGTCAAGTACATACCAAAATAGTTATGGACTTAGACACTAATCCAACAGTGTGTTCACTAGGTTTGAACTGAGTGTGTTCACTAGGTATTTTGAACTAAGTGTGTTCACTAGTTACTTTTGAACTAAGTGTTTAGCAGCAGATGTTTTGGACTACGTGTTCACCGGTTATAATCTCTAAGCCTTAACGATGGACTTCGTGCCGATTCCTTAGGATGATCCTTAGGAATAAATAAACAACGAATAGCTGATTCTTAGGATAGATCCTTAAGACTAAAGAAGATAATGGGGATGGGTAATTGGGTTGATTGCTTGATTGTTTAAACATAATAATTATATTATTGTGGGTTGAAAACCGTATATACTCACCAAGTTTCCCAACCTGACCCACTCAGTTTAGTTTATTTATATCACAGGTGTTGATATGAAGTCACATTACACTGAGAGATTAAAGAGATGTAGATCACTAGTGTAAATAAATGTAAGTTCTGTTTATGCTTATGTTTCCTGCATTGATAATGACATCCCAAACGTTTTAAAATGAATAAAATACGTTTCTTCGAAAATGTTTTAATAACGTATTTATCGTGTTTTTCTGGGAACAAATTCCGCAACATTTTTATTAAAAGAAGAACTCTGATTTTTTTTTATAAAGCATAAACAAAATCAGTCTTTTCTGGCCGTGAAAATGGGGATGTCACAGTTGGTATCAGAGCATTAGTTTAAGCGAACTAGAAATTTGTTGGAAATTTCTAGACTTAAGCTTAGAATGCTAAGCGATGATTGTGAGGTGTGAGCACTAGCTTATTTTAGGAATGATGCCTAAATTGCTTTTATGTGCTAAATAATTTGATATGCTTTATGCTATAGCTTGATTGGATCTATGGTCTATTGCCGACCGGATCTAGAAACCTTATGTGTTTAGGATTCTAAGCGTTTAACTACGATATTGGAACTAGCATATAAACGTTTCGGAGTAATAAGGATGATTTAAGACGTCAATCCTAAATTAAGATCTAGATTCACCTTATTCGGTGTATAAATCAAAATGGCAAGAACCCGCAGTGGAACTGGGAATGCAAATGAGAATAGGAATCAACCCACGGTGATTCAACAAATACATGTTGTAGTAGAAGATGTACCCGAGCCAATCACCATGGCTGGAGTACAAGCCATGATTCAGACTATGTTGGCTAAACAAAGGGAAGAAATGAGGCGGATGTTGAATAGGGAAGAACCTACTATGCCCATTGAGCAACCCGAGCTGATTCCCGAGCAATCGGAGGAACGGAACTACAGCCGCCAAGTGAGTCAAGTGGGGACTCGAGGTGAACGAAGGGATGGCCCGGAGAGGAGAAACGACAAGGATGGGTGAATGTACAAGAATTTATTGGGTGCGAAACCACCAAGTCTCTCAGGAATCCCAAAGCCTGTTGATATTATGGATTAGATCTCCGAGATGGAGATGGTGTTTGAGAGCTGCGACTGTAGCGAGAAACAGAAGACCGTCTTCGCTGTAAGACAACTAAAAACTGGAGTCTTGAGCTGGTGGAAGCTATTGGCAGACACGATGCCACGAGGAGAAGCCTTAAGGATGTCATGGGAAGAGTTTTTAGAACAGTTGAAAATGCAGTACTGCTCGGAGATAGATCTGATAGACCTAAACAACGATTTTCATAACCTGAAGAAAGGGAAGATGAGTATTGATGAGTACGCCACCGCATTCACCGAGAGAATGAAGCTATTTCCCTACTTGGTTCCTACTGAACTCTCCAAGATTGATAGATTTGCTAACGGACTACCCACTGAATTTGGCTCAATGGTCAAAATGGAAACTACCTTGAAAACAGTTGTTAGGGCAGCTAAGAACGTAGAGACCCATATAAGAGAAAAAGGTCTAGAAAAAGATAAGGCAGGAGAGAAGTGGAAGTTTGAAGGATCTTCAAGGTCCAAAAGGAGAGCAAATTATCAAAGCTTGAAGGAGGAGAAGGAGATGAAGCAAGGTGGTGTGATAAATGCAAGAAGAAACACTTTGGAAAATGCGGCGAGGAGGTGACATGTTTCAAGTGTGGAAAGTATGGACATTACACCAATGAGTGTACATCCAACGAGAGGTTGTGTTATGAATGTAAAGAAGGGGGATATCTTTCAAAGAATTGCCCAAAGAAGAATGAAGCAGCAAGGCCAAACACACAACCAAGGCCAAGGGTATTCCACATGATCCTCGACAAAGCAGAAAACCATGTGAGGAATCAAGGATGAGGAATTCATATCCGAAGATCAAGTTATGCAGTAGCCATAGTATCATATGATGTAGCCTATTAGAGGCATAGTCTAGGGTGAACTTGAACACCTATGTAATAATTTCGAGAAATAATAAAACCTTCGTTTTGCTATCTGGTGTGTTAAACTGTTATGTGATTTTCTTGTATGGTGACTTGGGTACTGCGAGACAATACTTGGGACGAGTATGAGTAGGTGTGAAAGTTAGTAGATGCATATACTACCGGAAGCACAGGACTCACACTTGGATTAGGGAAAGTCACAAGGTTACCAAAAATCTATTAATTGATTTCGTTTTATTCAAGTGTGTTGCTACCATTGTTTCGGTAATGACTAAGAAGATTGTTGATATTCCGACCCCAGCGGTCATATCAAATTGAGTCCGACTACGATGAGTATGTTACGTAGTTCAGAGAAGCAAGTTTGATGTAGCGTCCGACTTAAACCAAACGGTTGAAATCAAAGCGATCAATAGAAGTATCGCGCTCGTTGTTAAAGAAGTTGGTAGTTAGAAATGATACATGTTAAAATTTGATTATATCACATTAGATCATGAAGGAAGGCATATTCCATTCCGGAATTTGACTCTAAGAGACCTGAGTCTAAGCGTTGTTACATACGATAATAGGTCATTAGAATATGACACATCGGCCAATTATAGCAATCAAATTAACTTATCCCAAGAAGAAGAAGGAGTCTCTGGTAAAGAATGAGCTTGTGACACGAAGGTCATGATTGAAAGTCTAACGAGCAGGTGCAAGACCGAGCACCGCCTCCAGTCAAGGAGTCTAAGAGTTAGATACTTGTTCAAAGCAACATAGAAGTTACAGTTATTACCTAGGATGAAGAGATAATGTATGGAGTCATTATACAATCCTATTTCGTTGATAATTCTGGGACGTAATCATCCTAAGGGGGAGATAATTGTAACGCCCGTAGATCCGGGCTAGTCAAATTAGAGGCAATAAGGGTCGAAAATGACTTTTCGACAAAATATTAATTAGAAAAAATAATCTTAACCAAGTTGTATTATATGTTACAAGGTTTTTGTACATATAAAGAACGCCGAAATCCGAGTTATAACGAAGAAGTTATTACCTGTTGAAGTTTCGCGACGGAACCGACACGATACTGGGAAGTGTAAATAGTGAATTTACGATAGAGCAAGATTTAGCCTTAGCGATCTAAACAAAAGTCATAGAATATGTTAAACTAAGAACATTGATAAAAAGAACGCCCAAATCTGACTTCGAATGAATAAGTTATGATTTTTCGAAGTTTCGGATTAGCAGTGTACAGTCCGAAATTCGAATGTTAGATCAAGTAGTTTTTAGCCGATACAACCTAAACGAGAATCGAAGATCTCGTTAATAGTAGCGTAACGAGAGAAAAATGGGCAAAAACGGACATCGGATGAAGAAGTTATGAGGATTTAATGAACCAATCCTGTCCCGGCCTGTTAATAATATAAAATTTAAAATCGACGGGGTCTAAACGAAAGTTATAGAGTACGTTCCCACCTTCGCGTGATGGGGTCTAAATGAAAGTTGTAGAGTACGTTCCCACCTTCGCATGGATATAAAGAATGTCAAAAACGGAGGTCGTATGCGAAAGTTACGAATTTTTGAAGTTGTAACTCGAATTTGCGAAGCTGGTGCAATGGGTGATGACGTGGCTCGATTAGGGCCGTAGCTTGCAGATCACAGTCTGGTCTTCGGATTCGGATACGTAGCCCTCGCATACGCCCCGCATACGCAGCTCGGAACACCCAGCGTTCTCCTCTCTTGTGTGGTCCGAAGAATGCCCACGTCGCCCCACCGGGAGCGAGACACATGCTCCTACGCGCAGCGTAATGCTATTGTACGCCCAGCGTACCTCCAAAGGCTCGTGCCTATAAATAGGTTGCGAGGGTTGCCGAGCAAAACACACCAATTTCTTTCTCTCTCTAAAATTCTTTCTCTCTCTAGGGGTTTTAACCCTCCCCTAAGCCTAGGTGATCCCCTAGCACCCTAAGGAAGCCCCGAGGCTCCCGGAGTCCCGAGAAAAAGTGTATTTTGGTTTCGAAATGCTGCTCCAAATAAGTTCCGGTTTTCGATAAAATTCGTTGTAAGTGTGCTACGCTTACGCAATTTTCAATATAGCTTTCAAATAATTATAGGAATGTTATTAGGTCCTTAAAATAATTATTTGGGCTATTATTATGAGTTATATTGAGTGTTATTAACGCTTATATAATAATAATAATAGTCAGACTAATTAATTTGTCGCGGTTATCGTTAGACAAAACCCTAGTGGTATTGGTACTAAGTTTTATCGAAGGAAATTGTTTTGAGAGTATCGAAGCGCTATTCAAGTACTAAGTCATCACCTTTCAAGTGAGTGCATAGTTACTTTCATCTTACACATAGATATGAAGTATTTTAATATAAATTACGTGCTATGTGTGCATATTGTCTGAATACTTGTTGCCTATGCTGGGTGAAAGATTTTTATACATGTTTTAAATGATTTAAACTGTATATGTATTTTATATCTACAAAACGTGTTGGGTAAAACATGGGTAGATGAAATAGTTGTTGTGTGATAACACGATGGAATACATCAATGTTGCAGTGATCCAGTCATCTAGTGGAGTATAGATGATGACCATGGAAGATACTAGACAGTTCAGTGGAACGCTAGCAGGCTCGTAACCTGTAGGTGTTTTTGAACTAGGTGCTTATTAGATATTTTTGAACTAAGTGTGTTCACTAGGTTTAAACTGAGTGTGTTCACTAGGTATTTTGAACTAAGTGTGTTCACTAGTTACTTTTGAACTAAGTGTTTAGCAGATGTTTTGGACTACATGTTCACCACTTATAATCTATAAGCCTTAACGATGGACATCGTGCCGATTCCTTAGGATGATCCTAAGGAATAAATAAACGAGGAATAGCTGATTCTTAGGGCAGATCCTTAAGACTAAAGAAGATAATGCGGATGGGTAAGTGGGTTGATTGTTTGATTGTTTAAACATAATAATTATATTATTGTGGGTTGAAAACCCTGTGTACTCACCAGGTTTCCCAACCTGACCCACTCAGTTTAGTTTATTTATATCACAGGTGTTGATATGAAGTCACATTACACTGAGAGATTAAATAGATGTAGATCACTAGTGTAAATAAATGTAAGTTCTATTTATGCTTATGTTTCTGTGTTGACAATGACATCCCAAACGTTTTAAAATGAATAAAATAAGTTTCTTCAAAAATGTTTTAATAACGTATTTATCGTGTTTTTCTGGGAACAAATTCCGCAACATTTTTATTAAAAGAAGAACTCTGATTTTTTTTTTATAAAGCATAAACAAAATCGGTCATTTCTGGCTGTGAAAATGGGGATGTCAATCACATTTATCTATTATATGTTTCTAAAACTATCTAATCTAAACTAATATCACCCTTAAGTCCAATGCTCCTAGCGTGCTGCAAGTGCTTAACCCTACTCAGTCCCTTCGCAAGCGGATCTGCTGGGTTATCTTCTGATGATATCCTCTTGACCACGAGTTGTCCTTCTTCTACTCGATGTCTAATAAAGTGATATTTTCTATCGATATGCCGAGAGCTACCATGATCCCTCGATCCATTGGTCAAGGCAACCGCTCCTTCATTATCACAGAAAATTTCCATAGGCTCCTTTATGGCGGGCACAACTCCAAGGTCACCAATGAAGTTCTTTAACCATATCGCCTCCTTTGACGCTTCGCTCACTGTAATATACTCCGATTCGCACGTTGAATCAGCTACAGTTTCCTGCTTGGAACATTTCCAAGTTACTGCTCCACCATTTAGGGTAAAAACCCAGCGCGACTGCGAACGGTAGTTGTCTCTGTCGGTCTGAAAACTGGCGTCACTATATGCTCGCACCTTTAAGTCATTACTCCCTCCAAGGACTAGAAACCATTCCTTGGTTCTCTGAAGGTACTTAAGAATATTCTTAACTGCACTCCAATGAGCTCTACCAGGGTTCCCTTGATATCTACTGACCATGTTCAAAGCAAGGGCCACATCAGGGCGAGTACAAGTCATAGCGTACATGATTGAGCCAACTGCGGAAGCGTAAGGTACTTGGCTCATCACAGCTATCTCGACTTCAGTACTCGAACTTTGAGTCTTACGCAACTTGGCATTACTTTGTATCGGTAGTTCTCCCTTCTTCGAGTTTTCCATACTAAAACATTTTATTACTTTATCCAAGTAAGTATTCTAACTAAGTCCTATTAGTCTCTTACTTCGTTCTCTCACTATCCTTATTCCCAAAATATAGGAAGCCTCTCTGAGGTCCTTCATAGAGAAACACTTCCCGAGCCAGGAGTTAACCTCCTGCCAAGTCGGGATGCCGTTTCCCATGAGCAGTATGTCATCGACATACAAAACGAGAAAGCTAACTATACTCCCACTGGCTTTGACATATACACGCGATTTATCTTCTCTTCGTACAAATGCAAACTCTTTGACTTTCTCATCAAAGCAAAGATTCCATCTGCGAGATGCTTGCTTAAGTCCATAAATGGACTTCTCAAGCTTGCACACTCTATTGGAATGCTTCATATCGACAAAACCTTCTGGCTGAGCCATGTAAACATCCTCCACCAACTTCCCATTAAGGAAAGCGGTCTTGACATCCATTTGTCAAATGTCATAATCATGAAATGCAGCAATGGCTAGCATCAACCTAATATATTTTATCTTGGCAACTGGTGAGAAGGTCTCATCATAGTCAACTCCGGGAGTTTGAGTAAAGCCCTTCGCCACCAATCGCGCCTTATACGTGTGCACATTCTCATCCACGTTGGTCTTCTTCTTGAAGATCCATTCGCACCCAACCGTCTTACGTCTGGGCACATTATCAACCAAGTTCCAAACTTGGTTGTCATACATGAACTGAATCTCGCTGTCCATTTCCTCTTTCCATTTAGCATACTTCGGGCCTGCTATGGTTTCCTTATAACTGTTAGGTTCATCTAGATTTACTAATGTACTGTCACTAATATATGTGTCCCCTTCGGTAGTAAAATGAAAACCATACAACTGGGGTTGAATTCTAACTCTTTCGGAATGTCTAAGAGGTAAGGATTGGTCAATCAGTTCAACCGAAGTTTCCTCCTCGGGTTGAGCGCCAGTGGTCGAGGTTCCTTCATCACTCGATTCTTGAATCTCATCAAGATCGATTTGCCTCCCACTGTCTCATTGGCTTATGAGTTCTCGATCTCGAAAAACTCCTCTCCTCGCAACGAAAACGACATTGTCACTCGGTCTATAGAAGAGATTGTTGGATTAATGTCTAAGTCCATAACTATAATTGGTAAGACTTGACCCGACCCGACATGGTCCATTTGGGTTGCATGGCATCATGCACTTGGATAGACTATAATGAGAGAAATAAGACACTTATGGTTATTAATATATTATAAGTTCTAGTATATTAATAATAAGAATAATGATATTATTTAATTAGTATTGATCAAGAATTAATCTAGGATTAATTAAGTGATCAAAAGAAGACTAATTAAATATATGGGTTGATTGTGTAAATCATCCATACTTGTATAGTGGGCTAATGCTCCATGGATAATCAAGTTGGGCTAAAACCCATAGGATGGTCCATGGATGCTCCATGGTGTATTTGAACCCATGGATCCAAGGAAATGGAAATTCATGACAATTAGGGTTTACCCTAATTGTAACACTATATAAACATCTTATTCTTGATCAAAATCGGCCACTAGTGAGAGAAAGAAAAGGGCTAGCCGATTTCATGAAGTGTAGAATTCTCTCTAAGTTATTCCAAGTGCTTATGGTGTTGTGTGAACCATTTGAGGTGTCACACTTGGGGCACTAGGCACTCAAGCTTCATGAAGACATTCTACATCAAAGAGGTATGTATTCTATCTTGTTATATTGATAGTTTTGTATGCTAGATTAGGATAATACCTTGGATGTTCATATTTTCATGTATAATAGAGAAAACATAGATCCAAGGTATTTAGGGTTGCATGTACACTTAGGAGTGTTAGAATGCTCATAACCCAATAGTGGTATCAGAGACTGGTTTTTTTCTTGTTATACTTGGATAGAAGCTGAAAAATCGAGTTTTGTTGCTGTCTACCCAGCAGACTCGCCGAGTCCATGAAGGCACTCGACGAGTCCATGGCAAAAAGCATCCAACTCGCCGAGTTGGTTAGTGCACTCGACGAGTTGGACCCCCAGACAGCATAAATTCGATCCTTTTGGCTGGAATTGGACTAGGAACATTACCCTAAGAGGTTTTTGAACTTATAAACTTGTTTTTGATGTGGTAATGTTCATGCTAATCCAATTTTAAAGATAATTGTCAATAGATTCATGTTTTGTATTAGTTTAAAGGTTAGACTAATTACATGAAAAAGTTTGATTTGAATTATCTTGTTCTTATGAGTTGCTTAGATTAATAGAAAAGTTGAATGAAATAGTTGTTTTCAATCCAAATTAATCTAAGAGTTGATTATAAAATGTGTTTGTGTAACTTGTCCTCAAGTTACATGAAGAGTCACATTAAAGACTCGTAAAACTCATAAAATTGGCAAAGGTTACAAAAATGAAGAGTCTAGTTCTAATTAATTGGAGTTATGACTTCATAATTTGTCCTCAAGTTATGGAGGACCAAGAGTCTCTTCATTAAATAAAAAAAAGTGTAACCTTAATTAATTCCATAAGTTATAAAATAAAGAAAAGTTAATTCTTTTATTAGTTTAAAGTCTTCCATAACTTGTCCTCAAGTTATGGAACTTGAAGAGTTTTTGGATTAAAACTACTTTAAACACATAAGTTATGGAATTAATTAGTTTTGAATAGTTTCAAAACTTGCCCTCAAGTTTTGGAATTTGTAAAGTTTTCTCTTATGAATACTTTAATTCCAAGTTAGCCCTTAGAATTTTAAAAGTTAAAATTCAACCCTTATACTTTATAATATTATAAGTTAATAATATATATATATGTATAAGAGTAAAGTCGGTCTTACCGCTAGTACGCCTCATTCACGAAGCCGGTCTATAAGGTGGGTATAAGGTTGTTGCCTATAAAATGGCAACTTAATGGGTGTCCACTCTCACCCACCGCTTGCTTGACTGGTGGAGGGTCTTTAGCCGAACGGGTTTGACAGGACTATAATTCTCCCTTCATTAAAAGTATTAATGATAAATACTAAGTAACTAAACTCTTAATAATTCCCGATCTTAGTTACTTAGGAAAATGTGAATAAGGTGCTAATCCATGAAATTACACTTTACACTTTGTCTAAGTCGTTAGTGGAGCGTGTGTGGTTAACCGGCACACTAACTTGGACTTAACAAGGTAGGTAAAGGGTGACTTAATATTTATCATAGTATCGATGGAGCGTGTGTGGTTAACCGACACATCGATTGAGGGGTAATTTATTACGGGTACCAAGTAATTTGCATGGTTACTTCACACCTTGTTTTGTGATCCTCGGCATCCCAGTCACAAAACCTGAAGGGCACACTCGAGATTGAAACATGCCATTGAACAGTTCAATGAATCTCAAAAGATCTAGGAGTTTCAAAAACCAATTAAAACCTAATAATACATTTCGTTTATCTTGGTGGAAATTGGTGAATCGTCATTCACCTACCATCAAATTGTTTTATAGCTTGGATTACGGCATACCTCTTCTAAGTTATAAAATAGTTTGTTGGGTCCTAGCCTTAATATTTCATATTGGGTGTCATATTAAGGACTATAAATCAACTATCTTGAATATCTCCCATAACATGTCTGATTTAGACATTTATGATCTTCCCAAATCTCTTGAAACAAGCTCTCCTAAATGAAGATGATGTCCCTTGGAAATCATACTTCTTTCACCTCCTTCGATTATTCTCCCTAACCCACAAGTTCTTGAAAAGTTTAAGGTCACTCAAGCCCTATTGGCAAGGCAAGGTCTAGGTGTGATCACATCTTGGAGATGTAGTCACATATTGACATGTCAGGAGAGTTGGGTGTCAAAGTCTTGAGAAAGTTGTAGGTTTAACTACTTTCTAAGTCACATAGTGAGTTCTTTTGGAACACCTATGAAACAGACTATGACAAGACCTTTAATGATCTTATCTATTTGCTAAGATCAACTTCCTAAAACTTTATTGACATTGGATATCTAGTAAAGCTCTCTCTTCCCAGTGGAAAGGGATCGGCCATAGTCAACTCGGTTGACCAAATGGTAAAGAGAAAAGCTAAGTCTGTGATAGTCTCGTGTACCATTATCAAAGGGTCCATATGTTTATATTGCCAAAGGAAGGGGCATTGATTGCAAAGCTGCCAAGTTTACCTAAGGATGTTAAAGTCAATAAGTTTGACTCCACTTCAGGTAAAGTCCACTATCTAACTCTGCTAAGTTTCTATTCTGAGATTCTTATTACATGATATGACTGGGTCACGTGTTGATGTTTTAAGAATCAAAGAAAAGTGAAGGAACTTAAAGAAAGAATATGCTGAATCTGATCGCATAGATGGATTTCAATCGCGTAGTTTGAAGATCGGATTCTTGAGCTACTTCTTAGGAGTTATGAAGTATTGCTTAGGAATAGATAACAACAAGTTTTCATATGGATTGTAAGGATAAGTTTTTCCGCATAGTTTTAAAATAAAAGAAAATTTTTATTTTAGTTATTTTAAAATATCCTTACAATGGCATTTGAGGAAAAATTATTGCTTATATGATTCCATTAATAGCAAGAGTGGAAATATGAAATTGATTCCTTCATTTGTGGTAATGTCTAAATTTACCAAATAAGGAAAGATTCTCATCACCCAAGTTTCATTTGGACCGGAACTTGGAATCATGCAAGTGGTATAGCATGATGAATGAGAAATTTCAAGTATTGGAAAATTAAGACTAACTACTTGTTCACATGGATGTGTGAGTCAAGTAATGGAGTAAGGGATCGAGTACATAGTCATGTGCACTGATTAAGTCCACCACAAAAGATATAAGGCTATTCGTCATAGTTTACTAAAGCTCAGTAAATATGATTATACTTACAAGCTTAAGTGTAACTCTGAGACATTGGAAAAGGTTCCAATGCATGGCAGAGCGAATAAGAAAAATCAAATTAGGCAGAAGGATAAAAGTTTCTCAAATCTAAAAAGATGGGAGAGTACTTTAGTATCAGTTTTGTGATCATCTTAATGATTAAGAAACCATTTCAAAAATTAGTTCTCTAAGGAAGTCTTAGTGCATTCTTATGACTAAGAAGAAGGGATCTTGAATTGTTGAAATGGTTAAATCAAGAAGATGAGTCATACTTCGTTCCAATACAAGTCTTAGAGTCATACTCCAAGATTGTAATTTGAGTGACATGTCTTTAAGAAGGTTTAAAACACTTATCAAATGTAAGAGTAAAAGTTTTCTACTCTTGTACATTTGAAATTGGTAAGTTGTGATGTTTTGGATAAAACAAAGACCAACTAACGCCAATTGTGTGAAGTGTTTGTCTTGGTTAGAATCCACACTATCTCTTGGATGTTTGACAAGGGAGTCTTATAGGTCAAGAGGACAGTGGGAGTCTTAAAGGTCTTGAAAGTCTCAAGAACTAATCAAGAATGAAACCTGAAGTTCCTCACTAGCACACAACTTGAGGTTTATAACCTATCGTGTTGACATATTCTGTGCCCATTCCAGTTAAAGTTGGCTTTGCATATGAGTTCTTCGAGTTCTCAATGTGTTGCACAACAACTTGGAAGCAATGGCAGGCCCTTGAGCTGCCAAGTGGCAAGAAGTTAAGATTGAGTTCAGTCCATATGAGTTCGGATTTGTCATTATCCTTGTCTTGTGACTATGGTTTTGACAATTCACATGGATAAGAACACATACACCATTAAATCTAAGTGTCATAAGGTTTCTCTCCGATTCATGAAAATGATGGTGAGGAAACACTTTCACTAAGTAGATTTTAGTTAGATAGCAATTGTGATATTTGCATTCTCAAAGTCGTTAGTGGAGCGTGTATGGTTTACCGGCACACTAACCTGGACTTGTGAGAAGTGGCAAAAAGGTCTAACCATTATGATTACGGCATCCCTCTTCATAATTGTTTAGACACACAAGTGTGCTATCTAAGGGAAGGTGTATGATTTTGATAAAGTTCTATCAAAACAATCCAGTATCAGAAATCTGAACTTTGGTAAGGAAGTCAATAAAGTATTGATTTCTAGAAGTCCAGCTGATTTCTGAGTACATGTCAAAGCTAGTGGGAGCATAAGTGTTATGCTAATGATCATCATGTTAGTGGGAGCATGATAATTATGATAAAGATTGCAAGTTAGCAATGTTAATTATAGAAAACAAAAGGTTTCAATTGGGAAAAAGTTGTTTTGCTATAATTAAGGGAGAGGAAATTATACTTCATCTCAAATCTATAAGCTTAGATCGTGAGGTTTTAATCATTTAGTCAAGGAAATATATATGAATTTCATGTTGGAACATAAGGAAATTCTGTATATGGGTCCATTATTTGCGTTCTTAAATTCGATTATGATTACGGCATCCCTTTTCATAATCTAATTATGAGAACTTGGCAAATAGAAATGGAAATGTTATAGCAAAAGACTGGTTTAGTCTTTATGTGAGACATCATGAATCGTGTCCCATATGCTTTGGATATAGGTTCGATTACATGTGCTATATTCATCCTTTCTAAAAGTTTCCAAATGCCTGGGGCATTAAGAAGGGAAAAGGTTTAGAACTGGATATGACTAAAAGGATTAAACAATTGTCGAGGACAATCTAAGGTTTACCAAAGATTGGTTTCTCAAGGACAGTTGGAAGTATAGTGATAATTCTGGAAGGACCATATTGACCTAATCTGTAAGGAGGCAACTCTTGTTCAGAAGTGATAGTCAAAATGGAATCTGGAAATGTTTCAAAGTTAGAATTTTCAATCTGTGTAAGATTAAGGAAACTTAATGCAAGAAGCATGTTTCCAAGGAGTTGATCTCCTTTGGAATACTCTGTAATGATTGTTGCCAAGTCTTTGTGAATTTGTGCATAATCGTTACAAGAGGATCAATGCATATAAGTTTAGAATCTAACAGATTTCAGTAAATGACATGAATTTGGAATTCTTGTATTTGCAGTAAGGATTTGGGAGTGTGAAAAGAGAATCATTGAAGTTATGTTCAATTGATCTAGTTCACAAAGTAAAGATCATAGACAAACATAGTATGCATACTTGGTGTATGACATGACTAGTGTTTAGAAAACATAGTGTACATGCTTAGAGCATGGTACAACTATTGTTTTAAATTCAAGAATAAAGTTGATAGTTGAAACAGTATACAATGAATAATGTCTAATCATATGGTGATAAATAAAAGGTGTTTTATTTATGTTCATAGGTTTTGATACCATATTGGATTCATTTATATTGTGTTTCACTTTGCATGTTTTGACTTCCCGAATAAACTAGGTTATTCTTCCAGAATGACTAAGTTATTCAAACCATCCACAGTCGGTCATATGTTGGAAGTAGATATGAATTAAGACTGTCATGGGTTGGCTTGTAGAGGTCTAAGGTGTTGGACTGATTTGATGATGACAAATGGAAGTGCTCGGCCGGGCCAGGACTGATTTGATTTGTTCAATTAGTCATTCGTCATAAATCAGAAATCGAGAAACAACAAATGGACAGAGAGAATGATTATAATCCATGTCTCAGTCCATATGATATCTAGAATGGAGGAATATATGATCCCTTATCTAATGGACAAGTCATTGACAAAGGTCAGAGTTCATCTACAAGGTCAAGAGTTCGACAGAAGCTTTTGAGAGCTACGATTGCCAGTTGGTTCCTGAAGTCATATGCAATAATAGTTTTAGACTTATCCAAGTGGGAGACTGTTGGATTAATGTCTAAGTCCATAACTATAATTGGTAAGACTTGACCCGACCCGGCATGGTCCATTTGGGTTGCATGGCATCATGCACTTGGATAGACTATAATGAGAGAAATAAGACACTTATGGTTATTAATATATTATAAGTTCTAGTATATTAATAATAAGAATAATGATATTATTTAATTAGTATTGATCAAGAATTAATCTAGGATTAATTAAGTGATCAAAAGAAGACTAATTAAATATATGGGTTGATTGTGTAAATCATCCATACTTGTATAGTGGGCTAATGCTCCATGGATAATCAAGTTGGGCTAAAACCCATAGGATGGTCCATGGATGCTCCATGGTGTATTTGAACCCATGGATCCAAGGAAATGGAAAGTCATGACAATTAGGGTTTACCCTAATTGTAACACTATATAAACATCTTATTCTTGATCAAAATCGGCCACTAGTGAGAGAAAGAAAAGGGCTAGCCGATTTCATGAAGTGTAGAATTCTCTCTAAGTTATTCCAAGTGCTTATGGTGTTGTGTGAACCATTTGAGGTGTCACACTTGGGGTACTAGGCACTCAAGCTTCATGAATACATTCTACATCAAAGAGGTATGTATTTTATCTTGTTATATTGATAGTTTTGTATGCTAGATTAGGATAATACCTTGGATGTTCATATTTGCATGTATAATAGAGAAAACATAGATCCAAGGTATTTAGGGTTGCATGTACACTTAGGAGTGTTAGAATGCTCATAACCCAACAGAGACATCCAAAGGATTTCTGCGGGTATCCGATGAAAATACATTGCTCACTATGAGGTTCGAGTTTGTCGTGAGTCTCTCATCTTACGAAAACCTCACATCCCCAAACCTTAATATGTGCCAACGAGGGAGCTTTCCCTGTCCACATCTCGTGAGGTGTTTTGGCAACCTTCTTTGTAGGGACTCGGTTAAGGATATGGGCGGCAGTCTCTAAGGCATACCCCCATAATGAGATAGGTAGTGAAGCACGACTCATCATAGAACGGACCATGTCTAACAAGGTTCGATTACGCCTTTCTGCCACACCATTCAATTGTGGTGTCCTAGGTGGCATCAATTGCGAAACTATTCCGCATTCCTTGAGATAGTCGTGGAATTCATGACTTAGGTACTCTCCTCCTCGATCGGATCGAAGCATCTTGATTTTCTGCCCAATTGATTCTCCACTTCATGCTTGAATTCTTTGAACTTTTCAAACGTATCTGATTTGTGCTTAATTAAGTAAATATACCCATATCTACTATAATCATCGGTGAAAGTCACGTAGAAGCGGTTCCCATCCTTTGTGGAGGATCTAAATGTCCCACATACATCGGTATGTATGAGATCCAATAAACCCCTCACCCCTCTCACAAGTGCCAGTGAAGGGTGACTTGGTCATCTTTCCAAGTAAACAAGATTCGCATGTGTCATCTTCCCTAAGGTCGAATGACTCCAGCACTCCATCCTTTTGGAGTTGGGATATACGCTTCTTATTGACATGTCCAAGAAGACAATGCCATAAAGATGCTTTATCCATACTATTGGAAGAATCCATACACAACACATCATTTCCTATGTTATCTATAACCATAACAGTTTCATAAATTCCATTACAAGGCATTGATTCAAAATATAAAACACCATTTAGATAAGCATAAATCGAACCATTCTCATTATTAAACGAATATCTAAATCCTTGTCTAAATAAACCATGAAAAGAAATGATGTTTCTTGCCATATCTGGCGAGTAGCAACAATTATTTAAATCTAAATTCAATCCATTACCAAGCACCAAAAAATACACTCCAATCTTGGTAACAAGCGACGATCTTCTGTTCCCCATGATTAGATTATTCTTCCAAGCTCCACATCCCTATTTCTTCCTAGTCCCTGCAAATCAGAACAAATTTGGTAACCACACCCTGTATCAAGAACCCAAGAAATAGCATGAGATGAGTCATCAGATTTAATTGTGTATATACCTGCAAAAGATGGTTTGATCTTCCTATCCTTGATGGCTTTCAGATATTCCGGGCAACTTCTCTTCCAATGCCCTATTTTGTGGCAATGATGGCATTCTGCCTCCTTTGGGTTAGGGTTGGGCTTAGCAAGATCAACCTTGGTCCCACTAGAAGAGGAACCATCTTGGACTTTCCCTTGCGGTGGTTCTTTGACGGAGCCTTCCTCTTCTTTCCCCTTCCCTGCCCAATAGCCAAAACAGGAGTAGCGGGTGGATTAGGAGTTGGTGCAACAGACTTATCCTTGAGGTTGCTCTCAGCAGTCCTTAGGAGCCCTTGGAGTTTGCTTAGGGTGACCTCTTCCTTGTTCATGTGGTAGGTCATCCTAAATTGGTTGTATCATGAGGGCAAGGAGTGAAGAACAATGTCGATAGCCTAATCTTCCCCAAAGTTGACATTCAACTTGCGAAGACGATCAACATACCTTTGCATCTTTTGTAAGTGCACGGTTAGAGACTCTCCACTTCCCATTTTAACAATGATCATATTCGTTATGATCTCATAGCGCTCTTGCCTCGCGATTTGGTGATATCTCTCCATCAAGTCTAGATGCATCTCATAAGTATACATGTCCTCATAGGACTTTTGGAATTCGGAGTTCATTATGGCTATCATGATGCAATGGACTTTTGTTGCATCACGTTCATGTGTCTCAAAGACAGCCGTTTCTTCGGGAGTAGCAGTTTCTGGATTGATCTTCTCGAGCTTCTCATCGAGCATACTCCTTTTCCTCGTAATGTGCGATCGTGCGAATGTATCTTATCCATTCACTAAAGTTTGATCCATCAAAAGTCACTTTTTGACAAAGACTCATTAACGTGAATGAGTTAGCAACAGCGTTGCTTGCGTTCGACATCTACAAATAGAAAGGACAAAGTTTGATTAGTATTGAATCCCTAATTACACACCCAAAATGAAAAATTAGGGCTAGGACCCAACAACATTATTTACATATTAGAAAAGGGATGTCGTAATCCAACATGCAAACAATTTGGAGGTAAGTGAATGACGATTCACTAATTCTTCGCCATGAAAAACATAACCTTAAGTTTTAAATGCATTGAGAATTCCTAGATTTTCTTGGAGATTCATTGAACTTTTCAATGGCATGTTTAAATCTCGATATGCCCCTCTCGTTTGTGACTGGGATACCGAGGATCACAAAGTGGGTGTGAATAACCATGCTAATCTACACGGTGCCTTCATTGTTACAATCACCTATTCGATGTGCCAGTAAACCACACACGCTTCATTGAACTATGATAAACAATGAATCACCCTTTGCCACCTTTGCTTAGAACCAATTAGTGTGCCGATAAACCACACACGGTCCACTAACTTCTTAGCAAGGGTGCAAAGTGTAATTTCATGGGATTACATCAATTCACTTTTGCCTAAAGTAACTAGGATTGGGAAATTGGAAAAACATGTAGTTACTTTATATTTTAACATTGTACTTTTAATGAGAAGAGAGAGTTTCCCTATCCTACCCGTTCGGCTAACGACCCTCCACCAGTCAAGCAAGCGGTGGGTGTGAGTGTACACCCATTAAGCGCCATTTTATAGGCAACAACCTTATACCCACCTTATAGACCGGCTTCGTGAATGAGGCCTACTAACGGTAAGACTAGCATTTTAGTTATACTTATATATATTCATTAAGCTTTAATAATATAATAGTATAGGGTTGAATTTTAAACTTGTAAAACTCTAGGGGTTGAAATTTAGATTATTTCTAAATTAAACTTTTAATCACAAAATTTAAATCTCAAAACTTCAGGACAAAATTTGAACTTTTCAAAAATAGAGAGATCAAATAACAAATAATTCAAATAACTAATTTCATAATTATCTATATTTAAGCTAGTACAATTTTAGTCATTAGATAATTACCAAATAATTTTAAATAGTCAATATTTATCATATAAATAACCAATATTCAAAAGATTTGAAATTATCTATTGTTATGTCAACAATAATCATAAAACTAAGTCAAAATTCATATTTTAACATAACAAAACGATTTAGGTATCAAATCCAAGACAAAACAGAAACAAAATCCCGAAATATCCTCTGCGTGACTTGACGCTTGGACTCGCCGAGTCAGCTTTGGACTCGTTGAGTAGGGCCAACTTGCCGAGTCCAGACACTGACTCGCCGAGTTGGGTCGGACAGAGGTCAACAAAAATGACTTTCAGCAAGCAAAGCAGTTTAGCATCATATTCAATTGAAACCAATCAAGGCTCTGATACCACTTATGGGTTTGAGCCAAAAGAACTTTCCTATGTGCACATGCAAACCCTAATGCTTGGATCTAGGTTTCTCTAATTGAACATGCTTTGTATCCAAGACTTTGAATCATAGATCTAGTGTAAACAATCAATTCATAACATATGAAATCAAACCTAGAAGAATACCTTGAGTTACTTGCTTGAAAACTTATTTTCTTTAGAGCTTAGAGTCACAATTGTCACTCCTCTAATGACTTACAAACACCTACTAGCAAGAAGATGATTTGAGAGAGGGAAAGAGGTGAGAAATCAGCTCTAGGGTTTCCTCATACATAGAGTGGCCGATTTCTCCAACCCTAAGGGTCTATTTATACTATGAGTTCTTAGGGTTTTACCTTAAACCCTAATTGGATAACTTAGCCTCAAAGCAGTCCAAAGATCCTTCTAGATAATGCCTTGGATGATTTTTAGGATATCTGTATCCTTAAAATCATCCCTTCCATATCCATAAGGATTCATAGCCTAAAACACGACTATCACAAATTTGACAGTTTATGCCCCTTTATTCTATTAATCTCTTTAAGTCACCAAATTAATTCCTAGTTAATTTATGACTTATATCAATCAAATAATATTATTATTCCTTTAACATATTATTCTTATAATACATTAATAATAATATCTCTTCTCTCTATATAAATCACCTTATCAAGTTGCTATGGTGAAGGCAACCCAAAAGGACCATGCACAATCGGGTCAAGTACTTACCAAATATAGTTACAGCCTTAGACACTAATCCAACAATGAGGCCATCAAGTGAGTATTCAGATGCTTAAATAGGATGCAAAACCCCGAGTTTAGGGTTTCATACTGGCAGCCCTACTCGTCGAGTTGAGGCTCTCAACTCATCGAGTAGGCGACTTAAAATCCCGCGTCCATTTAAGTTTCTACTTGACAAGTTTGGGGCTCCCAACTCATCGAGTAGCTCTACAAAAGTGAATAAGTTATTACTAAATGCATACCAGGAACCAGGCGTTACAGGTTGGGTTGAGTTGGCTGGGATGACTCAGTTGACCTAGTTGGTTTGACCAGTTGACTTTGACAAAGTTTGACCTTGAGGGTATTTTTGGTATTTTGATGGAAATTGGTCATTAGTGGGAATAAGTGTCAGTTAGATACCTAAGATTCGGATTCGGGACCTCATCAACTTTTGTACAGTTTGTGAGGCAAGTTTTCCTCACTGTACTTTCAGGTCGAAGGCACCAAGGTCGGCCCATTGGATTGTTATCCTAGTTTATCATATGTTGGTATGTTGTAGTGATCTGTTAGATCTGTATCCTGGTATATATGATGATGTTACGCTTAGTGATCTATAAGATTTGTTTGATTATCTGTTGACTAGTTATATGTATGCTTATATGTTATGTATATGTCGACATGGTTTATGTGTGGTTGGGTTGAGGCAGAATAGTGTAGACTGAAGGACAAGAGACCTACGGCATCCCAGATAGACTGCAGGCCCGAGAGGTGTACCAATCAGACCGAATGCCCAGAGAATGTTCCAAATAGGTTGAAGGACCGGTGAGGCGTACCGGTCATGCTGAAGGTTCTGTGAGTGTAGCCGATAGATTGTAGGCCGGTAGGGCATTCTATTCAGGCTGAAGGCTCTGTATTCATGCTATTTTTTATTATGATTGTGTCTTGTGTTGGTACTTTGGGGAACTTACTAAACGTTGGCTTACAGTTTTGGGCTATAATTCAGGTACTTTGGATGATCGCGGGAAGGCGAAGGCGTGACCGTACACATCCTTATGTTTTTGACTTATGATTTTGGGAGACTCTAATGTTGAACATGTTTTAAAAACTATAACTATAAACAATTTGTGAAATTGGTTGGTTTTAAAAAGTTTAAATTTATCATGATTTTTATGGGTGTTACAAATCATATCTCTTCTATACGACATTTGTTGTCTACTGTCTTTATATCGACACATAGGTATTGATGAGATCTTCAACTCTTGTTTAGGTTGTTTTTCCTAACAATCGATCGATTTGAATTTTGGTTTTTGTGCTAACACAGGTATGCTAAAACTTTTGAAAATCATAACTTCCTCTTTTGAAATTAGATGTGGATGTTCCCTATTTGCTCAAGTTCACTTTTACGAATACTACGACTTTTATTTAGATTATCTTCGCTAAATAATTTTCTTCTGAAAACACCTAATTTTTGTTGTGAAGAATAATTATCCTATTATTAATTTAATCATCTAACTCTATCTTGCGGGCGTTAGATCCAGTGACGGAGCTTGAACATATAATTTGGAGGGTCGAAAGTAAAAAAAATCTAAAATTAACGTTACTACACATAAAAAATCTGCATTTAAACACCAAAATACCTAAAGTTACTTTTCTTACACAAAAAACCAATTCTTTAGCAACTAAACACAGACAATAATTAAAAAAATAATTACAAATCAGCCCGATGACCTTTAATGTCTTTAAAATCATCAATTACCGACTTTGAATCAGTGTTTTTGGCAATTTCCCTTTCTATGTAAACCACCAAATTGTTTGCGAGAAAGTCATCTGACATCTTATTGCGAAGACAGTTCTTGAATATTTTCATTGCAGAAAATCCCCTCTCTGTTGTCGCGGTAGAAGCTAGAAGTGTTAAGCTTAACCAAACCACTCTATCAAGCAAATAATATGTTTCGTGTTTCTAAGTTTCCACAAGTCCCTTGCATAGGTCAGCAATAGTAGATACACCATTTAGCCTAGGATTCTTTGTCATATCAATATTAAAAATCTCCAATTGATATCGTAATTGAATTCTCTCTTGCTCCGTAAAATCTCCAAGATAATACTTCTCAACAAGAAGACAAATCTGATCAATGTTAATCATTTTAGGGTGTTCTTTTGAAACTAAAGTAGAACTAAGATGTAAAAACTCCATCGCTTGATCTTTGAATCTACTATTCAATTCATGTAACTGTTTGTCCAATGTGGATGTAAACAAATCTACTCAATAAAAATGTTCAAAAGTAACATGATTATCTATTTTTCGAGGCCGGTATCGAGTAGAAGTATATGGAGCATTCATATCTGGAATATCTATTTGATGTTTCTCACAAAAAAATTGTACCTATGCAAGTAAAGAATCCTATCTGTTGTTTCTGAAATCATGTATACCTTCCATTGTTGGTGAAACTAACTCCACGGCATTAAGAATATCTTGGGATTTCTTTTGTAGAACTTGAGAAAGTATATTAGTTTTTCCCATTAGTTCCTTCATCAAGTGAAGAATAAACACAAACTCAAATGATTTCAGGTAACTATAAGCTGCATCAGCATCTCCTCGTTAAGAATAAGTAGCAGATACGTCATCAATTATTCCTTGGAACACAACACGAGTACAATCAAACATGTTAAGCAAACTACAAACGGAACGAAGATGAGAACCCCAACCTGTATCACCAGCTCTTGTTAATCTCCCAACTTGATTTAATCCTTTTCCTTAATTAATTTCACCAAGTTCCAATAAATGCTCAATCTCAATTTCCTTTGCCTTTTGTAACTCATCATGATGCTTACTAGAAGCACAAACCACATTAATTGTAAAAATTAAGTTTGAAAAAAATTGGTGCACAGGAATAATTTCTCTTGAAGCAGCCACCTGTGCTAGTTGTAATCTGTGAGCAAAGCAGTGAACATAATACGCATAAGGACAATCCTTAAGAACAAATGCTTGTAATCCATTCCATTTCCCTCTCATATTACTAGCACCATCATACCCTTGGCTATGGATTTTACTAACATCAAACTAATAGTGTAAAAGTTGTCCCCACATGTTTGTTTTCAAGGTTAATGATAAGGTATCCTTGACATGAATCAAATCCAAGAATCTTTCCCGTATGATCCCTTCTACATCAACAAATCACAAAACTATAGCCATTTGCTCTTTTTTAGACTCATCCGTGACTCATCAACCATGACACAAAAGTATGAATCCCTCACTTCACTACGAATATGTTTTCGAACTTTATTTGCAATAATACTAAGAATTTCTTTTTGAATTTCTCCAGAAGTATACGTTGAATTATAGGGAGATTTCTCTAATATAACATTTGCAACTTCATCATTATAAGATGCTAGAAGTTTTAGTAGTTAGAGAAAATTACCATGGTTTTTGGAATTAGGACTTTCATCATTTCCTCGTAAAGCACAAGCTTGGAATGTCAACCAACGAACTGTGTCAATCGAAGCTTTTAATCGTAAACGATTCTTCAATATTTGCTCTTCATTTTGCTTCACTATGATATTTTCAATATATGCTTCTTGGTTCATCAAGTTTACAGTGAATGTAATTGCATTTCTATGTTGTGAACAACCAATGTGCTTCAAGAATGCACAAATTTTCTCGTCATTAACTTTTTTCCAATTGTCAAGTCCTTTAACAGTAAATTCATCATAACCATGACATACACTGGGTTTATCGTTAAATATATAACAAGTAAAACAATAAGTTGAGTGTGTTGTAGGAGAATATTCTAACCAATTAGGGAAAATGCTGAACCAAGAATATTTGAATCTACGAGGCTGTTTCTTTGAACCTTTAGCATTATATTCTGTAAGACATATTTGGAAAGGTCCTAAACTCATATAAGCTTTTCTTACTTATTCTCTTAAATTAACTAGATAATCCCACATTTGTTTTCATTTAACAGGATCTCTTTCTAGTTGCTTAAGATCCACCTTGTTAGGATTTGATTATGTGGCTTAAGAAATGTCATTCTCTTGTTGATTTACATGTTGTGGTTGTGGTTCACTTGTTGAATCTTTTTGACGTTTACTCTCATGATTTTCATTAAGTGTTTCTTCATCATCACCCATTCTTTTGAAAAAAGAATGAATGGTTTTCATCTTGCCCATAATTGTATCTATAAAAAAAATACAAAATGTATGAACAATTCATTCACAATCAGCCACCAACGTAAATTTCTACAAAAGAAAACATATAACATTGTTTGAAATCCTAATTACTTGATTCTCAAATTCCAAAAACAAGAAAATGGAGGAACAATTCATATTAATCAACATTCTCAACTCATTTAGACAAACAACAAACAACTGGACTATTGGAGGAAAACAGTGAACATTCAACAATGTGTGAAATCATTTAAGTGTGTGAAATTCCTAGAACAAGCAATTAAAAAATTAAAGTATACATAGTGAATCAAACAAATCATAGTTATGTATGAACTCTTCTTATTTTTTTTTCATTTTGCAATCCAAAATACATACCATAGAATGATTCAAGCAATTAACTGAATTAAGAAAATGGAGAAAAGAGGGAATTTCGAAATACAAAATTACATACTTATTTTTTTGATTGTTCTTCCGTGAACAAGAATACAAGAAAGAACAACAAAAGAGATTAAGAGAAGACAGAAGAGTAGAAGACTAAAGGTCTGCTGACTGCTGCCGCCTACGCCCTGCTTTGCTGCTGCTGCTGCGTTTGCTGGTGGAGGCAAGGGGTCGGAGCCGGAGGGTCAAGGGTGACCTGCGGTGGCAGTGTTGAAAGTAGATGATGGTGATTGTGGTGTGAGGCTCCTCAGTCTGGAGACCACCAGGGACCAATGAAGAATAGAAGATGAGGATTGGGGATTTGGGGTTCCGTTCAATTCACCAAGTTCCCGTTCACGTATTGGGCAGGAGGGGCCACAACCTAATTTTCACTTACCTAGGCCTACATCTCAAAAATTTGAACTTATTCGACTACTTCTAACCCAAAATTCATGGGGGGGGGGGGGAGACCCCTCTTGGCCGTATTAATGATTTGTCCCTGGTTAGATCATAGCCTTTTGCCAACTCCACTTCATCTGGACAATTTTTGTTGACATGCCTAGATTATCCATACTTCCTATTTTCATACATCAAAACCATTCCTTTGGACAAAGTATGGTTGCTAATCTTGAGTCTTTTCTCCATAGATAGGAGTTTTCTAGTAACATCTACATACTTTAGGTTTTTTTTTCCCATACATCATAATGGGCTTCATATATTCATATGAAGATGGAAAATATAATATAAGCCTTGGTGCTTTATCCAGATCTTCAACCTTCACTTTGATAGCCTACAATTTCGACATGATATTATTAAGAACACTTAGATGATTTAAGATTTTTGAATCTCCATTCATATGAAAATTATGCAATTGTTCCTTAAGATATAAATGATTCGAGATTCCTTTGCCTTGATATAATTGCTTAAGTTTCTCACAAAGATCATTTTTCGTTGATATCTCATGCAGATTTCCAAGAACATTTTTTTCCATTATCAAATCCAAATCTTCTCATTCTTCATTATTGGGTTTACTAGTTTTCTTGAATCACTGTTGGAAAGAGGGAGTGGTTTCCCGTTAAATGCGTTGTGTAACCTAGATTGAGTCAACACATCCTTGACTTGAACTTTCCATAAAAAGGGTTGATTATTCCATCATATTTCTCTATATTGAACCTCATGGAATTGTATTTTGACTTCATATTTGTATCCCCAAACAGTCTTGTATACTATAAAAGTATGATCCAACCTTATAAGTATTATACCCAACAAAGGGTTCCCATGAAAGAGATGTAGGTCACAATGGACACGCTTAAGTACTAAGTCATTCCTATCCAAAACCTTTCCCGATGTTACGTACTCCCAACTCGTATATAATTTTATAATACACAAAACAGGTAATCGAATCCTCATTTTTGATATGGAAGATCATACAAACCTGCAACCATAGAGCATAAGACAAACCTTCAGAGTATCGGGATGCTTTCCAATACGAGCAGTAGAAATTTGTTTACGATGTTCAAGTTCAGACAAAGCTGCAACCACAATACATACTACGAACATCTAAAATCGGGACCTCTTCAAAACTCAGAACTCTGATACCACTTGTTGGAAAAAAAAAATGGGCTCAAGGTCAATATCCCCAACAATCCACCCAATAATAATTGTGATAACTCAAATTAAATAAAGGTATTAAAAAATTTGACTATATTATTAAAATGAGATAATGGGTGATTAATTAGGTGTTATTAGGTTTAATTGGGAGCAAATGAAGAGATTAAAACACCAAAAATGTCATCTATAATGATTAATTAAATTGAGTCTTTTGAGTAGATTATAACCGAAGCAAGCTTAGGCATTATATAAAGATCGGAAATCCTATGAAATCCCCACTAGAATTTTGAAAATCGGTGAAGAAACTACAGAAAAATTGGAGGAAGAAGTTAAGAAATATTTTTAGAGATTTGTAGCAATTAAGGTATGTCCTTCTAAATTTCGTTCGAAATAGGTTGACTAAATAGCTTTAGATTGTGTGTTTCATGGTTGGTTTGATCGTATGTCTCCGTGGTTAGTCAGGAAATGGTTAAATTTGATTTTTTTAAAATGATATATTTTGGTATAAAAAGATGCATTTAACCTAGAATAATATGATTTTTTATATATTGAAATTGAACGTCGTTGGAAAATGGTGAAAATTGTAACGCCCGTAGATCCGAGCTAATTAATTTAGAGATAATAGGGGTCAAAAACGACTTTTCGACAAAATATTATTAAGAATAAATAATCTTAACCAAGTTTTAGTATATGTTACAAGGTTTCCGTACATATAAAGAACGTCGAAATCCGAGTTATAACGAAGAAGTTATGACCCGTCGAAGTTTCGCGACGACACCGACACGACATCGGGAAGCGTAAATAGTGAATTTATGATAGAGCGAGATTTAGCCTTAGCGATCTAAACAAAAGTCGTAGAATACGGTGAACCAAGAGCGTCCATAAAAAGAACGCCCAAATCTGACTTCGTATGAAGAAGTTATGTTTTTTCGAAGTTTCGAATTAGTAGTGTACAACCCGAAATTCGAATAATAGATCGAGCAGTTTTTAGCCGACACGACCTAAACGAGGATTGAATATCTCGTTAAGAGTAGCGTAATGAGAGAAAGATGGGTGAAAACGGACGTCGGATGAAGAAGTTATGAATTTTTAACGGACCTATCATGTCCCTGCCTGTTAATAATATAACTTTTAAAATAAAGTCAAAATTAGCCGATGGAGTCTAAACGAAAGTTGTAGAGTACGTTCCCACCTACGCGTGGATATAAAGAACGTCGAAAACGAAGCTCGTATGCGAAGTTACGATTTTTAGAATTCGGAGGGGGAAATTTCGAAACTGATGCGAACTCGATGACGTGGTGCGATCTTGACCGTCCATCGCTGATCAGGGCATCGCTTCGGATTCGAACACGTCACTCCTCACATTACGCCCAACATCCGAAATGGAGTACGCCCAACGTTCTTCGGCCTTGTGCGGTCCGAAAAGAAGCCGCGTCGTTCCACCGAGGTCTCGCCACCTGACAACTCTATGTGAATTATGCCCCGCGTAAGGGCCTCGGTATTCCCAGCGTACTCTGAGGCTGAGGCCTATAAAAGGGAGGCGAAGCCTCTTGAATTTTTCACACCTTCCACCACAACTTTCTCTCTCTACTATCTCTCACTACCCCCTTAACCCTCTCCTAAGCCTAGGTAAACCCCCTAGCACCCGAAGGAAGCCCCGAGGCTCCCGGAGTCTCAAGAAAAGGGTCTTTCGGTTTCGAAACGCTGCTTTGAGCAAAGCCTGGTTTTCTTTAAAATTCGCTGTAAGTGAGCCACGCTTACGCAATTTTTAATATAGCTTTCAAATAATTATAGTAATGTTATTAGGTCCTTAAAATAATTATTCTGGCTATTAATATGAGTTATATTGAGTGTTATTTAACTCTTATATAATAATAATAATAGCTAGACTATTAATTTGTCGTGGTTGTCGTTAGACTAAACTCTAGTGGTAATGATACTAGGTTTTGTCCGAGGGAAATTGTTTTAACAGTAACGAAGTGCTGTCCGAGTACCGAGTCATCACCTTTCAAGTGAGTGCATGGTCCCATTCATCTTACACATAGATATGAAGTATTTTAATATAAATTACGTGCTACGTGTGCATATTGTCTGTATACTTGCTGTCTATGCTGGTGAAAGATTTTTATACATGTTTTAAATGATGTAAATTGTATAAAGTATTTTATATCTAAAAAGTATGTTAAGTAAAACATGGGTAGATGAATGATGAGGGATAAAAGCTGAAATAGAGGAACATTAGTAGTACGGACCTAGTGCCCTATAGGTATACATTGGCAGCAGTGGACCTAGTACCCTATAGATGAGCACTGGTAGCTGCGCCACTACCCGTAGATGATTTAGATCTACGATAAACGTCCTAGCAGCTACGCTCTAAGGACAGTATCGGCAGCTGTGCCTAATAGGGAGCCTTATGACCATGACAGTAGCATTTAAAGGTCAATACCTGCAGAAGCGCATCATAGAAAATGTCCCAACTCTGGCAGTGGTGCCTAAGTGATAGAACTAGCAGTTGTGCTTGATAGTTGTGTCATTGAAAAAATAGACTTCGTACATACGCCTTAGGATAATACTTAGGAATGAATGAATGAGAAATAACTAATCCTTAGGGTAAATCCTTAAGAAGATAATGGGAATGAGTAATTGGGTTGATTGTTTGATGTTTAAATATAATAATTATATTATTGTGGGTTGAAAACCTTATGTACTCACCAGGTTTCCCAACCTGACCCACTCCAGCTTATTTGTATCACAGATTTCGATACGAAGCTACTTTACACTGAGAGATTTAAAAGAGATGTAGATCACTAGTGTAAATGAATGTAAGTTCGGTTTATGCTTATGTTCCTGTATTGACGATGACATTCCAATGTTTTAAAATAAATAAAAAAAATACATTTCTTCGGAAATACTTTGATAACGTAATTATCATGTTTTTATGGGGACAAATTCCGTAACATTTTTATTAAAAAAAAGTACTCTGATTTTTATAAAGCATAAACAAAAAAATCGATCTTTTCTGACCGTGAAAATTGGGGATGTCACAATAATGAGAAGTGATTGTGCAAAAAAAAAAAAAAAAAAAAAAAAAAGACGACTTTTAAATTCTTAAAAATAGCAGAAAAAAAAAAGATTGCATTTTTCAGGTTAGGAAGATAGTCGATTCAATTATGGGGCAACCAACATTTAATTGTGGGTACCTAAATTGTCTTGAAATTGCTTACAAATTACAAAATTGACCCTTACAAAATGAACGTTTCCTTATTCTTAGATCTTAAACAATACAAAAGACAAACCTATAAATTACAAGAATGGTCCGTGGAGGTTTGGAGGTTTTTGTACAAGTAGTAGGAATGTTCGTATGTTCTGTTATTTCCAAATGAAATTAAAGTTAGGTGAATAGGCATTCAGATTTAAATGCATGTTAATTTTCTTTAATTACACTTAAGCACATGAACTTTCCGTTTGTTAAAAACTTTTGGCCACTTTATTTAATAATTAATGATTGGTGTTTATTTTTGAATTTTTTTTACATTTATGAGTAGTTAAACTAAATGCCACGAACACGTCAGATATTTTTAGGATTGTAGCTTTAGAAAAACTTATTCGTCAAATGTAGGGTACAAATAGCGTGACAAGATTCAGTTAAGACCTAACGACGAGTTTTCGAAGGTGAGTTTTTCTCGTGTTCTATGGTTGCTTGCACAGAAACGTTTATTGTACGTTTATTATGTGGTTTTTATTTTTAATTTGACAGTAAGTTTTATGATAGATATGGTTGTGTGCAAATGTTGTTTTAGAATTGTTGTCTACTATGTGTGTGTGTGTGTGTTTAAGTGACATGTTTAGTCGGAACGGGTAGGGTGTTTAATCGCCGTGAACATGACGGATGTGTGTGATCGGCGGGGATGGGAATTGAGATTTATACTCATTTCCTTGGATATTTAAGATACTTGAGTACAATGGATGATGAGTTGTCTCAAGGAGAAGCGAAATGAATCTTTGGTTCTTTCTTTAGATAATTAATCGTTCTCCTAAATTATGTTATCAGGTGATATGTTTGTTGTATGATTTATTGAAACTATATTATAAAACCTTTTGTGTTTTAGTGATGGACATGTATGTGCAATACGAACTCACTAGGTCCTAGGCTTACCCATTTAAAAACTTTAAATGTGTGCAACCCTGGTACTATATAACAAGTGGCAGTAAGAAGGATATGGAGAAGGATTGATCAACAAGACGACAGAGGAGTTCCGCAAAGACGTAACACCCGAAGCTCTTCGGTTAAAGACTATATTTGATTTTATTTTATTTTTCTTTCGCTATAGTTTAATCTATAAGTAAGTTCATAATTGATATTGGGAGATGTTGGAACGATTATTTGTTATATAATCTATATATGAAAATTGGGGTGTTACAATAATAATATAGAAAATAACGGGATATAAGAATAGATGTGGAAAATTTCAAAATCGAAGAAAAGCCACTGACCTATAAAAAGAAAAATACACTATATGATAAATAGTTACAATTATATAGACTAATCTCTCAAGCTTCCCACAAATTACACCAACCCTCTCTAAATTTTTTGCTAACAGTTTCTACACTCTAAAACAAAATGAAGAAAAAAAAGCAAACACCTTAAATGTATTGATTCGGGTGCTTTTGAAACCAAAACATTAGACCCCTTTTATAAGTTTGGAGAATCTCCTCTTTAGACATTTTGTGATTCTCTTTATGGATCTTGTATTGGTAATTTTACGCTTGACATATCAATTTATTAGTGTATTTTAAGTTAGAGTTTCATGTGGTTTTTTTTTTTGGTTTGTAGATTACTATGGTAAATATTTATAGAAGCTAAAGTTTCATGTATATTGCTTATTATTTGTGAATTAGAGTCTACTTTTTTAATTTCTTAGTTCTCCGTGATCTTTAACTGAATGAGTGATCAATTTCTATATACATCCATATGATTATTAGTGTCTTATGTAATGCCATATTTTTGATGATCGGTTTTTATATACATCCATATGATCATTAGTGTCTTATGTAATGCCCTACTTTTAATTAGTTATCCAGAAAAAACTAGTAAGTAATATGAATAATAAAGTAATGAGAATAAACTTTTAAGGTCTTATGAGTGAATTAGTTAAATAAAATGGCATTATATAAATCTAAAGTGATTTATTGAAAACTATTAATATTTAACTATAATAATAAAAAGAAATAAATTAAATCAATAAAAATAATTATACATATTAGTAAATTGATTAAAGAATAGTTATATAATTTTAAAATAAAAATATTTAAAAGGAGGGGTTAAATGGGCCAAGTTAGCACCTTAAATTATAAAGAATTTTGTGTTGAGAGACAATTTTTTCCATTTCGGGTTTATGTAGGGAGGCCCTCCTAAGTGACGTGATTTCACTCCTTAGAAGCCTAATACCTAGCCTAAATTATCCCTCCCTATTAGGCTATAGGGAGTGGTGACACACACCCTACCGGAAAAATGTTGCCACCTATACGCTACGTTAGCTTCACACACAACCCACCACCAACCCACTAAACTTTGGAAATGGTTACCACTACACAAATTCCTTTTTTTATTATTTTTTATTTTTTTAACATTATATTAAATAAAAAAACAAATTACAAACCATAATTTAAAATAAAACCATAATTAATATAAAAAACACAAATTAAAAAACAAAAACACACATTATATTAAAATTAAAAACACATTACATTAATATAAAAAACACAAATTATAATTCTAAAATTCTTTAAAAAAAATAAAAAATTAAAATCCTAAATTACTTAAAACCATAAATAAAATCCTAAATTTCTTAAAACCATTAAGATTAGAACCTAAAGTCCATATTTCTCCCGGACTTGTCGTTGAATTTTAAGAAATATCGCAAGATTTTCCGGGTCGAGATCCGGTTGGGGTTTCGTGTTTATGATTTGAAGATCGGTAAGAGCTATTTTTTGGTGGTTAGCGGCCTCCGAGGAATCGTACTTTTTTTCTAGAAAAACTAGAGCTTTATCTATGGATGTCGCAAGCTCGTTGTCGCTAGTTGTCGGTGCTTTTTCCGCTTGAAGACGCTCCTTTTCTCGCTTTGTCCCGTCCCGGTGGTTGACGAAGTTGGACGTTCGGTGGGCCCTCCCCCTCGGTGGCGTTGATGTCAAGTCCAAAACCCACGTCTGACTCAGACGTTCTTGCCCTTTTGTTGGAACCGGTTGTAGATCCCGAATGCGCCATTTCCGGATATAGTTACCATTTTGGACCGTTACGACAAACTTCCCATGCTTTTTGATGGCCGAACGGTTTACCGTTGGTGGTAACTTTATATTCGTAGGATGCGGTCGCTAAAATGTTGAAGTCGTTGCTACCACTTCTATGCTTATTTTTAAGCTTGTCAAATATGCCATTGAATTTGGTGCAAGCCACTCGTAAGTCACGCCATTTTGCGTTGATTGAGTCGTACGTCCGCTCCGTTTTCTTTCCTAATAACACGTGGAAATGATCTAAAATATGACACCAAAAACTTTGACCCGATTGTGCGTTGGCGACATCCCCATCTTGGGATATGAAAATCCAAGCTTTTACCAAAGCTTCCTCCTCATCTTCGTTCGATGCAGTAGTCTTTTTTTTTTCTTGGATCTTTGTTTTTTTTGCCTTCGACGAGTTGGTTGTTGTGTTTCTTGGACCAGTTAGTCGTCGTCGTCATTGTCGAGATTTATAGGTTGAGATTGAGATGGTTGCAATTGTTGAGAAGGTTGTTGAAATTGTTGAGAAGGTTGTTGTTGAAAGGCTTGGAATTGAGGTTGATTGAATTGTTGTGGTTGTTGTTGGTAGAAGGTTTGTGGGTATGAAGTGGTGAATAAAGTTTGTTGTTGGATTGGGGAGGTTAGCAATTGCATGTAACTAACATTTGCATTTGGAGTGTTTGGAGTGTTTGGAGTGTTGGGATTTGAATCAATGTTGAGAGAAAAAAAAATATGAGAGATGAGGTTTTTTTGTAGAATGTAATAAAATATGAGTAAATTACACGAATGGTCCCTATGGTTTAGGGTAATTTGCGTGTTTGGTCCCTAACTTATTTTTTTAACTCGGAAGGTCCCTACTGTTTGTTTTTGTTACGCGCTTGGTCCCTGTCTTACCTAAATATACTATTTTTCCCTTGATATTTTAATTTATTTAAGTAAACACACCCCCAACCCCACCCCACTCACCTTACCTTACCTACCCCACCATTTTTTCTTATTTAAATAATAGTCGTTTTAGGTAAGACAGGGATCAAGTGCGTAACAAAAACAAACTGTAGTGACCAAGCACGTAACAAAAACAAACCGTAGGGACCTTCCAAGTTAAAAAAATAAGTTAGGGACCAAACGTGCAAATTACCCCAAACCATAAGGACCATTCGTGTAATTTACTCATAAAATATAGAGAGTGTTTTTTGAAGTATAGAATGTAAGTAGAATAGTGAATAATTTATAGGTGTAAATATTTGTGTTTAAATTGTAAAAAGTAATTTTTTTATGTTAGCCGTTAGTTTTTAATTTCCGACCGTTAACAAAATTGATGAAATATGATAGGGCGTCCTCTCGTGTCTTTGGCACCACGTCACCAGCACCCCACCGGCTTTGGGGGCGGTGTTCACGCGTGGGAGAGGTTGCCACTTCAGCCCAAGACGCGTGAAACAACCCCCATACCGGATAGCCTTAGGACCCTCCCATAACACATATTTGAAACCTAGAATTTTTTTTTTTTTTTTTTTTTTTTTTTCAAATCTACTTCACACACCAATCTAACCTCTAACTTGTTTTTAATGATAGCCTATTTTGATCATAAATCTTGGTTTTAACTATTTCTAATGACATTAACACATAAAACTTTATCACAAATTCCCATTAATATCTATATACACGCTTTATAATTTCATTTTGTAATTCTTTTTTTTTTACCACTATTTGCCCTTCAAGTTTTAATCAAATGGAAAAAAAAATACCCCATTCATTTATATACACGCTTTATAATTTCATTTTGTAATTCTTTTTTTTTTTACCACTATTTGCCCTTCAAGTTTTAATCAAATGGAAAAAAATACCCCCATTCATTATAGTGTGGTTTTTTTCTTTCTTAATAATTTTTTGTCCTTGATGTACCTTTTTTGTTGCTCAAACATGTTTTTTCTTCTTTTTCTTCACTAGATGCAATTGTCTTTGTTTTTTTCTTCGTATTTTTTGTATTCATCGTACTCATAATTCTCTCTAGCTTTTATAATTATATTAACTATGTTAACAACGTATTTATCTAGTTTATTATTATTTTTTTTGTTTTCATTTTTTACACACCACTCATAAGGTTTTTTTTCTTCTTTTGACTAATATATCATTATATGCAACGATTTATATGTAACTAATAAAATGGATATAATATTTGTTTGAATTATTATATTTTTGTTTACAATTAATGATATTAGTTTTATGGAATATATATATATATATATAAAGTTTGTGGGTTTACGACTAAAAACAAAGATAAAAAATTGATGAAAATTTATTTAGAATTTTATTTTTTATAATACTATTTATATTATTATATTATAAAAATGATATTATTGTTGTTTTTTTATCTTAATAAAAAACTAGTGTAGCGACGCATTTATTTCCAGATTTGTTGGTTAAAAATATGGGAGAGCCTTGCCAGTGACTTGAAATGGGTTGGATGCATTATAGTAAAATGGGAATTCATACATTTCTTTTTTCCTGGTCTTTGGGCAATGGGCAAGGATTTACACTACAAGGGACATATCTCATTAGATTCTCCAATTCCAATTCAAAAGACCCGCTTTCTTGTTAATATATCAACAAAACAATCAAAATGACTAAAGTACCCATACACTTGCAACTGTGGTATATACATCATGTTATTATCAATCATGAGTAAACACGTAACAGGCATCCAAGAACCCAAAGAGATAAATGCAAATATAAAAAAGGGTGAAATTGTACTTGAGAGTATGCATTGAGCAGCAGGGTAGTCATAATTATACATTCTATGAACATCAGTGGGTGGAAGAAACAGAAAGTACTCATCTCCGGTTACAACATAATACAGATTTTCATAATGTTCCTTATGAAATGAAGTTTCACAATTCATTCCCAATCCACATGGTGGACAAATGAAAGATTAAAGGAATTGGACTTGCAAAAACCAATTTGAAATTTTTATGTGCCACTTTTTGATACCAATATAAGATCTCTAAAGCTTAGAATTCAGTTGCCAAATTAGACTTAAAAAAAACTAATTCTGATTTGGGTACAAAATTACTAAAATGCCCATGCATTTTTTCGGTTAATATGTTAAAACGACATGACTCACTTTCTTTCTTCAGCACAAGTTGAGAACATAATCTAAAGCTTAAAGTTGTTATTTTAATAACCAGCCTACCATAAAAATATAAAAAAGAACTAGGTGTGAGACCCGTATATTATACGGGTTGATTTAAAAAATGATTAAACTTAAAGTATAAAAAGGAAATATTTTTTAGTGTACAAATTTAAAATAAGAAATAAAGAAACGTATTTATTACAATTTAATATCATATATAAATACAATTTAATATCATATATATGATATTTAATATTTTACATATATAAGTATATTACTTTAATTAAAAATTAAAACAAATAAAAAATTGATCGGTGGATAATATTTATTTCAAAATTACCACAAAATGACAAGTGTCAAAACTCATGAGAGATTGACAAGTATCAAAAAAAACCTTCATTTATTAAGAAGGATGGTAAAAAATCAAATTTACAGCATGAAACTAAATAATAAAATATGGACTTCAAACCAAAAACCAAAAAGGAGCCTATACCTTTACTTCGAAGCGAAGGCCATCAACATCTACCATGTTAACATAATCCACCTATAAATCCAAGTAAGCTTCACTAATCTGATAATTTTAATAAGGACTACAAATGAAAAATATAAATATATTATTTTCAAACTACATGGATTATGTTTGCAGACTACTCTTTAATTAACACAAAATACTAAGGAAATTACCGGAATTGATGTCGAGTGTTGAACTATAACTTTTGTATCATTTGAATGGTCTTTATTCATGTGAGACTACAATGAAAAAAATATTAACTTATTTAATTAAAACTTCAACGCGGATAAAAATATATAAAGTGAAAATAAAGGAGAAATTATTAAAAGGTCATATACCATTATAGGCTTAGAAAACCCATATATTTGATCCACTTTTAACTCTCTGAAATTCTAGTTTGTGAACTCTGTTATCATTCTCAAATTTAGGAACATATTCTAAAAAAAAAAAATCATACTTCTTGAATAATTTAAAATTTAATACTTTAAATTTCAGATGGACAAACAAACCTCCCGATCTCAACAAAGCAGTGGCAGTATGACAAACAAAGGTATAATAGATTTGGGCTGAAAGCGAAAAATTGGAAGTCAACAAAGTCAACCTTTATGATACACAAGTCAAGGCCTCAGATTAGGGCAAAAGTGAAAAAATTAGTTAAAACTTAAAAAAGAAATATTTACTCAAGATGCATCTTGGTGATTTGCCAAATATGATGTACGAATACTTTCTTTTTCTGTTTCAGGAACCTATAGAATCTGATTGAAAAGATGTCCATTTTTCAGTGATTACTATAAAAATAATTATAAAAGAAAAGTTTCAAGAATTGGAGAATGTGATCACTTACAGAAACAACGACACCATGTAAGAGTATGATTAAATCCGTTCTATTTCCGGATCTTTAGATACATGCAATGAGCATTTAGGAATAGCCAAAAGTGTTTGCAAAAATAACAAAATTTATAAAATTGAACATTTGAAATTGCTAAAAATTTGGTAATGAGTAGAAAATATGATCAAATATAGGCAGTTACTTTATTTGTTATATATAGCTTGTTATCTGTAAGAAATGCAAGTATGTTGTTATTTTATATATAGAAAATATATCTATATTGCTATTTTTAGTTGAAAATTGCACTTATCAAATGATGTAAATTAGAAAAGTTGCAACTTTTTGTCCTACTGAAAAAGGTGGGACATGTACGTGCTCTCAACCTTTCATTTGTGCAAAAGACATAAACGCCCTCTTCATCATAAGAATAACCCTAAAAAGTTTTGTCCAGTCGTGTGTCTCGTGTAACAATCTTATAACAAATTTCAAGGAGCACGATTTAAAGTTTATGTTTAATATTTATAGTAGTTACTATAGCAAGAGATAGAGATATATGGGATCAATAAAGTGAATTATTTTAAATTTGAGTTTTGCTTAGAAACCTTTGTATGAGCTGCTAATATTTGAGATCCGTTGGTATCACATGCAAAATCCACTATTGATCCTGATGGATGACCCTCATAATTCTGCATAATACATGATAATTATCTGTTAGCTGATACTTCAATGAAGCACCTCCAAACATCAATGGAATATAATTACTTCAATGAAGTGATTATCTATTTGCTATTAATTAAGTTGTAAGTAAGATGAGTCCATCATACTTCCTAATTTAACTAAATCAGGATAATAATCTATTGATAAATTGAACATCTAGATTGTTTGAATAATAAATGAAAATCATGAGAGAAAACACGTATAAAAAAGGAATAGATACCTCATCAAGGAAATCAATACCAAGATAACCAGGCCCATCGATATTTCCAAAACTCTACTGGGGCTTGGAGTTGCCAATGATCAGTTTAATTCATCCCAAAAACGCATAATCTCATATTAGTTTCACTTGGACATTTCCAAAAACAGTTGGCATGCATTATTTATGCATTAGAAATAAATAAGAATAAATAAGCAAAGTAATTGAGAAATACCTTGAAACATAATCAAAAGAGACCAAATAAATACCCAAAAACTGCTTTTGTTGGTATTGGTGTTGTTGTTGCTTTTGATTCAGGAAAAATAGCATAAACCCAAAAGTTTCAAAGACCATCTACAATAAACATAAGAAATTGCATAAATCATAAAGACTAGAGTTTGTGTTTTAACAAAACAAATAGAAAGGTGGTTGTTCGGTGGTGAAGCTGAAAACGTGGTGACAGGCGAAAAGAAAAGAAAAAAAAAAAAAAACCTGGTCAATTTCTTCTGTGAAGTAAGGTTTATGATTCGTTTGCTGAGAGAAGTGGTGGTCTCGTTGTCGGTCCGGGTATGGAACGGAGACAGGCGATAACTGTTGCGGAGATGGTGAGTTGCTTCGATGGTGCTCCGGTGGTGGTACGAAAACCCTAGAAAATAAGAAAAAACTTTGTGGAGCACATGTAAATATCAAGGAAGCATCGATGGGCGATGAGGATCCACGTTTTGAGAGGGTTTAAAGGAGCAATGGTGAAGGTTCGTAGATTAAAGCAGTGGAGATGAAGATAATCCAGTGGTTTAGCGGTGACCCCGGTTGAGTTACATATAATCCGATGAACAGTACCTTGGCAAGGTACTGTTCATAAGGACATTGTGATTTAATTGTATATGTAATAAGTTTACAAATTAGTCAAAATGATAATTATAATATTAACTAGTGAAGGATCCCCGCTTTGCAGGGATCGGATATGTATTCGGTACAACTAAACCCAAAGAACTAAGTGGAAATCAATCATAAAAAGGATAGGAAAAATTACAAATCCCACAAGAGTACATTGGGTAAATTTGTAACTTGTTGCTCATTGATTGTAATAGATAATTAAGCACGTATATGCTTTTAGGGCTCAAACTTTCCCTTTGACTCTCCTATATTCATTACAATGTCTTTTAAGTTTTCCAACTCCTTCTCCATAACACTCTGCAATAAATATCAAACTACTTTTATTTAGTTGTGTATTACAAATAGCAATTTACTTTTTTTGTACATATAATCAATGTTATCAATGCTATCCATTGGCCAAAAGCATCTTATCTATATTAATTGATTTGTCATGAAATAGAAAATGCTAATGCAATTACCAAAAATGGTTACTTTAATTTAATATTATAAAATTCAAGGAAATAAATAAAAGATCGAAATAGCCAAATAGCCTTACCTGCAACTAACACATTCTTTCACTCGAATTACTCATTCAATCTATCTTTTTTTATATTTTCATGGCCAACCTTCAGCCAGTCAGCCTCATGAAGTTTTCTAGCTTACTTGTATCTTTGACTTCCACTCCTGTCATCTCTCTACAACGGGATATTTCAATCCCATCAAAATAGATACAAAGGATGAAAGGAAGATTAAGTGAATAATCACACATAAAAAAATATCATCTCCTTCATTCTATTCAAAAGTTTTGTAAATGTTTCATGAACAATTCTATGAAATTGCATTAAATATTTAAAAAAGGCAAATTGAATTTATGTCGTTACTGATTCATCACTCGCTAATATACATTGAAGATTTAATATGACACTTGGACATCAAAAGGGAGTATTCGATCGCACAAAAACTCATTTAGTTTGATCAATGCATTGCTCATAATTTTGAATGGAAATAAGGATGACATGTCATGTTTGTTGACCATTGGAACTTAGGATAGTCATTACTTGGAGAAAACTGACAACCACTTTGTCTATTCAGCAATGATTCTCAGTGAAATAAAAACGCAAGGTTTGTGTAGATTAACCATTAGAAACTTGTAAACTAAATACTTACTTTTTCTTCTCCGTATAAGGAAGTTTGGTCTTGTGTATCTTTCCATATCAATCCAACTAATATGCTGTGAACGATCTCTCCAGAACCTTTAATGCATTTAAGGGCTAATGGAACACAACTATTTTTACTTGGAAAAAAACCAGCACGACCATGCACTAGAAAAGAAGATAACAAATAAATTATATGCAACTAATTTTTACAGAATCTCAAATTTTCAGCCCAATGAGCTCTATATGTCCCATTCACATGCAAGCATAAGCTAACCATACTTGATACCTAGTAAAAATAAGTTTTTTTTATAAAATTTACAATAACTATAGACATGGTTAAAGGTCAAACATTAGATTGGAAAAAACCTCAAGGAGTTCCAACCGCCTAAAGCAGATCCAAAAATCTTCTATCCATCAAATTTTACCAAAATCTGACCCGAGTCAGTTCTAACATTGCATAAGTAGATGAAAAGTGAGAAGGAGAACCCAACTATAAAAAATTGATGAAAAATTTCTATCTGATATATATATATATATATATATATATATATATATATATATATATATATATATATAAAGTATTATTTATTGTTGTCACATGTTAAAGTGAGTTGGTAAAAAAAATATGACATGGAGACTCATTAATATATATATATATATATATATATATATATATATATATATATATATATATATATATATATATATATATAAAGTTGTGATAAATTTCAAACGTAAACTGTTGAAATTTAATCCAACTAGGTCCCTCTAATATTGTTACACTTTTTGTACCCGTTTTAGTTTAGTTAGAGGGGGTATTTTGTAAATTTGGAGATGCACACATGTTCTATTTGTACTTCACCCCCCGTGTAATCCAATCGGATTAGGATGAGTGTCACTATTTGCTTCTTCTTTTGATGCTCATTTCCATTGATATCCATGTCCTTTCTCCGGTTCCAAACTTGCAGATCTGAGCCTCTTCCCACCGATCGTTCTCCATCGCCTTATCTCATGTTTTTTTTTCTCACTGCCTCCATCAAATCCTCATACGCTCTCCACCGGTCATCCTCCTACATACGTGTTGTTTCTTTCACCAATCCAGACCTCCGATCACCATCGTTCTACCTATCCCTTTCTCGACTTCGATCAGAAGCAACCGTCCATGGTTTGGACCCATGTCATCACCGGTTTAGCTTCTGGCTCCAATACCGCATGTTTGGAGCCGGAGTTGCTTGAGACTCACCACCTTCGTCCTCCAATAGAATCGTTTTCGTGCGGCTCTACTTCTCACTGACTTACTCGTATCTCTATATTTCTCTATTGCTCCCAATTCTATGCTACGCTTATGTTTTCAGGTACATCACTTTTCAAATTATGATTTAGGTTTCTTCCGATTTTGGGATTTCCATGATAGTTATGAGTCGGTTTAAATTGTTTGGATGTATGTGGTATGACTAGGTTTCTAATTTTTGCAATTTTAGACAGCGATTTTGTCAAATTTCAGCATATAGTGGTGGTTATGAAATGTTTGTGTATACCTCGATCACCCGATCCTACTTCGTCTCCCTCACGGTCCCCAACGCTACAGCTTTGATCAGTTTTGATTTCATTTGATTTTCATACCAAACCGATACTATGTTTCTTCATTTGAATCATTCTTTTTTGGTTATTTTTGTGTTTTAGGTTCTAAACTTTGTCCATGGTCGATAGATAATTTGAGTCTATTCCCGAACCTTTTTTTAATAAAAAAACAAAAGCTTTTATTGTGTTCCTTTCTTTAATATTAGCTTACTAAAAGGAAATAAAATAATGATGTTGAGTTTATGAAGATTTTGTGGCTAATTGATATGCATGTAAATATTTTTCCATCTGTAAATGTACCTATGGAGTATTCTACTCGGGTGATTTTCTTTATCTGTTTCCATAGCTCTATATTTTGTAAATCTATTTTTATATTTAAAAAATCTTTTTATATTTGGCAACAGTATCACAATTAGAAAATTTTGTGCCTTTTAACTACAACACTTATGTCAACTATGAATCAAAAACATGAAAGCATGCATGATGCTTACTCTATGACAGCAAAATTTCAATCAAACACCTCATACATGCATTGCAAATGGTCAACAAGCAATTGGAAACCCTAGAAGTTCTTGTTTAAGTCCATTTTGGACTAGGACTTCCTTATTGGGCCCAATGGACCAATAAGCTTCCAATTTGACTATCTTGGGCTTAGAACTCTTAAATGGGCTCTAACTGGACCCACTTCCATTTATTTCAATATTTTGGGCCATATTGGGCCTAGAATGAAATAAATTATTTAAATTAACCATATTGGGCCATAATTAACCTAATTTAGCCCTAATAGGTCATAAAAATCACATTTATATTTATTTGGACCAAACATCACTTAACATAACCATCAAATAGGCATAAGCATACAAGGCCCAGTCCTTTTCTTTTTCCCTCACCAAATCACAGCCCAAGCCCAACCCAAAGAATGAAGAGTTGACTTGTGAGATTGCCACCTCATTTATACATCACATACCTTCATGCATGGACCAACATGCATCTAAGTTAGTCATCTCAACTCTCTCTCTCTTCTTCTTCTTGATTCTCAGCCGAGAGCTCCCAAACATACACACTTCATCCAATTTTTATTAAACAAACTCTCTCAAAGAACATCCTCACCTTTCTTCATCAAATTTTCGAGAATCAAGAGCTTTTCAAAGAGACTTTCCACAAAAAAATCATCATCCAAGGTAATTTTATATTTAGATTTATGATCTAGACTCTTAGTTTTTCAAACATCTCATCTTAACTCAAGCAAATTCATGATCTAACTCCCTAGAATCATCTAAGTTCGAAAACTTCCTCAAAAGGTTGCTAGGGCCGAAATCTTCTCTCAAATCTTCATCAAAACCAAATCCAAACCACAACGTGAGTTTCATACCCCTTCTTTTCGGTTTTTATGAGTTTTTATGGGGGAGAATACAAGTAAATGTGTAAATGTATGCTATGTGTGATTTGATGCATGTATGTGTGTGATATCTTGTGTTTGTGACGAATATGTTATTTAACAAGTGTGTAAAACCAAGATCTAAAACATGGGAAAGGAAATAAACCTAACCTAAACCATTTTACACTAATCAAGTCAAGAAAAATAGTTCATTTGGTTAGGATGAACATATTTTGACATAAAACCATTTTTGGGCTTAAATTGTCAAAAATACAAAACTAAGGGCCCAAACCGACAAATTATAATTTATGGAGGTTCAAAAGGTTCCAAACAGTTTCTATAACAATTTTTTTGAACATCAACGTTTTTGAGGGGCTTAAAATGTAAAATTTGAATTTAATGGGCTAAATTTGGGCTTTTCGGCCCAATGAGCCCAAATTGCGAGATTTCTAAGATGCAGGGGCTGTAAAGAGAAGTTTTCTGTAAAACAGGGGGTTTAAAGTGTATTAAAACCATTTCAAAGGTCAAAAATGTTTTTCAATTTAAAAAAGGATCAAAAATGTAAAAATTTTCTATTTTGGGCCAAAATTGACAAAGTTGCGAAATTGAAGGTTCTAACCGAGAAACTTCATTTTGGAAGGACTTAAGCTGTTTACAAAACAAATTTGGGCTAAAAACGTCTTCTCAACATGTTATGATACTAAAGTGTCAAGAAAAATGGTTTAAGGACTAAAATGGAAATTCTTTTATATAAAGGACTAAAAGTGTTAGCTTTATAAAAGAAGGGTTGTAAAAAGATAAAAATCTTAATTTTAAACAAACAAATCCCTTAATACAAAATACGAGATCCACGACTACCGGCGAAACGTAATAACGAATCCACATTCAACAACCAATATCGTTACCAACGAATTGATTCGGTCTCGAATCAAAAACAAAACAAAAATCAATAAACCATAGTACTTCAATAAACACGCGATAGCTACGAGGAGTTAATATTCAATCTTTGGGCTTGAAAGTTTCAAATCGTGCTTGTTGGGCCTTGCTAGCCCAATAGCATGATCTTTGGGCCCGAAGGGGACGCGCTTACATGTTAATGAGCCTTCTATGACCTAATTCCATGTAAAAGGACTTTCAATAGCTTTATCATGCTGTTGGGCCCCAAGGGCCCATTAGTACTGCTAGCGAAGTCGAGAAGTCAAATGCGAGTCGGGCCAAGTGCCTTTCGCATTCCCGATAGCCTTGAATGACTTATGGAAATAAAGGAGGCTTCTTACCCTCCTTTCTCCTCGGTTGTGGGGCTATGAGAAACCGAGTAAGCAGATTCGTGACGTTAAACAAGAGAAGTCAGGGTGGTTGGATTATGTGAGTAGTATGGACGACGCCTCAAGGATCGTTCATAATTTGTAGTTATAAACTAGTCATTTTCAATAATGCGTGATTGTAACAACTCACAACCCTTAATTAATCCAATGTCACCTGGGTAATCAAAAACAATCATCGTATCGGTATAACAATAAACAAGTCATGTAATTTACGCATTGGGAAAACATCGGGTTTTCCCGGGGAGTTCAACATTTTAACCTATGTGATGTATACAAAGTTCAACAATTATTCATGTTTTCAAAATCGACAAGCATATTTACGGATCTTCACACTTGTTTTACAAATACTCTTTTTAAAAAATATCGGATTTTCTGGGTTTGCAATCTTCACAAAAATCATTTTTCCATAACATTACTTATGAACTCACCAACATTTCATATGTTTACCGTTTTCAAAATAACTTGTATTCTCAGGTAACAGGTAAACAGAAGAATATGTATCAAGTTATGTCATGGTGTTTTGCTTAGATTAATGATCAAACGGTTTATGTTATGGAATTGTATGTTTAAAACAATGTACTGAATGTAAACAATATCAGTTGTAATATTTCAATGCATGGTGATGAATGATGTTATGATTCATATATAATCATTGTGATGGTATTCAATTAAGTCACAAGAGCCCTCAGATGTTTCCGCCGTCTGGTTTGGGGGTGTGACAAACAGGTCCACTATCGGGATTATATATTCTGGAATACAATAGGTAAATGCTCTGGGAAGGTACATATATGTTGTTTTTTTAAAGTTTTACTATATTTGTATTCGTTCCTAAAAATCCATATATCGATCAATGCGATTTCTAATTCATTTTGCATAATGGTTTGATTTTGTTTATTTTATTGAATTTCCTTCCTGTAGGGTGAACAAAGAACTAATTCATTTTGCATAATGGTTTGATTTTATTTATTTTATTGAATTTCCTTCCTGTAGGGTGAACAGATAACGCGCGTACCACCGATAGAGACATGTGGTGGTGAATACATAATTTATTTAATTTCATTCTATTTACTTTCAACAATTACATTCAAAAGTTGTGTTTACAGTTGTATTAAGGGCTAATACAACATGCTCCTCAGGTGTGTGTGAAAGAATTTTAGATGATGGTTTTCTACTCCCGCTTATCGATCTGGTATGAATTTCACTTTTCTTTTCTATTCAACAGTATAATAATTTGTATTTTTGTTGTGTGTAGGTATCTAAGTTGAAAGCTGCTAAGATGCACATCTATGTGCGAAGAGGAGGTCCAAATTACCAAAAAAGGCTTGCGGTAATGTGCGCACTTGGAGCCGAACTTGGTATCCCCATTGTGGTACATTACATCTTCACAAAGCCTTACTTTTTGAACCCTTTCAAGGGTAAATTAGTCAATTCACTTTGGCTTGTGTGTTGTAGGTGTATGGGTCAGAGGCAACGATGACGGGAATATGCAGCTAGGCAATTGCGTGCATAACAATTTTTGCTTACGTTTGGTGATTCTTATTGGACTCCTTCAGAAATTGAATGTTCACAATTGAATGCATATGGGTTTTGTTGTAAGTCTTAAATATGATGAATTAATAAATTAATAATGTTCATTATTATGTTTTTTGTTATTGATGTCATTCATTTCGGTTATTTTATATAATATATTTGGAGATGTGAGAGCTCCAGAATTACCCAGTTCTTTTGTTCTGGAGTTAGTCACTGTAATACTTCTTTTGTTCTGAAGGGTATATTTGTCTTTTTGATAGTATGACTCAGCTTCCTGAGTAATTGCAAGAGTAAATAAGGAATTAGATGAAGACAGAACAATGTTAGCACTTTTAAAAAAGCAGACACCCTTTCCAACATCAACAAAAATATCAACAAATGTCTCTACTGCATCAAATGGGGAAAGCAATTTTTTCTTCTTATTTTCAAGCCTCTATAAGATTATAAAACTAGTTTTTACATTCTTATAATATATGGTTGACTCGGTGTGACAGTGGTAGCAACTGAAGATGATGATGAATTGGGTCCAGATGATAAGAGAATCTGAGTTGGGATATCAGTTGATACCATTGCAAAATCAACAGACCGCAGTGCTGCAGTTTCACAGCAAAGGAAAAAAAAAAGACAGGTCTTTGTATTTTTACTAACCTCTTTGCTCATTTCTATTTTTATTTAGGAAAATTTGCATAAACTCCACTATTAATATACACATACACACAATTTAACATACACACAACTCTAATTTCTCCGATTTGATCTAAAAAGAGGTTTGGATCGCCAATTTTAAAGACCTTGCTTTGAATTTTGACTATTCGTTTGTATCAACTCTTACAACTCTTTGCCAGTTAACCTCTCAATTTCAATTTTAATAGCAAAGTTAATCCTAATTTCTTCGGTCTCTACAAGGCTACAAGGCGGGAATAGCCACCCACTTATGATCGCCACTTACATGCTTCCCCACCTTTTGCCATTTTTCGAGGTTTGTTGATTAATTTTAGTTATAATTGATTCTGAATGAATGGAATTTAAATATTCAATCCATTGAAATTTCGTGTTGGTAAGTTGCTTTGGTGATGGTGGTAGATCAGAATGTGAAGATTATTGAAAGTGACAGACCAATTATTATCTTCATTTCTTAATTATGATTTATTATATTAATCTAAAACGTCAACGTATCTCTATTTTTAACGCAAAACAACCATTTTTAAACCAAAACCAAAATATATTAAAAAAAACTATAAAAAACATATTTATAACTTTAAACTAAAAATAATGATGTACTTATATTTTTAACCCAAATTTACAGCACCAACCTCATCCTAATGCTAAAACAAAACTATTCACCAAAAAGAAAATATATGGTACAAAAAACAATTAAACACCCCAAATAATGACAATAAGGACCCACTTCCACGTATGTTCTAGGCTAAGAAAATATGTTTAAGTTGTCCACATATAATATTCATATGCTTAAGATATTAATCCCTAAGGATTGGAGCTCACTCCATCTACTGATCCAATGCCAAATTGATCTTAAAAACATAGATTCGGTAACACTCTAATTTTATTTCATTACAAATATGTCGTGTACAAATAAAATACCAACTAACACTTATATCCCTCCAATGTATTACACATTCTTTAGAAGATAAGATATTTTCAAAAAAACAACAATCAATGAAATGAGACAATTCATCGAAAAAACACTTGGATGATGCAGTAAACTAAATCAACAACATGAAACTATTCATCCAAAAAAAACAAAGAACTAATCACCAAAGGCAACTATTAACCAAAATGAAAATATTGGCCACCGTCGCACATTACGTGAGTACACTGCTAAAACTAAATAATATTTGTCGATTCACCACGTGTCCGTCAAAATAATCGTTGTCCGAAAACTAATCATCAAAAGAAAAAATTATTCGATACCATCAAAGAATTCGTTCGAGAAGTAAACAAAACCTAATCTATGTACTCAATAAGTTGTCAAAGACTTGGATGATGAAATAAACTAATTCATCAACATGAAAGTATTTATCGAAACAAAACAAAACTAATAACTGAAAGCGACTTTTCACCAAAATGAAATTATTTGTCGTCGTCGCATTGCGCGCATACATTGCTAAAAGTAAATAATATTTGTTATATAATGGTAAATCCTAAAGGAAACGTCCAAAGAAAACAAATAGCAGAAATGGAACGTCCAAAGAAAACTATCATCAACACAAAACATCCAAATAAAACTTATATTTGAAACAGAACGTCAAAAAAAAACTATCTTCAAAATGGAACACACAAATAACGCTAATAGGCAAGACGAAACATCCACATAAATAACATAAAACTCACTGCATTCAATATCCACCGCTTAGAAACTATTAATAGAAACAAACTTTTTGATGTCACCGCATCGCGTATATATAAACCAAGTACGATTGCTAAAGTTTAAAAAATATATATGATAAAACAATTTGGGTTATTATTTATATAAAACTCAAATCCTACTCATGTGGATACATTTAAGTCATGTAATGATACACATATATTATATTTTTCAAATGCACATCAAATAACAACTATGTATGTACGATATGTATTAACAGCACTAGCCGTTACCCGCGCACAGCGGCGGGGACAAATAGCTTCTTTCAACGATATTTTTTTAAAGAAAAATGTTATGTTCCAAAAGAAAGTTCACGTCGTGGGTGAGAGGAAGGACGGTAGTCGTGATAGTGGTTGGTTGAAGGCGGAAGGAGGCAGAGCGGTTGTGGTGGTGGTGGTTATACTGTCTTGGTTACTGGTTAGGGTTCTTCGAGAGAGTGTGCGTATATTTCTTACTTTGAAGGGATTACGAAGATAGATATTATGAGATGGTTTGTTACCAATGTGAGAGAAGAGATCCTCTATACATTGTTGACATTGACCTTTTCAAATGGCTGAAGTGTTGAGATTGACGGGTTCAATTTGCAAATGAATTCTTCTATTAACTTGATACGAGATTTTTAGAGGATAAAGGATAAGGTTAAAGTTTTAATATTATTATATTATAAATGAGTTGTACTTCAAGCTTAATCGTTTGAACGTCTTAAAAAAATAATATTATTATATTCAATCTATTTATAGAAATAAGTAGTAAAGAAAAGATTAGTATATATATATATATATATATATATATATATAAAAGTCATATGTGATTTCCAAGATCCAATATTAAACATATATGATGAATTTAGCACCCAAATACGTCTAATAATTGACTCAAACCATACACATCCATACATACCACCAATAAACAATGTCCATACCAGTATTAAGTTATACTCTTATAACCTTCCATTCAATATCTTTTGTACAAAGAAATCACAAAAAAATTACCTTGGAGTTATGCAATTGAGTTCAATCAGAAGCTCATTTTCCCATTCTTTCTTCCATCTGCCATCGAGAAACACCTCTTTCCTTACCCGTTTGTCTCCATCAATTGACTGCCAAGAACGACCAACAGGGCAACAACACTCTTTCAATACCTTTACTGGAGTCCCTTTCCCTTTTTATTTCCCGTCTACCCTCATCGCTGCCTACCTCCTCCCCAAAACAATCTTCTAACCTCCTCCCCCCGTATTCTCTCTCAGTTCCTAATGACCAACGAACTCCGAAGGTCTCGTCTTCGTTAATGCTGCAGCTCGCGACGTGTCACCGGACTCCATTTCCTTCGCACCTCTCAGACGCACGGGAAGAGCGCCACCTCGCTGCTTCTTCCTTCATTCTTCGGTCTCGTCGACCCCGGACACGCTTCCCACTTCGCGATCAATCGACCAAGACATCCGGACTAGCCGCCTGCGCGCTTCTTCTTCCTTCGGTCCTCTTCGTGACCTACGACGAGCAAGGAACCGGAAGCAACGCCGCCGCCTTCGTGCTTCCTTCTTGCCTGCTATTGTTCATTCGCATATGCCTTTCATTCGTTCATGTTCTACCTGCTGCGATCGTTCCTTCCTTGCCCGATTAGTCAACTGACGAACCAAATAAAAAGCCCTAATTTCTATTAAGTGTTATAAAGTGAAGAAAATACACCCTCATTTGACAAAACATTACGAAATCAGTCCCAAACCCCAAACATTGAATCCATTTATTCAAAACATCACCTCCTTTGGTTGTTTTAAAAAAAAAAAAATTCCAAGTCTTCACATTTTGATTTAAATAAAGCATATATTTAAGCCCCTTCCATGGAGATCTCTTAACACAATCAGTCCAAGAGTCAAACATAAATCCCATTTAAACCATTTCAATCCCTCCCTAGATTTATTTTAACCAAATCAATCCTATTTCGGTTAATTAAATTACCGAACTGCCCCCAATAGTTTAAAGTCATTACGAAACGGACCCGAATTGGAAGTATTTCAAAGTTCAACAATTATGGTTTTGCGGTTTCTCACGCCAAGCTGCTCAAATAAATCGATTCTATACAAATCGAACTCACACTTTAAGGGTGAGTGCTTACATCCCCTTTTCAATATATTTAATTATTTTGGGAGGATGGATACATGTGCCTATATACTTTGTTTATACCAATATATTATCCTTTATCCGAAAACACAATAAATCTAGTTTATAAAAATTTTATTTAACAATTTAACATATTGTTACAAACAAACTAACATAAACTTTTTGTATACGTATTATGGTTATTTTATCGTTAAATAACAAGTCCACACAACATATGTTACATGATACAAAAATATATGATTTTTATGTGACATTATATATCATAAAAAACACGTTATAAAACTTTGTAGTATTTCAAGGATTCAAGCTATTACTATGCATGTATATCTATATGTTTAAATACATAACGTTTATACATGTAAATATGTTCACTACTTTGAAACAGACATTTTATAAAAGCAAGTACAATACACTTTTACATACATACCAAGTATACTCGTCTTTTATAAACTTTATACAATGAAATTCATTATGCTTAGCGACTTAACCAAAATTAAGTTAGGGTTGAGATCTATTCACATACTTTAGGAGCTTTTTAGTGAGACTATATTCATTAGCTGAGTCTAAATGTTGGAATAGTGTCTAAGGCTGCAACTATATTAGGCAAGTATTTGACCCGATTGTGCATGGTTCTTTTGGGTTGCCTTCACCATAGCAACTTGGTAGGATGATTTATTATGAGAGAATAGATATTATTAATATATTATGAGAATAATATAAGGAATAATAATATAGTTATTTGATTAATATAAGTCATAGATTAATTAGTATTAATTTGGTGACTTAAGGAGATTAATTAAATAAGAGGGTATAAACTGTCAATTGTTTGATAGTTAAACTTTAGACTGTAAATCCTTATTGGTAGGGGTTGGACGATTTCTAGGCTAGGATAAGCCTCAAAATCATCCAAGGCATTATCTTGGGAAGGATTTGGATTGCTTTGAGTAATAGTTATCCAACTAGGGTTTGAGTTGTAACCCTTAAAGAGTCTACAAGTATAAATAGACCCTATGGCAAAGGAAAATCGGCACATCATCAAAAGTAGAGAACCCCTAGCCGAATTCCCTCCTCTCTCCTCTCTCTCAAATCATCCTCTTTGCTAGTTGGTGTTTGTAAGAAATTAGAGGAGTGACAATTGTGACTCTAAAGCTCCAAGAACAAGAAGATCAAACAAGTGTTTCAAGGTATGCTTCTAACTCTGGTTTTGGGTTGTTCTTATACCTAATTAGCCATTAGAAGTCTTGGATTCAAAGCATGTTTAATAGAGAAACCTAGATCCGAGCATTAGGGTTTGTATGCGCCCTTAGGAATGTTCTTATGTACAAACCCCATCACTAAACACTTAGCATACTCACACTACTATAACCGTTAATCTTTCGAGCGAGATACATATGCATAGATCTATACGGGTTTGACATCCCCACCTACGGTTGCTAGCTAAAACCTCGACCGATCAATCGAAGTGGGTGATAAGTGTCTACAATTTGTTACTAAAACATCCAATGAAGTGTTGTATGGGGTACATATACCTTGCTCTATTATGAGTAACTTGACTTAGTTACTGGTATGTTTTTCAACCATAGTCTTCCACTCCTTGAACCACCCAAACACTTCATCTTCATCCTTTTTCTTCATAAAGTACACCCAACTCTTCCTTGAGTAATCCTCGATAAAACTCACAATATATTTACATCCATCATTAGACTTCATAGGAGAGGGACCCCCTAGATTTAAGTGAACACACTCGAGGATCTCCTTGCTTGAGTGTTGAACCGAACTGAACTTCACCTTGTGTAGTATCTATTAAACACAAGCTTTGCCATGTTTAACATTTCCAGTTGCATCTTCACCAAACAAACCTTTCTTGCTCATATGTCCCAACTTATGATTCCATAACTTTCTTTTATCATCATGTTGATCCAAGGATTGGGATACAGTTACCATTCCCCTAACCGTACAGCCATCCAAAATATAAATCCCATGAGGATTCATCATTCCATTCATATCCACAAGAGCACCCTTGGAGACTCTTAACTTGTCACCCTCTCTAGAATACTTCATTCCATCCTTTTCCAAAGTTCCAAGAGAAATCAGATTCTTTCATACCTTAGGGACGAACCAACAATCCATTTTCCTGGCTATACCATTACGCATCTTGATCTGCACCATGCCATTGCCTTTAATACTACTCACCCAATCATCGCCCATCTTGATTTTGCATTCCACTCTTTGTATGAGTTGAACCAGTCAGGATTATATGTCATATGATAGGATGCTCCAGATTCTAAAACCCAAGAAACAACAAAACTAGTTGTACATACAGTAAAAACATCAACATCATCCCCTTCATAAGAATTTTTTAAACAACAGCATCATTGTTGAGTTTGCTTGATTCAACACCATTATCTTCATCAATGGACATTATCTTCTGAAGTTCCCCTTTTCCTTGAAGTTATAACATTTGTCCTTGGACATCAAAGAACCCTTCACATCATCCAGAGTGATTGTTATGCTACCATACAACATAGTATCAATGAAATTCTCATAAGAATTCTGCAGTAAACATAAGCGGATAAGTGCTTGATCTTCATCTTCAATATTTACATTTACACCTTGTAAGTCCAGGAAGATCTTATTGAAGTTATCTAGATGATCCTTCACTTGGGTGCTTTCCGGCATCCTAAGAGTATACAAACATTGATTCAAATACAACATGTTCACCAGAGAATTGTTCTTATACTTGTCACACAATTTCTCCCAAAGCCTAGATGCACTCATTTGATCCATGACCTCTCTCGGTACTGAATTTTTCAAATTCAATAGAATAGCACTATGTGTTCATGCAGGAATATCCATCTTCCTTTCATTTGCCATGTATTTTGCAAGTTTCACTTCTCATTCCAATTTTGATATACATCCTTGTTGAACTAGAAGAGCCTTCATCTTCACCTTCTATAAAGTCAAATCATTCAAATCATTAAACATCTCCAAATCGAATTTATGAGATTCCATCTACAATCAACAGAACACTGGCCATAACTGTAATATGAAGTGTTAGGGAAACAAATGATACTTGTCAATACTTAGAACAAATCTGATGCCACTTTCCAAGTTCTGATGGTCTTTGTAAGGAAGCAATGTGGATAACAAACGAAACTAAAAAGCACACAAAGACATAATATTTATGTGGTTCGTTTCAAGGTGACCTACTTCCACGGGCAGGAGGAGAGTAATCTTTATTCACAGATTTCTCTAAAAAAGATTACAAGTACAACCAGCAGAGATTCATCCTAATCACTAAGGATACAAAAGACAAGACAAATGACTTAGCATGCATCCCTATTTCTACTTGAGGAATCAGACCTAAAACCATAATGGGTCAGGCATATACGCCTATAGGCCCATGAAAAGTGTCAACCAATCATAATCCACAGTGCAACATCTTCTACAACATTCATCCATGTCATACAACCCATGATCATCATCAACACACATGATGGAGCATCATAAGCCATAATAGAGCATCATGATGCATAGGCGGCGCATCATGAACACTAGTGGTGCCTCATATATCATGGTGGTGCATCAAGGTGTATTCCTTGAGCATCTTCAACTTCATGGCATCCTTGGACAATCATGAGCATCATAGAGGACTTTATAGCATACAGATCATCAAGTGATAACTTGACATAACAAGGAACCAATTGGCGTATTCTTGCATCAAGATGGCACACTAGGAATGTGGATGGTGCATCATCTCCTAGGTTTGCACATCCTTTTCTAAGTTGGCACGCCTCTTAATCAAATGGCACATCTAGACTCCAATTTGGTACATCTTCTCCATAATGGCGCATCCTCCTCATGAATGGAATATCCTATCACTTGGTGGCATATCATGTCACTTGGTGGCATATCAAGTCAATTGGTCACATATCAAGTCACTTGATGCCATATCAAGTCACTTCGTGGCATCTCCTATCACTTTGGCATATCATGTCCTTTGTCAGGAGATCCATTCTCTTCTCAGATGATCCATTCCTTTGTCATATGATCCACGAATCCCAAGTGCTCAATTGAGTTCCAAGTGCTCCATGTTAATGCTCCAAATGCTCAAGTCACATTTAACAATCATAATTTTTCATACGAATTCCGTTATTGAATGCCTTTATGTCAAGGATTTATATTCATGATATCTACAACTCTCTTTTAGATTGTTTTGCTTAACAATCAACCGATTTTAATTTCAGTTTCTGTGCTGACATAGCTGAGTTGAAACTTTGAAAAATTATAACTTCCTCATATGAAATCAGATTTGGGGTTTCTTTATATGTACACTTTCGCTTTTATGATTACTATGACTTTCGTTTACTATGCTTGGGATAATAACCAATCTATCTAAATGTGACATCTCGGAATTTAGGTTAAAGACTCTGAATGGTCAAGTTCACAATAAACCTCTTGATAATTTGACTCATTGAGTTTTAGTGCATCATCTGTAACATAAATGAGTTCATTTCAGCTAATGTAAGATACTAGATAGTACCTCATTCCAAATGTGTAAACTGATAAACAAATCAAACAACTCAAACTGCAATCATATTTAATACGTCTGAAAAACAAAAATTTCCTATTAAGTAGTTGTGAGCAAAACAAACATTCTAGTTTCATAGTAAAGGTTTCCCTATTTTCGAAAATTAATGAACGTCCAAAACGAAGTTCATATGCAAAAGATACGATCATTTTAAGAATCCAAACCGGTATAATACTGATTTTCTTAAAACTGCTAAAACCGTTTCTATTCATTGAGGTGCTTGCACACCTTAGATGAAAATTTTGAAAGCATTTTTAGATTCAGGTCATAGTCTATTATTTATTTTCATACTAGAAATATTTTTGGTAAAAATATGTATAAAAGTCGAAAAATCAAACGTTTTAGAATCAGTCAATCACGAAACCTAGAACCATTGATTTCGACATGATTTATATTATTGGTCATGTATTCCACAAATGATATAAAGATCTAATACAATGGTATGTATATTAATAATAAGTTTCATGTAACATTAGTAATGTATGCTTGAAGATAATGTATATATGATAAAGAATCGCTACATGTTTATAACCATATATATCTATACTATCTTATAAAGAGTTTATGTTTGTGGACCCTCTAATTTTTAAGACATTTATCTTAAAAAACGAAGGAAACTAAAGTTGGACTCTTGGATCTAAATTGAATGGCTACGATGTTGCTATTGTTGATCCTTCGAGAAACAATTTTAACCAGTCAGAATATAGAAAGTAATTTACCCTTTAACATACACGCACACGGATAAGAGGCAAAAATGAAACCACTAACCAATTGCCCTAATTTACATTTGCCTCTCAATCCTCTGTCAAACACATTCACACCCCAACCTCCTCATCCTCCTCTCGGAAGCCGTTGAACCCACATAATCCACAGAAATCAGAACTCGAATGCCACTAATCCACCATCCGCTCATCCTTACTCACTACAACCACTACACCCACCTAAGGAATCATGTCGCCGAATCATCAAATCATCATTTCCTTTGTCGTGTATGTCAATAGATTTTAGTGTGGCTTGCGATTATATCTACTAGGGCTCAAACTGTCTTGAAGTCTTCTAAGAGTGTACCGATCAAACAAGAGAAAGGTTGGTTTTTTTTTTTTGCCTTGGTTTGATTTATAGTTCTGAAAATCTAGAATGTAACTTCCCAAGAACCTTGAACGAACCACCGTTGCTTTTGTCTCTTGGTGTTTTAATTTTTTAACAGGTTATACTTCTTTTTATTGCATTTGTTTTGCTGAACATACCATTTCAGCATATTATGGTATTTTAATTTCATTTTTTATTTCTATCATAGCTCTTATAAGATTTATTTTACACATAAAAGAGACTGATTTTGTGATTTACTCTTCTATTGTGCATTTTTTTGATAGCAGATCAAGAACGAATGATATCAAATTTCCAAGAACGAAGTTTTGTTTTATTTAGGTATTAGGAATTCTTGTTTATTTAATTTCTTTTACATCGGGTCTATTTTGCTTGCTGTTTAACTTCAAAGTTTGGGTTTAGTTTTTCAAATCTGATGAAAGAGTGTCTAATTGTGTCACTGATGAAAGTTTGGGTTTGGTTTTCCAGATGAAAATTTGGATTTGGTTATTTATTTAGATTTGTTGAAAGAGGTTGATCTCTCATTTCTTTTGGATCTAAACTTTCTTCTACATGTATTTTTTGTTGACATAGATATACACCATCAAACTAGCACACTACCCAACTGTTGACACCTAGATCTTGAAATCGGTAAGAAGCTTTTTTTTATTCTGATATGTGTCTATATGAATTATTTTGGTCAATTTCTATTTAATATATTGTAGCTTCTTTCGGATCTGATAAAACCAAACGAAACAAAAACAAGCACGAAAAGGATACCACAACCAACTCTAGCTTCACCAAATTCAAATCCAAATCCAAATCTAACAATGCTCTTAGATATGTATGCGTTAAAAATGTTTGCTTTTAATTATTTATATGTATGATTTATTGTGTGTGTTTAATTCCTTTTTTTTCAATATGCGTGTATGTTCTGTTATGCGTTTCTAACGATTTTAGTTGTTTGTTTTGATTTTTAGATCTTGAATTATCAAATGAGTTGGATAATTTATGGCGATGATTTGTAATTTTTCAGCCTTAAGATGTCTTGAGATAAAATAAGAAAATCCTTGACAAATAAAATATTGTTAAGAAAATTGAAGTTGAGAAAAAATTATGTTGGTTGTATTTTGTATATTAATGATCAAAATTAAGGATGTGTGGTTTTTTAGAACAAAATATAAAATATACATAATTATAATTCTTTGTACCATTTGTTTTCATTTATATAAAATACACATAATTATAAAGTATTTAATTACGACCACTAAAGTCTAAACTTGGTTTTTTATTTGGCGATAAGCTTTAACATTTGTTAATATGTATTTATACAGTGACTTTTTATTATATTAAGTATAATATATTTATCTTTGCTAATTTATTTAGTAGTTGAATTATATGAATAATTAAATAATTAACTATTGATTATTGGAGGTGATATATAAATATACCGAAAATAAAGAAATGAGGGGAAATGTGTTTTTCAAGTGGTAATAGCGGATAATGATTGTTTTAATATTAGGCTGGGCGATATGGGTGAGGAAAAGAGTAAGGTAAACTCTCTCTCAGCTGAACATCATCGCTTGATTGAGGGAAAGAGGTAAGGGAGTCCATACCCTTACTCTCTCTCTTATTCCTGTTGGCCAACTTTTTTATTTTATTAATATTTATTAAATTATATATCTACTAAAAATTATAATATATATATATATATATATATATATATATATATATATATATATATATTAAAACTCATGGTTTTTAATTCCCTATAAAATGAATATAATATTTATAGGAGATATATATCTTTCTAAAAATAAACAAATAGTGAGGAAAGTTTCCAACCCATTCCTTGGGTTTAGATGAAGTAAAGAAAAGTGAGGGGAATGGTCTTGTGGTCCATACAAAGTGAGGGGAGTTTCTCATCCACACCCTCCTGTCTTATACTCAAGATAAAATTTTATTCATTTATGGTGTATGGTTGTAAATAACCAAAAGTCTACCGAATAAAGTTTAAGATATGGTAAAAAGTGAAAGTCTATGCATAGACAATTGAGTATGTACAACATATTAGTGTCTTGGAAAACGATATGATAAAGCTACATGTTTGAGATATGATAAAGCTACATGTATGTTGCCTATAAAATAATGATGTGTTCCATACAAAATAAATAAATAAAATAAAATAAGGGGTTTTCTTTGTACACATCAATCTAACCTCTAAATGTAACATCCAGATTATGAGGTACTATGTTCATTATTTGTTTTGAGGATCATTGGTCTACTCGACGAGTTGGCGCTACGATTCACCGAGTAGAAGCAGGTTTAACACGTGAGTTTAATGATCTACTCGACGAGTCAGAGGGTAGACTCGCCGAGTAGGCGCTGGAATGAGAAACACTAAATTCTCGGGTTTGGATCCTATTTAAAGGAACTTATAGCCTCCTTGGGCGGCCACACTTCACAGAAAGAAACCCTATCCTACCCTTTTCGTGGTATATATATATATATATATATATATATATATATATATATATATATATATATATATATATATATATATATATATATATAGAGAGAGAGAGAGAGAGAGAGAGGCCATTTTGAGCACTCTTGAGCTTTTTGGAAGAAAGATTGGAAGAGTTTCGTGGATCTAATCAAGAGGAGGTTGGGGATCTTGCATTCTTCTGTCATTAGCTGCTATTCTTAGGTAAAAAGCTCTCATCTTGACCTCCTGTTTGTTAGATCCCATTTTTGGGAAGCTTTTAGGGTTTTCTCTCAACATATAGTGTTCTAGAGCTATATGAGTATGGTCTGTGGTTAGAACCTCAGATCTGGACTAGAGATGACCTTGGGGGTCCAAAGTTTCGAACTTTATTAAGTTAGAGGCAAGTCCCCATGCATATTGACCTTCCTTGGGGTTTGTGATGGCATTATGAAGCATTTATGCCATGCATGGTCGTCAAGATTGAACCTTTATGTGACTTTTGGGTATTAGGAGGCTAGATCTAGAGGTTGAAGTTGCAGATCGGACCTCAGACGTCCATATGAGACACCCAAATGAGCCAACTTGTCGAGTCTATGAGATGACTCGACGAGTCCGATCGGGTTGCGCCAACGATTCGTGACCCAGTGATAACCTGCTGAGTTGGGGGTTAACTTGATGAGCTGTGTGAAACCCTTGAAAGAATTTAGAGGATACGAGTGGACTCGGCGACTCGGGTCAACCTTGGTTGTTGACTCATCTTGACTTCTGTTGACTTGAGAGTAGGTCATTTAGGAACACTGAGACCATGGAGGGGTAAAATGGTCTTTTACCCATCCAAGTGAATAGAAAGAGAAAAGAGGACTTTAGGTGTAAATGAGGAAAAGATGGATATTGATTGAGATGGTTATCTGATGTGTTAGGTGGAGGCTAGTTCGGGATTCTCGAGTGTGTGTCTATTCTCTACTAGCTGCGAGGTAAGTCTTCTCACTATACATATCTAGAGTGGTAATCAGAGTTGCGTGACAGAGTATCTTATATGTTATTTGTGTACTGTGATATACCGCATTATTTCTATGTGATTTATGTTATGAATTTCTCAAAATTTACAGAGTTAGGACCGGGAGGTCCACAGAGTTAGGACTGGAAGGTCCATCAGAGGTGTGGGACTGGAGGGTCTCACTGAGACACATTGACCAGAAGGTGTTATAGAGTTATAGCCTCGAGTGGCTATTTATATGTGTGTGGTATTTTAGAGAACTAAGTAAGCTTCGTGCTTACCGTGTTATGTGTTATGTGTTTCAGGTACCCCAGAGGATTGTGGGAAGGCACCGGCGTGATTGTACACATCTGTTCGTGATAATATGGAGGATTCTGGGATTTGACTTATGATTGAGATTTTATGTTGACATTGAGATACTTATGATTTTCTTGAAATACAATGTATGAATTTCGTGTATTTTTAAAATGAAAATTTTGGTTGAAAATTTACGTCGTTACAAGTTGGTATCAGAGCCTTGGTTTTAGGGATTCGGATACACCTTCGGGTATGTCTGGACTCAAACTGAGGATTTGAGAAAAAAATTTCAAAAAGAAACGATTTTCTAAAAATGAGTAAGAGATTCTAAGAGAAAGAGGAAAAGAGCAGTGTGTACAATCTGTCAGCGCCCGAACGGTGATTTTCCAAAATACCCTTACTTTATGTGTTATGAGATGTTATGAGATATGTTATACATTTTAGGGTGTAGGCTAAGTATTTCATAATTCAGGACTAGAGTGGCCTGATTTTTGATGCCTTAGCCTAGGGATTGTGTTATCTTTGGTTTGCTTGAGTGCGAATATGTAGCAGAGGTGAGGATATGATAAATCTTCTATGAGGGTAGTTGATGTTTGGCGAGATATAGAGTACTTATGAACTAGAATCCTAGGAGGGAGACTTGGGATGATCACAGATGTGAAGTGGAAGGTAGGATTGGGCCCGTACTATTGGAAACACTGGCTCGATGATCAGTCCAAGTAAGAATCCTTAGGGTGCTAAGGAACAAGTAGGGGCGAGTGATCGAGTGTGAGTATTCTCCATCGAGCCTCTGATTATTTTGTGTGTTGTGTTTTAGAGACATCATGGTGGGTACGTGCCACAACCCAGGGAGTAACAGTGCTAGCGATGATGAGATTCTCTGGATGATTCATGATGAGGTGGCCGCAACTATCAAAGAGGCTATCCCGGAGATGTTTGGGTTTATCAAGACCAAATTGATTGAGACATTTGATGAGCGATACTCTGTGGTTACCGAGGCGGATGTTGTTGCAGCCACCACAACTGTCGTTGCTGCCAGGCCTCGGGCGGTTGACTCGTTACTGTACAAAGAGTCCAGCAACATGAAGCCACCAGAGTTTGACGGGACTCAGGACCCGATTTTTGTGATGAGATGGATCTCCGACATCGAGGGGTGTTTCTACACTTGTTCCTTCCCGGAACATCTGAGGGTACAGTTCGTGCTGAACCAGCTTCGCTTGGGGGTGAAGGATTGGTATAGGGATGAGATTTAGAACCGGAACCGAACCGGAACCGGACCCGTTAGAATCGGAATATATAGAACCGGGTCCGGTTTCGGGTTTAAAAATTGGCTTTATCCGGGTTCCGGGTAATCCGGGTTTGGGTCCATTGGGTCCGGGTAAACCGGGTCTAAAATCCGGAACCGGTTTTTGGAACCGGAACCACTTTTAGGGCCGGAACCACTTTTTGTGAAACGTTTACAAGATGCATATCTTATTCGTTTCAACTCCAATTGACATACGGTTTTTTCCAACATGTAGTTTAGAGTTTGTACATGATTCTAGACTATAAATTTTTCATTTTTAGTTTTATATTCATTGACTTACAGTCCTCAAAAGTTAAGATACCAAAGCTGAAAGTTTTTAGTTTTTTAGTTTTGTTGTATTTGGTGAAAGTTTTAAAGCAAGCATATCTAATTCGTTTGAAGTCGGATTGACATGTGGTTTTTTCCAACTTCTAGTTTACAGTTTGTACATGAGTTTAGACTATAATTTTGTAATTTTTTGTTTAACATTCAATGATTTACAGTCCTCCGAAGTCGGGATATCAAAACTGAAATTTTCAACTTTTCAGCTATTTGTTTTTGTACTTTGTATTATGTGAAAATATTAACACAAGTATATCTCATTCATTTAAATTCGGATTGACATGCGGGTTTTCCAGAGTGTATTTTAGAGTTTGTACATGATTTTATACTCTAATTTTGTTAATTGTGGTTTCGTATTCAATAAGTTACAGCCCCCCAAATTGGGGATATCAATATGAAAATTTTCAAAGTTCAACCCACTAAGTTGTAAGTAATTACCAAAAAATTTCGGTTTTTTCGGGTTTTCCGGGTCTAAACCCACTTTATCCGGTTCCAACCTACCCACTTTGATGTTTCCGGGTTTTCCGGTTCTAGACCCACTTTACCCGGAACCATACCCGGAACCGAACCGGAACCGGTTCCTATATACCGGTCCGGTTTCCGGTTCTATAAAATTCCGTTAACCGGTTCCGGGTTTTCCGGGTCCGGGTCCATCGGGTCCGGGTTTGGACCCACTTTCATCCCTAGATTGGTGGAAGTTTGTGACAGCCAGCTTCACTTCTGCAGAGCTCACTGCAGTGTCTTGTGAGAGGTTCACTTCTATGTTTCATGATGATTATTTTCCCTAGGTGGAGAGGGAACAGTTGGCCCAGGAGTTTCTGTCCCTCAAGCAGAGGACAGAGTTAGTGACAGTGATTACGAGGATGTTCCACGAGAGGGCGATGTTCTTCCTTGAGCACGTGTCTACTGAGTAGGCACGTGTGAGTCGGTATTTGAGCATTTTGAGGAGAGATATCCACGAGTTCGTGGAAAACTCGACATATCGTTTATTTATTGAGCTCCAGGAAAATGCCTAAAAGAGGGAGATCGAGCTGGAGACTCAGGCCAGGGAGGAAGCAGAGTCTCAAGGGAGGGATCGACGTCCGACGCATTTTGAGCCGGAAGCCAAGCGGGCAAAGCCCGTTGATTCGAAGTGTCGGAACCAGAAGGGTCGCACTTATGGGAAGTGCGACAAGGGTCATGAGGGGATATGTCGAGCGGAGTCTTGCTACAGGTGTGGCAAGGAGGGGCATATAGCTAAGGATTGCCCCCAAGGAATTTGCATTTTGTTTTCACTCTAACCAGACCGGCCACCGGAAGGCCGAGTGTCCCTAGATGCTTCAGGGATCTGCACCTGCTACTGTATGAGCTACCGAGAGTCAGTCCGTGAAAGTTGAGGCACCAAAGGTTCATGGGAGAGCCTTCCAACTGACAACAAAGGAGGTTCGTACAGCACCTGATGTTCGTGGGAGAGCCTTCCATTGATTATTTTTCCTGAATTATTTGTGCTTATATTGTGTTATGCGTAGGTACTTTTCTTGTGAGTTCTATACCTTCCCTAGTGTTATTCGACTCAGGTGCGAGTCGATCTTCCGTATCATTAGCATTTAGTCGTCACATCAGTATCCGGCGTGAGTCATTGAGTCAACCTCTAAGAGTTTCTATAGTCGATGAGCAAGCGGTGTTTGCCACTTATGTGATCCCGGGGTGTGTGCTTGAGATTTTTGGTGTTGAATTTTCGATAGATCTGGTGTTGATTGCTATGGGTGACGCCTGTTTCATTGTGGACATGAACTGGTTGAACCGGTTCGGAACCGTGATCGACTGCGAGCATCTGTTGGTGACCATACGAGACCCTAGTAGGATAGTGCTTACAGTATATGGCGAGGGTACTCGATCTGGATCAGCTTTTTGCTCTGCTGCCCGAGCAAGGCAGAGTCTACAAAAGGGATGCAGGGGTTTTGTAGCGTATGAGGTGGATACGTGAGTTGCTGCTGAGAGATCGAGTTCTATCGTTGAGGTCCCGATAGTGAGGGTATTCCCGGATGTTTTTCCCGAGGATTTACCAGGTGTGCCTCCCGAGAGGCAGGTGGAGTTCCAGATTGATTTAGTTCCGGGAGCAGCGCCTATTGCTAAGGCACCTATCGCCTTGCGCAACCAGAGATACAAGAGTTATCCTTGCAGCTTCAGGAGTTGTTGGAGAAGCAATTTATCCGAACGAGTAACTCGCCATGGGGAGCACCGATAATTTTTGTCAAGAAAAAGGATGGTTCACATCAAATGTGCATTGATTATCGGGAGTTAAACAAGCTGACGGTCAAGAGTTGTTATCCGCTGCCGAGGATCGACGATCTGTTTGATCAGTTGCAGGCCGCGTCTTGGTTCTCCAAGATCGGCCTCAGATCTGGATATCATCAGATGAGGGTCCACGAGGAGGATATCCAGAAGACAACATTTAGGACCCGTTATGGGCATTACGAGTTCTTGGTGATGGCTTTTGGGCTCACCAACGCACCGACAACATTCATAGATCTCATGAACCGGGTGTGCAGGCCTATGCTGGATCGATCAGTGATTGTGATCATCGAAGATATATTGGTGTATTCAAGATCTAGAGAGCAACACGAGGAACATTTCAGAGAGATTATTGGAGTATTGAGATCAGAGAGGCTTTTTGCCAAATTCTCCAAGTGTGATTTCTGGCTACGGGAGGTCCAGTTCCTGGGACATCTCGTCAACTAGAATGGGATATTGGTTGATCTGGCCAAGATCGAGGCAGTTATGAGATGCGAGGTGCCGAAATCCCCTACTGAGATCAAGAGTTTTTTGGGTTTGGCCGGCTACTATCGGAGATTTATCAGAGATTTCTCCAGGATTGTTGTCCCCCTCACCAGGTTGACCCGGAAGGGTGTTACTTTTTCTTGGGGTCCTGAGCAGCAGACCTTATTTGAGACTTTTCGGCAGAAGCTGTGCGAGGCCCTAGTGTTAGCTATTCCCGAGGGGATGCAAGCCTTTATGGTATATAGTGATGCGTCTATATCTGGGTTGGGGGTGATGCTAATGCAAAGAGGGCACGTGATAGCATACGCATCGAGACAGTTAAAGCCCCATGAGATGAGATACCCCACCCACGATCTAGAGCTGGGGGCGGTGGTGTTCGCCCTCAAGAACTGGTGCCACTACTTGTACGGGGTTCGGTGTACCATTTATACGGACCACAAGAATCTGAAGTATCTCATGGATCAGCCCAACCTGAATATGCACCAAAGGATGTGGCTAGATGTGGTGAATGACTATGACTGCGAGATTATGTATCATCCGGGCAAGGCTAACATGGTAGCCGACGGCCCTGAGCCGCAGAACAGAGTGTGCCCCGATTCGATATGTGGGTATGAGAATGACGGTGATGACTCCAATCTTGGATACCATTCGAGAGGCTCAAGCGGAGGTCGTGAAACCGGAGAACTACAAAAGGGAGTGGGTGGTTGGGCAGGCGTCCGAGTTTGTGACGGAAAGCCGAGGCTTATGACCTTTCGAGGGAGAATTTAGGTGCCCTATACGAGCAAAGCTCGGCATGTACTGATGGAGGAAGCGCATAGATTGAGGTTCTCGATCCATCTTGGGGACACTAAGATGTATTTGGACTTGAAGAGAGATTATTGGTGGCCGTGTATGAAGAGGGATGTTGCCTGGATAGTCGAGAGGTGCTTGACTTGTCGTCGGGTCAAGGCAGAGCACCAACGTCCTCATGGTCTATTGCAGCCACTAGAGATTCCTTAGTGGAAGCGGGAACAGATCTCTATGGATGTTATTACCAAGTTACCGAGGACTGCGCGTGGAGTGGACGCGATTTGGGTGATTGTAGACCGATTGACGAAGAGTGCTCACTTCCTTGTTGTTAGTGAGAGCTTTTCTGCAAAGAAATTTGCCGAGATTTATGTGAGGGAGGTGGTATCTCGGCAAGGAGTGCCGATCTCAATTTTGTCATACCGAGACGTGCGTTTTACTTCCAGGTTTTGGAAGAAATTTCACGAGGAGTTGGGCACACGCCTACATTTTAGCACTGCGTACCACCCACAGCCGATGGACAGAGCGAGCAGACGATTCAGACACTTGAGGACATCTTGCGTGCATGTGACATGGACTTCGGAGGAATTTGGGACGCCTACATACCATTGGCTAAATTCTCTTACAACAAGAGCTATCATTTGAGTATTGGTATGCCTCCTTTCGAGCTCCTATATAGGAGGAGGTGTTGGACTCCCATTTGTTAAGGAGAAGTGGGGCAGAGGGTGATGGTTGTTGGAATAGTGTCTAAGGCTATAACTATATTCGGTTGTGCATGGTCCTTTTGGGTTGCCTTCACCATAGCAACTTGATGGGTGATTTATTAAGAGAGAGTAAATATTATAAGGAATAATATTTGGCTATTTGATTAATATAAGTCATAAATTAATTGGTATTAATTTGGTGACTTAAAGAGATTAATTAAATAAGAGGGTATAAACTGTCAATTGTTTGATAGTTAGACTTTAGACTGTAAATCCATTAGGATATACCTTGGACGGATTCTAAGAGCTTTAGGATAGCTCAAATCATCCATAGGGTTATCTATGGAATGGATTTGGATAGCCTTAAGAGAAGATTATCCAATTAGGGTTTAGGGTGAAACCCTTAAGGAGTCTACAAGTATAAATAGACCCTATGGGTGAGGGAATTCGACACACAACCTTAAGCAAGGAACCTCTGGCCGAATTCCTCCCCTCTCCTCTCTCCTAAATCATCTTGCTTGCTATTGGTGTTTGTAAGCCATTAGAGGAGTGACAATTGTGACTCTAGAAGCTCCAAGACAAACAAGATCAACAAGGAATTCAAAGGTATGATTCTAGATCTGTTTCAATATTGTTGTTTAACCTAATTTGCCATTAGAAGTCTTGGATTCAAAAGCATGTTTATTAGAAAGCCTAGATCCAAGCATTAGGGTTTTGCATGCGCACATAGGAAAGTTCTTATGGCTAAAACCCATCAGTGGTATCAGAGCCTAGCTTGGTTTTCTTTAAATTGTTGCTTGATTAACTGAAACAAACCTGCAAAATTCGATTTTTTGGGTTTTGAGTCACTGACTCGTCGAGTTCCAAGGTGGACTCGTCGAGTAGGCCTGACTCGGCGAGTCCCCTTGTGCACTCGGCGAGTCCAGGCGTCAGGAAGGGCCAGATTCGGGATTTTTTCATAATTATCTTATGGAAACTTACCTTAATCATATTAGATCAATATAAATCCGATTTTTTGATAAATATGATTATTATCTTGATCTAATTAAAGATATTTATCATCTAATAAAATATTTAATTTCCTTATATGATAATGATTAATTATTTTGGTAATTATCTTCAAAGAAATCAAGATAAATCAAATAAAGATAATTAGAATATTAATTGTTAATTGGAATTATTTGTTATTTGATCCTCTATGTTTTTAAATATTTAAAACCTACCCTAAAGTTTTGAAATTTATATTTGTGATTAAAAGTTTTAATTTAGACAACTTAAATTTCAAACCCTAGATTTTGAAAAGTTTAAAATGCAACCCTATACTTATATGATATTACTAGAATAATATATATATGTATAACTAAATGCTAGTCTTACCGCTAGTAGGCCTCATTCACGAAGCCAATCTATAAGGTGGGTATAAGGTTGCGGCCTATAAAATGGCGCTTAATGGGTGTACACTCACACCCACCGCTTGCTTGATTGGTGGAGGGTCGTTAGCCGAACGGGTAGGATAGGGCAACCTCATCCTCTCATTAAAAGTATAATAAGAAATACGAAGTAACTAAACTTTTTTTTAAATTTCCCAATCTTAGTTACTTTAGGAAAAGTGAATTGATGCAATCCCATGAAATTACACTTTGCACCTTGCTAAGATGTTAGTGGAGCGTGTGTGGTTTACCGGCACACTAATTGGTTCTAAGCGAAGGTGGCAAAGGGTGATTCATTGTTCATCATAGTTCGATGGAGCGTGTGTGGTTTACCGGCACATCGAATAGGTGATCGTTACAATGAAGGCACCATGTGAATTTGCATTGTAATTCACACCCGCTTTGTGATCCTCGGCATCCCAGTCACAAACAAGAGGGGCATATCGAGATTTAAACATGCCATTGAATAGTTCAATGAATCTCATCCGAACCTAGGAATTCTCAAAAAACACTTAGGACTAATAGTTTAAGTTTTGTGATGGAGAATTAGTGAATCGTCATTCACTTACCTTCAATTTATTTGCATGTTAGATTACGGCATCCCTTTTCTAGTATGTAAATGTTATTGTTGGATCCTAGCCCTAATTTTTCTTATTGGGTGATAATTAGGGATTCTTATTCTAATCTATCTTTGTCCTTTCTATAGATGTCAAACGCAAACAACGCTGCTGCTAGTTCTTTCACGTTGATGAGCCTTTTGCCAAAAGGTCACCTTCGATGGAACGAACTTTAGCGAATGGATAAGATACATTCGCACCATTGCTCGCTATGAGGATAAAGAGTATGTCCTCGATGAGAAGCTCGAGAAAATCAACCCCGAAGTTGCTACTCCCGAAGAAATCACCGCCTTTGAAACTCATGAGCGAGATGCAACGAAGGTACATTGCATCATGATCGCCACCATGAACTCCGAATTCCAAAAGTCCTACGAGGACATGTATCCATACGAGATGCATCAAGACTTGTTGGAGAGGTACCACCAAAACGCGAGACAAGAGCGTTACGAGATTTTCACTAACATGATTTCCGCTAAGATGGGTCATGGAGAATCTCTTACCGTGCACTTGCAAAAGATGCAAAGGTATGTCGACCGCCTTCGCAAGTTAAATGTTGACTTCGGCGAAGACTTGGCGATCGACATGGTGCTTCACTCTTTGCCTCCGATGTACAATCAATTTAGGATGACCTACCACATGAACAAAGAGGAGGTCACTCTAAGTAAACTCCAAGGTCTCTTGAGGGTTGCTGAGAGCAATTTCAAGGACAAGTCTGTTGCACCAACTCCCAATCCATCCGCTGCTCCTGTCTTAGCTATTGGTCAAGGGAAGGGAAAGAAGAGGAAAGCTTCTTCGAACAACTATCGCAAGGTGAAAGCCCGAGATGGTTCCTCTTCTAGTGGGACCAAAGTTGATCCCTCTAAGCCCTGCTCTAACCCGAAGGAGGCAGAGTGCCACCACTGTCACAAGATAGGACATTGGAAGAGAAGCTGCCCGGATTACCTGCAAGCCATCAAGGAAGGAAAGATCAAGCCATCTTTCGCAGGTATATATGCAATCAAATCTAACGATTCTAATCATGCTATTTCTTGGGTTCTTGACACCGGTTGTGGTTATCACATTTGTTCTAATGTGCAGGGACTAAGAAGAAGTAGGGATGTGGAGCAAGGAAGGATCAATCTAATCATGGGGAACAGAAGATCGTCGCCTGTGACCAAGATTGGAGTGTATTCTTTAGTGCTTAAGAATAGTTTAGTTTTGGATTTGAACAATTGTTGCTATTCGCCAGAAATGGCTAGAAACATCATTTCATTTCATGGTTTATATAGACAAGGATTTAGATTTTCTTTTAATAATGAGAATGGTTCTATTTTGGCTTATCTAAATGGTGTCTTTTACTTTGAAGCTATACCATGTAATGGAATATATGAAACTGTTATGATTGTTGATAACTTAGGAAATGATGTTTTGAATATTGATTCTTCCACTAGTATGGATAAAGCATCCTTGTGGCATTGTCGTCTTGGACATGTCAACAAGAAACGCATAGCCCAACTCCAAAAGGATGGAGTGTTGGAGTCATTCGACCTTAGGGAAGATGACACATGCGAGTCTTGTTTACTTAGAAAGATGACTAAGTCACCCTTCACGAGTACTTGTGAAAGGGGTGAAGGGCTATTGGACCTAATACATACCGATGTATGTGGACCCTTTAGATCAACCACGAAGGATGGGAACCGCTTCTATGTGACTTTTACCGATGATTATAGTAGATATGGGTATATCTATTTAATCAAGCAAAAGTCAGAAACCTTTGAAAAGTTCAAAGAGTTCAAGAATGAAGTGGAGAATCAATTGGGCAGGAAAATCAAGATGCTTCGATCCGATCGAAGAGGAGAGTACCTAAGTCTTGAATTCCACGATTATCTCAAGGAGTGTGGAATAGTTTCGCAATTGACGCCTCCTAGGACACCGCAGATGAATGGTGTGGCAGAAAGGCGTAATCGAAACTTATTGGATATGGTTCGCTCTATGATGAGTCGTGCTTCACTACCTATCTTCTTTTGGGGGTATGCCTTAGAGACTGCCGCCCATATCCTTAACCGAGTCCCTACTAAGAAGGTTGCCAAAACACCTCACGAGATGTGGACGGGGAAAGCTCCCTCGTTGGCACATATCAAGGTTTGGGGTTGCGAGGCTTTCGTAAGACGAGATACTCATGACAAGCTTGAACCTCGAAGTGAGCGATGTATTTTCATCGGCTACCCGCAAACTTCCTTTGGATATCTCTTCTATAGACCGAAAGATAATGTTATCTTTGTTGCGAGGAGAGGAGTTTTCCGAGAGGGAGGCAAATCGAACTTGAAGAGATTCAAGAATCGATAGATGAAGGAACCTTTACCGCTGGCATTCAACCCGAGGAGGAAACTCCGGTTGAACCGATTGACGAATCCTTACCTCTTAGACGTTCCGATAGAGTTAGAGTTCAACCCCAGTTTTATGGTTTTCATATTACCACCGAAGGGGACACGTATATTAGTGATGGTACACTAGTAAATCTTGATGAACCTAATAGCTATAAGGAAGCCATGGCAGGCCCGGAGTCTGCGAAATGGAAAGAGGCGGTGGATAGCGAGATCCAATCCATGTACGATAACCAAGTTTGGAATTTGGTTGATTACGTGCCCGAACGTAAGACCGTAGGGTGCAAGTGGATCTTCAAGAAGAAGACTGATGTGGAAGGGAACGTACACACATATAAAGCGTGATTGGTTGCGAAGGGCTTTACTCAAACTCCCGGAGTTGACTATGATGAGACCTTCTCACCAGTTGCGAAGATTAAATCTATTAGAGAGATGCTAGCAATTGCCGCATTTCATGATTATGAGATTTGGCAAATGGATGTCAAGACCGCTTTCCTTAACGGAAAGTTGGCTGAGGATGTTTACATGGCTCAGCCAGAGGGGTTTGTGGATCTGAAGCATCCGAATAGAGTGTGTAAGCTTGAGAAGTCCATTTATGGACTTAAGAAAGCGTCTCGCAGATGGAATCTTTGCTTCGATGAGAAAGTCAAAGAGTTTGGATTTGTACGAAGCGAAGACGAATCTTGTGTATATGTCAAAGCCAGTGGGAGTATAGTAAGCTTCCTCGTTCTATATGTCGATGACATATTACTCATAGGAAACGACATCCCGACTCTGCAGGAGGTTAAGTCCTGGCACGGGAAGTGCTTCGCTATGAAGGACCTCGGAGAGGCTTCTTACATTTTGGGAATAAGGATAGTAAGAGAAAGAAGTAAGAGACTAATTGGAGTTAGTCAGAATACTTACTTGGAGAAGGTACTAAAACGTTTTAGTATGGAAAACTCAAAGAAGGGAGAACTACCGATACAAGGAAATGCCAAGTTGAGTAAGACTCAAAGTCCGAGTACCGAAGCTGAGATAGCAGAAATGAGTCGAGTACCATACGCTTCCGCAGTTGGCTCAATCATGTACGCTATGACTTGTACTCGCCCTGATGTAGCCTTCGCTTTGAGCATGGTTAGCAGATATCAAGGGAACCCTGGCAAAGCACATTGGATTGCGGTGAAGAACATCCTTAAGTACCTTCGGAGGACGAAAGAATGGTTCTTAGTCCTTGGAGGGAGTAATGACTTGAAGGTGCGAGGGTATAGTGACGCCAGCTTTCAGACCGACAGGGACAACTACCGTTCGCAGTCGGGCTGGGTCTTTACCCTAAATGGAGGATCAGTGACATGGAAAAGTTCCAAGCAGGAAACCGTAGCTGATTCAACGTGCGAATCAGAGTACATCGCAGCGAGCGAAGCGTCGAAGGAGGCAATATGGCTGAAGAACTTCATCGGTGATCTTGGAGTTGTGCCGGCCATAAAGGAGCCCAAGGAGATTTTCTGTGATAACGAAGGTGCGGTTGCCTTGACCAAGGAACCGAGGGATCATGGTAGATCTCGACATATCGACAGAAAATATCACTTCATTAGACATCGTGTAGAAGAAGGACAACTCGTAGTGAAGAGGATATCATCAGAAGATAACCCAGCAGATCCGCTTACGAAGGGACTGAGTAGGGTTAAGCACTTGCAGCATGCTAGGAGTATTGGGCTGAAGGATGATATTAGCATGGATTAGATAGTATTAGAAACGTATAATAGATAAATGTAATTAACATTTGATGATTAAATAAAGGAGTGTTATTTATGAGTAAAGTTACTGTCACATGTTAGTTGTTTAACTATTGTTTCACTTTGCATGTTTTGACTTCCAGAATAATTGAGTTTATTAGGAATAATCGAATTATCCAAATGGTCCACAATCGTTCATATGTTGGGAGTAGATATGAATGAAGATTGTCATGAATTGGTGTGTAGAGTGTCTAAATGGTGTTAGACATAGCAAGGGTTGCTGCAACGTTCATGAGTGCTTATGAACTGGTTTTGAGCATTGGAATAAACCCGCGCTTGCTGGAATCACTTTATGGAATACGATATAAAAGGTGATCGCAAGACGATAATATCATATGGTCTTAAAACCTAGATATATGGTTTATTATTTGTTAATTGATTGTGCATTGATAATGCGAAAACGCATCAGTAACTTGATGTTATAAAACGCATTGTTGTGTATAGTTGGTTTATGAATAAGTAAATGCATATAAGTCGAAGTTTATCTGTAAATTTTATCCTAAGAGGATAGAAGAGATATCTTGGCCACTCGATGATTTGATTTGACTTATGTGCCGGGCCCGGTCAGAACTGAATTGATGTGTTCGATTAAGTTCTATGTCAAATAAATCGGAGATCGAGAAATCTAAATGCTAGACTAACCATTCCATAGGATTGTCAGCATGATATCTAACAGAGGACTGTACGATCCCTTATCTAAAGGACAAGATTGATTAGATCAGAGTTGACATCGTCTTTGAGAGCTACGATTGCAAACCGTATTGTACTTGTATAGTTACTAGACTTATCCAAGTGGGAGACTGTTGGAATAGTGTCTAAGGCTATAACTATATTCGGTTGTGCATGGTCCTTTTGGGTTGCCTTCACCATAGCAACTTGATGGGTGATTTATTAAGAGAGAGTAAATATTATAAGGAATAATATTTGGCTATTTGATTAATATAAGTCATAAATTAATTGGTATTAATTTGGTGACTTAAAGAGATTAATTAAATAAGAGGGTATAAACTGTCAATTGTTTGATAGTTAGACTTTAGACTGTAAATCCATTAGGATATACCTTGGACGGATTCTAAGAGCTTTAGGATAGCTCAAATCGTCCATAGGGTTATCTATGGAATGGATTTGGATAGCCTTAAGAGAAGATTATCCAATTAGGGTTTAGGGTGAAACCCTTAAGGAGTCTACAAGTATAAATAGACCCTATGGGTGAGGGAATTCGACACACAACCTTAAGCAAGGAACTTCTGGCCGAATTCCTCCCCTCTCCTCTCTCCTAAATAATCTTGCTTGCTATTGGTGTTTGTAAGCCATTAGAGGAGTGACAATTGTGACTCTAGAAGCTCCAAGACAAACAAGATCAACAAGGAATTCAAAGGTATGATTCTAGATCTGTTTCAATATTGTTGTTTAACCTAATTTGCCATTAGAAGTCTTGGATTCAAAAGCATGTTTATTAGAATGCCTAGATCCAAGCATTAGGGTTTTACATGCGCACATAGGAAAGTTCTTATGGCTAAAACCCATCAATGGTCAACACGGAGATAGTGTTGAAGACGACAGAACAGATTTAGCAGGTCAGACAGAGGCTACTAACAGCCCAGATTCTCCATAAGAGTTATGCGGATAGGGGGCGATACGAGCTAGAATTTCAGGTCGGGGACTTTGTGCTTCTAAAGGTATCCTCATGGAAAGGGGTGATCTGTTTCCGGAAACGAAGTAAGTTGGAACCCCAATACATCAGTCCTTTCAGAGTGACTGCCAAGATAGGTAAGGTAGCATACCAGTAGGAGCTACATGTGGCAGTGGTGCCACTGGAGGACATTCAGGTTGATGCGAGCGTGAATTATATTGAGAGGCCAATTGCGATCTTGGATAAAAAAGTGAAGGTTTTGAGAAACAAGTACCCCTGTTTCAGGTACAGTGGTTGCATCGGAGAGGATCCGAATTGACTTAGGAACTAGAGTCAGAGATGCGGGAGCAACATCCAGAGTTATTTTCAGAGCAAGACTTAGAGGTCGAAGTCCAATTTTAGTGGGGGGGGGGGAATTGTAACATCTAGATTATCAGGTACTATTTTCATTATATTTTTGAGGATCATTGATCTACTCGACGGGTTGGCGTTATGACTCGCCGAGTAGAAGCGAGTTTGACATGTGAGTTTCATGATCTACTCGATGATTCCGAGGGTAGACTCACTAAGTAGGCGCTGGAATGAGAAACCCTAAATTCCTGGGTTTGGAGCCCATTTAAAGGCACTTATAGCCTCCTTGGGCGGCTACACTTCGTAGAAAGAAACCTTAACCTGCTCTTTTTGTGGTGTGTGTATATATATATATATATATATATATATATATATATATATATATATATATATATATATATATATAGAGAGAGAGAGAGAGAGACCATTTTGAGCATTCTTGAGCTTTTTGGAGGAAAGATTGGAAGAGTTTGGTGGACCTAATCAAGAGCAGGCTGGGGATCTTGCATTCTTCTGTCATTAGCTGCTATTCTTAGGTAAAAAGCTCTCATCTTGACCTCTTGTTTGTTAGATCCCATTTTTGGGAGGCTTTTAGGGTTTTCTCTCAACATATTGTGTTCTAGAGTTATATGAGTATGGTCTGAGGTTAGAACCTCAGATCTGGACTAGAGACGACCTTGGGGGTCCAAAGTTTCGAACTTTATTGAGTTAGAGGCAAGTCCCCATGCATATTGACCATCCTTGGGGTTTGTGATGGCATTATGAAGCATTTATGCCATGCATGGTCGTCAAGATCGAACCTTTATGTGACTTTTGGGTATTAGGAGGCTAGATCTAGAGGTTGGAGTTGCAGATCTGACCTCAGACGTCCATATGAGACACCCAGATGAGACAACTCGCCGAGTCTATGAGATCACTCGACTAGTCAGATCATGTTGCCCCAGCAATTTACGACCCAGTGATAAGCTGTCGAGTTGGGGGTTAACTTGACGAGCTGTGTGAAACCCTTGGAAGAATTCAGAGGATACGGGTGGACTCGGCGAGTCACCTGAGTGCACTCAGTGAGTCGGGTGAACCTTGGTTGTTGACTCATCTTGACTTTTGTTGACTTGAGAGTAGGTCAATTAGGAACATTGAGACCATGTAGGGGTAAAATGGTCTTTTACCCATCCAAGAGAATAGAAAGAGAAAAGAGGACTTTAGGTGTAAATAAGGAAAAGGGGGATATTGATTGAAATGGTTTTCTAATGTGTTAGGCGGAGGCTAGATTGGGATTCTCGAGTGTGTGTCTATTTCCTACTAGCTACGAGGTGAGTCTTGTCACTATACATATCTTGAGTGGTAATCAGAGTTGTGTGACAGAGTATCTTATATGTTATTTGGGTATTGTGATATACCACATTATTTCTATGTGATTTATGTTATGCATTATTTAGAGTTTACAAAGTTAGGATCGGAAGATCCACAGAGTTAGGACTAGAAGGTCCATCAGAGTTGTTGGACTGGAGGGTCTCACTGAGACACATTGACCGGAGGGTCTTATAGATCTATATCCTCGAGTGGCTAATTATATGTGTGTGGTATTTTGGGAAACTCACTAAGCTTCGTAGTTACCGTGTTATGTGTTATGTGTTTCATGTACCCAGAAGATCGCGGGAAGGCACTGACGTGATTGTACACATATGTTCGTGATAATATGTAGGATTCTGGGATTTGACTTATGATTGAGATTTTATGTTAACATTGAGATACTTATGATTTTCTTGAAATACAATTTATGTACGTCATATATTTTTAAAATGAAAAATTCGGTTGAAAATTTACATCGTTGCACTAACTTATTTTTAATGATGTATTTTGACCATAAATCTTGGTTTTAACTATTTCCAATGACATTGACACATAATATGTATCTCAAATTCCCATTAATATCATTTTGTAATTTCATTTTGTAATTCCTTTTTTACCATTGTTTGACCTTCTAGTTTTAATCAAATGGCAAAAAAACACCTCATTCATTATAGTGTGGTTTTTTCTTTCTTAATATTTTTTGGTTCTTTCAAGATATATACCCTTTTTGTGCTTTTTTTTGTTGCTCAAGCATGTTTTATTTTTTTTTTCTTCACTTGATGCATCTTTTTTTTTTTTTTTTTTTTATTCATCGTTTACTCATAATTCTCTCTAACGTTTATAAGTATATTAACTATGTTAATAACGTATTTATCAAGTTTTTTTTTCATTTTTTACACACTACACGTAAGGGTTTTTTTCTTCTTTTGGCCAATATACCATTATATGCAACGATTTATATGCACACAATAAAATGGATATAATATTTGTTTGAATTATATATATATATATATATATATATATATATATATATATATATATATATAAAAGGATAGGTTCTATGAAAAATAAATAATTAGAGAACCAATAACAAATTGCCACATGTCAATCACTCTATGTCAATCACTTTATGCATACTTAATGGAATCTAGAATTTATTTAAATTAAAATGTTTGGTTAGAATTATATATTTTGTCCTTCAACATTTCAAATTATCACATGTTTATACCCACGAGCGCTTTGAAAACTGGTAGTCTCTTCTACCATCATCATTGTTCTTCCATATCGAACTCATTTCTGATTAGTGGTTATACATCTAGAAAAAACAAAAATGGAGGCAGTGGTCTGATGGTTCCAGATTTCATTTCCGATTTGAAGGATTTGAGAAAACGATTAACGGAGAAATGGGGCATGGGGTAAATCATGAACATTAAAGTGGTTGGGATAGGAGGGCAGGGGATGTTAGCGATGTCATTTCGAAAGGTAGAGAGGTGGAAAATAACAATCGACAATCCAAATCCACTGCTATGTGCTTCTTTGTGGTTGTGTACCTCTCCCACTCACATGTGTACTCGTCATAAGAAGCTTGAATAAAAAAGATATTCGAATTATGCCTATTTTCGATTGATTTTGGAGTTTAATGAAGGTTCGTAGACGGTGGTTTTAATGGATGGGGTGGTTTTACTGGATGGTGTGGTTAAATGCTTGATTTGAATTACACCAACTGTTTTCTATTCATTTGATTTTGATTCAACTCGTATAAAGCAAATGTTATTGGTTTTCAATTTTAATGAAGAGTGGCTTTAATGCCTTTTCATTCTCTTTGGTGTTTGTTTCGGTGGGCAGGTTTCAAATAAATCGGTTTATAATTTTTATATTGAAACAATCACATTTTTTAAAATAGAAGTTAGGGATCATCTATTTAATTTATACAAAACCGTATGGACCATTTGTGTAATTCATGTTTTTTTGGTTAAGTGGTTGTTATCCTATTTTCCATATAACCATTTCATATATATATATATATATATATATATATATATATATATATATATATATATATATATATATATATATATATATATATATATATATATATATATATATATATATATATATATATAGTAGCAGCGTACCCGCGCAAAGCGGCGGGGCATGTAAATTCTTTCAGTGATATGTTTTCTCTACAAAAATGTTATGTTACAAATGAAAGTACATGTCGAAGACAAAATAATCAAACTATAGTGTTATTTGGGAGATGAAGTCATTTTTTGTTCCTAGACGGTGGACTTTATAGCAGAGAAGGGAACAAAGAGGTATATGCGATTGGAGAGATATTTGAATCAACATATTAAATTTAAGGATATCTAAAATGGTTCAAAATTTGAATGAATCCGAGATTTGAGGAAACCATATCAAATTGTTGAGAAATATAAGGAGATTTGATGATAATTATTTGAATTCAAAATGTGGTTAAAATTTAATATTATTTTATTAATGGTTACTTGTACTATCAGCTTCATCATTTGGACGTCTTAAAAAAATATTATTCTTATAATCAATCTATTTTTAGAAATAGTTAGATTTCTTTTATAAGATAGTATATATATATATATATATATATATAGTTTGTGGGTTTACGACTAAAAGTTGATGAAATTTTATTTAGAATTTAACTTTTTATAATATTATTTATATTATCATATTTTAAAAATAATATTATTGTCGTTTTTTATCTTAATAAAAGATAAGTTAAAATTTTAATCAAAATCATAATTATACTATTAATATTAAAGTTATAATAATTAGGTTATACTAAATGTATAAAAGTTAGAAAAAAAATTATTATATCATAATGATTATCTAAAAAGAAAGACAATTAATATATGATATATTAACTTAAAATAATGAAGTTTATCTTTCTAAACCAAAACATTAACATATTTTTTTTTTTAATCTAGAATCTCTATTTTTAACGCAAAACAATCATTTTTAAACCAAAACCAAAATATATTAAAAAAATAAACTATAAAAAAACATATATTTAACTTTAAGCTAAAAATAATGATGTACTTCTATTTTTAACTCAAATTTACGGCACCAACTTCACCCTAATGATAAAACAAAACTATTCACCAAAAAGAAAATATATGGTACAAAAAACAATTAAACATCCCAAATAATGGCGATAAGGAACACATCCACATATGTTCTAGGTTAAGAAAATGTTTTTAAGTTGTCCACATATAATATTCATATGCTTAAGATATTAATCCCTAAGGAATGGAGCTCACTCCATCTACTGATCCAATGCCAAATTGATCTTAAAAACATAGATTCGGTAACACTCTAATTTTTTTTCATTACAAATATGTCGTGTACAAATAAAATACCAACTAACGCTTATATCCCTCCAATGTATTATGCATTCTTTGGAAGATAACATATTTTTGAAAAAACATTGATGAAATGAGACAATTCATCGAAAAAACACTTGAATCAACAACATGAAACTATTCATCAAAAAAAAAACAAAGAACTAATCACCAAAGGCAACTATTAATCAAAATGAAAATATTGGCAACCGTCACATTACGTGTTTACACTGCTAATATTTGTCGATTCACTACGTGTCCGTTTAAATAATCGTTGCCTAAAAACTAATCATCAAAAGAAAAAATTATTCGATATCATCAAAGAATTTGTTCGAGAAGTAAACAAAACCTAATCTATATACTCAATAAGTTGTCAAAGTCTTGGATGATGAAATAAACTAATTCATCAACATGAAAGTATTTATCGAAACAAAACAAAACAAAACTAAACTAATAACTAAAAGCGACTTCTCACCCAAATGAAATTATTTGTCGTCGTCGCATTGCGCGTATGCATTGTTAAAAGTAAATAATATTTGTTATATAATGATAAATCCTAAAGGAAACATCCAAAGAAAACAACTAGCATAAATGGAACCTCCAAAGAAAACTATCATCAACACAAAACATCAAAATAAAACTTATATTTGAAACAAAACATCAAAAAAAAAACTATCTTCAAAAAGGAACACACAAATAACGCTATTAGGCAACACGAAACATCTTCATAAATAACATAAAGCTCACTGCATTCAATATCCGCCGCTTAGAAACAATTAATAGAAACGAACTTCTTGGTGTCACCGCATCGCGTATATATAAACCAAGTACGATTGCTAAAGTTTAAAAAAAAATATATGATAAAACAATTTGGATTATTATTTATATAAAATCCATTTGGATACAATTTGGATACATTTAACTCATAAAATGATACACATATATTATATTTTTCAAATGGACATCAAATAACAATTATGTATGTACAATATGTATTAATAACACACACACACACACATATATATATATATATATATATATATATATATATATATATATATATATATATATATATATATAAAAATCATGTGATTTCCAAGATCCAATATTAAACATATATAATGAATTTAGCACCCAAATACTTCTAATAATTGATTGAACCTAAACCTCTTGTTACTTGTTCCCTGTCAATAAAACTCCAACCATACACATCCATACATACCACCTATAAACGATGTCCATACTAGTATTAAGTTATACTCTTATAACCTTCCATTCAATATCTTTTGTACAAAGAAATCACAAAAAAACTACCTTGGAGTTATGCAATTGAGTTCAATCAGAAGCTCATTTTCCCATTCTTTCTTCCATCTGCCATCGAGAAACACCTCTTTCCTTACCCGTTTGTCTCCTTCAATTGACTGCCAAGAACGACCAAGAGGGCAACAACACTCTTTCAATACCTTTATTCCCAATCGAATTCATTGCAAAAGCCATCAATTTCTGTCAACACATAATTCAAAAAAAAAAAAAATTAAAAAAAAAAAAAAATTAAGCAAGAAGGTTACTAGAGACCCTTTCCCTTTTCTCTCCCGTCGACCCTCGTCGCTGCCTACCTCCTCCCTCCGTAATCTCTCTTCAGTTCCTAACGACCAACGACCTCCGAAGGTTTCGTCTTCGTTGTTGCTGCTGCTCGCGACGCCTCACCGGACTCCATTTCCTGCGCACCTCTCAGCCGGACGGGAAGAGCGCAACCTCGCTGCTTCTTTCTTCATTCTTCGGTCTCGTCGACCCCGAAGATGCTTCCCACTACGTGATCAATCGACAAAGACATCCGGATTAGCCGCCTGCGTGCTTCTTCTTCATTCGGTCCTCTGCGTGACCTACGACGAGCAAGGAACCGGCAGCAGCTTCGCCGCCTTCGTGCTTCCTTCTTGCCTGCTGTTGTTCATTCGCATATACCTTTCATTCATTCATGTTCTACCTGCTGCGATCGTTCCTTCCTTGCCCGATTAGTCAACTGACGAACCAAATACAAAGCCCTAATTTCTATTAAGTGTTATAAAGTGAAGAAAATACAAACCCTCAATTGACAAAACATTACGAAATCAGTCCCAAACCCCCAAACATTGAATCCATTTATTCAAAACATCACCTCCTTTGGTTGTTCTTAACAAAATAAACATAAATCTCATTTAAACCATTTCAATACGTCCTAGATTTATTTTAACCAAATCAATCCTATTTTGGTTAATTAAATTACTGAACAACCCCCAATAGTTTAAAATCATACAAATCGAACTCACACTTTAAGGGTGTGTGCTTAGATCCCCTTTTCAATATATTTAATTATTTTGGGAGGAGGGATACGTGTGTCTATATACTTTGTTTATACCAATATATTATCCTTTATGCAAAAATACAATAAATCTAGTTTATAAAAATATTATTTAACAATTTAACATATTGTTACAAATAAACTAACATAAACTTTTTGTATACGTATTATGGTTATTTTGCCATGAAATAACGAATCCACAAAACAAATGCTACATGATAAAAAAAAATATATACAATTTTTATGTGACATGTATATCATAAAAAACACGTTTTAAAACTTTGTAGTATTTCAAGGATACAAGCTGTTATTATGCATGTGTGTGTGTGTGTCAATATATATATATATATATATATATATATATATATATATATATGTATATATATATATATATGTATGTATGTATGTATATATATATATATATGTATGTATGTATATATATATGTATGTATGTATGTATAAATACATAACGTTTATACATGTACATATGTTCACTATTTTGAAACATACATCTTTATAAAAGCAAGTACAATACACTTTTATAAACATACCAAGTATACTTGTCTTTTATAAACTTTATACAATTAAATTCGTTATGCTTAGTGACTTAACCACAATTAAGTTAGGGTTTAGACCTATTCACATACTTTAGTTAAGAGGCTTTTAGTGAGACTATATTCATTAGTTGAGTCTAAACACTTAGCATACTCACACTACTATAACCGTTAATCTTTCGAGCGAGATACCTATGCATAGATCTATACAGGGTTAACAACCCCACCTACGGTTGCTAGCTAAAACATCGACCGATCAATCAAAGCGGGTGATAAGTGTCTACAATTAGTTACTAAAACATCCAATGAAGCGTTGTAGGGGGTACATATACCATTGTAGCATAGAAACTCATAGTTCCCAATTGATCATTCAGTAGTCTCCAAAGTTCTCTCTCTATTGTTTGAAATCTGTTGGATTTCAATTCTCTTTCTCTCCCTGTCTCTCTAATTTGGAAATATGTAGGATTTCCATAGTCGATCACTCTCTATAATTTGGAACCTTACCATGAAACTATCGTAGGTGACTACTTACACCTTTTAATTTAACGACCTTGCAAACCTTTTCCCAGGAATGGTGAACCCAAAATACAAAGATACCGAAAGGTACATATGGGGATTAGGTCCACTAGTTCAAGGCATGGTTACTACATCCAGACTCACTGCCTTTGATAGCGCTAAATAATTGACCTATCAATTAACTAATCAGTGTATCCGTCAGGGTACAATGACCCCACAAACTGAAAAGAACCAGGCCGGGAGTACAAAAGGGAAGTTCCATGGCGAGTCAAAATGGATCTTTAAGCATCGCAAACCCATTGTAGATGTTGTGGTTGTGTACACCACAATCACAAACACTCCCGCTCCATCAACGCCCTACTCTATGAATTTACCCCACCATACCAAGTGTAATTTCCACCATGTCGGAAATCGTATGGCCTGAAGCATCTATAACTTGAGAGGTCACACCTCTGAGTACTACAAAAAAGCCCCAAACAATACAACCTCAACCACTGTTGTAGGACGAAGCCGAAGTTGCTTCGAGGTGCAATCAACTAGGGCATTTCAAGAAGGAGTCCCCGAAACTAAAGAATCAAGGTATCCAAGGAAGAACATTTGTGATAGGTGCTAGAGATGCTTGTTAGGAACCAACTGTGGTCACTAATACATTTTCTATCATCATTATTTATGCTTTCGTATTATTTGATATTAAGCTTTATGTTTTCCATAAGTTTAGCAGCATGATTAACCACAAATCATGAAAACTTAACAAATCTTACACAATAAAAGTAACTGTTGGAATAGTGTCTAAGGCTATAACTATATTCGGTGGTGCATGGTCCTTTTGGGTTGCCTTCACCATAGCAACTTGAAGGATGATTTGTTAAGAGAGAGTAAATATTATAAGAAATAATATTTAGCTATTTGATTAATATAAGTCATAGATTAATTGGTATTAATTTGGTGACTTAAAGAGATTAATTGAATAAGAGGGTATAAACTGTCAATTGTTTGATAGTTAGACTTTAGACTATAAATCCATTAGGATGGACTTTGGACGGTTTCTAAGAGCTTTAGGATAGCTCAAAATAGTCCATAAGGATATCTATGGAATGGATTTGGATAGCCTTAAGTGAAGATTATCCAATTAGGGTTTAGGGTGAAACCCTTAAGGAGTCTAAAGGTATAAATAGGCCCTTGGGGTGTGGAATTCGTGGACAATCTTTCAGAACCTAAAGAAAGGAACCTCTGGCCGAATTCCATCCCCTCTCCTCTCTCCTAAATCATCTTGCTTGCTATTGGTGTTTGTAAGCCATTAGAGGAGTGACAATTGTGACTCTAGAAGCTCCAAGACAACCAAGATCAACAAGGAACTCAAAGGTATGATTCTAGATCTGTATTAATGTTGTTGTTTAACCTAATTAGCCATTAGAAGTCTTGGATTCAAAAGCATGTTTGATAGAAAGCCTAGATCCAAGCAATAGGGTTTTGCATGCGCACATAGGAAAGTTCTTATGGCTAAAACCCAACAGTGGTATCAGAGCCTAGATTGGTTTTCTACAAATTGTTGCTTGTATAACTGAAACAAACCTGCAAAATTCGATTTTTTGGTTTTTGAGTCACTGACTCGTCGAGTTCCAAAGTGGACTCGGCGAGTAGGCCTGACTCGGCGAGTCCATTTGTGTACTCGGCGAGTCCAAGCGTCAGGAAAGGCCAGATTCGGGATTTCTTTGTGTTTATCTTATCCAAACTTACCATAAACTAATTAGATCAATATGAATCCGTTTTTTTGATAAATATAAGTGTTATATTGATCTAGTTAAAGGTAATTATCAACTAATTAAATACTTAGTTTCTTTATATGATAATTAATTAATTGTTTTAATTATTTTTGGTAATTATCCTCAAAGAAATCAAAGATAAATCAAATAAAGATAATTAAGATATTAATTGTTAATTGAAATTATTTGTTATTTGATCCTCCATGTTTTTAAATGTTTAAAACCTACCCTATAGTTTTGAAATTTATATTTGTGATTAAAAGCTTTAATTTAGACAACTTAAATTTCAAACCCTAGATTTTGAAAAGTTTAAAATACAACCCTATACTTATATGACATTATTAGAATAATATATATATGTATAACTAAATGCTAGTCTTACCGCTAGTAGGCCTCATTCACGAAGCCGATCTATAAGGTGGGTATAAGGTTGCGGCCTATAAAATGGCGCTTAATGGGTGTACACTCACACCCACCGCTTGCTTGATTGGTGGAGGGTCGTTAGCCGAACGGGTAGGATAGGGCAACCTCATCCTCTCATTAAAAGTATAATAAGAAATACGAAGTAACTAATTTTTTTTAAATTTCCCAATCTTAGTTACTTTAGGAAAAGTGAATTGATGCAATTCCATGAAATTACACTTTGCACCTTGCTAAGATGTTAGTGGAGCGTGTGTGGTTTACCGGCACACTAATTGGTTCTAAGCGAAGGTGGCGAAGGGTGATTCATTGTTTATCATAGTTCGATGGAGCGTGTGTGGTTTACCGGCACATCGAATAGGTGATCGTAACAATGAAGGCACCATGTAAATTTGCATGGTAATTCACACCCGCTTTGTGATCCTCGGCATCCCAGTCGCAAACAAGAGGGGCATATCGAGATTTAAACATGCCATTGAATAGTTCAATGAATCTCATCCGAACCTAGGAATTCTCAAAAACACTTAGGACCAAAAGTTTAAGTTTTGTGATGGAGAATTAGTGAATCGTCATTCACTTACCTTCAATTTATTTGCATGTTGGATTACGGCATCCCTTTTCTAGTATGTAAATGTTATTGTTGGATCCTAGCCCTAATTTTTCTTATTGGGTGATAATTAGGGATTCTTGTTCTAATCTATCTTTGTCCTTTCTATAGATGTCAAACGCAAACAACGCTGCTGCTAGTTCTTTCACGTTGATGAGCCTTTGCCAAAAGGTCACCTTCGATGGAACGAACTTTGGCGAATGGATAAGATACATTCGCACCATTGCTCGCTATGAGGATAAAGAGTATGTCCTCGACGAGAAGCTCGAGAAAATCAACCCCGAAATTGCTACTCCCGCTGAAATCACCGCCTTTGAAACCCATGAGCGAGATGCGACGAAAGTACATTGCATCATGATCGCCACCATGAACTCCGAATTCCAAAAGTCCTACGAGGACATGTATCCATACGAGATGCATCAAGACTTGTTGGAGAGGTACCACCAAAACGCGAGACAAGAGCGTTACGAGATCTTCACCAACATGATTTCCGCCAAGATGGGTCATGGAGAATCTCTTACCGTGCACTTGCAAAAGATGCAAAGGTATGTCGACCGCCTTCGCAAGTTAAACGTTGACTTCGGCGAAGACTTGGCGATCGACATGGTGCTTCACTCTTTGCCTCCGATGTACAATCAATTTAGGATGACCTACCACATGAACAAAGAGGAGGTCACTCTAAGTAAGCTCCAAGGTCTCTTGAGGGTTGCTGAGAGCAATTTCAAGGACAAGTCTGTTGCACCAACTCCCAATCCGTCTGCTGCTCCTGTCTTGGCAATTGGTCAAGGGAAGGGAAAGAAGAGGAAAGCTTCTTCAAATAACTATCGAAAGGTGAAAGCCCGAGATGGTTCCTCTTCTAGTGGGACAAAAGTTGATCCCTCTAAGCCCTGCTCTAACCCGAAGGAGGCAGAGTGCCACCACTGCCACAAGATAGGACATTGGAAGCGAAGCTGCCCGGACTACCTGCAAGCCATCAAGGAAGGAAAGATCAAGCCATCTTTCGCAGGTATATATGCAATAAAATCTAACGATTCTAATCATGCTATTTCTTGGGTTCTTGACACCGGTTGTGGTTACCACATTTGTTCTAATGTGCAGGGACTAAAAAGAAGTAGGGATGTGGAGCAAGGAAGGATCAACCTAATCATGGGGAACAGAAGATCGTCGCCTGTGACCAAGATTGGAGTGTATTCTTTGGTGCTTAAGAATAGTTTAGTTTTAGATTTGAACAATTGTTGCTATTCACCAGAAATGTCTAGAAACATCATTTCATTTCATGGTTTATATAGACAAGGTTTTAGATTTTCTTTTAATAATGAGAATGGTTCTATTTTGGCTTATCTAAATGGTGTCTTTTATTTTGAAGCTATACCATGTAATGGGATATATGAAACTGTTATGATTGTTGATAACTTAGGAAATGATGTTTTGAATATTGATTCTTCCACTAGTATGGATAAAGCATCCTTGTGGCACTGTCGTCTTGGACATGTCAACAAGAAACGCATAGCCCAACTCCAAAAGGATGGAGTGTTGGAGTCATTCGACCTTAGGGAAGATGACACTTGCGAGTCTTGTTTACTTGGAAAGATGACTAAGTCACCCTTCACGAGCACTTGTGAAAGGGGTGAGGGACTATTAGACCTAATACATACCGATGTATGTGGACCTTTTAGATCAACCACGAAGGATGGGAACCGCTTCTATGTGACCTTTACCGATGATTATAGTAGATATGGGTATATCTATTTAATCAAGCAAAAGTCAGAAACCTTTGAAAAGTTCAAAGAGTTCAAGAATGAAGTGGAGAATCAATTGGGCAGGAAAATCAAGATGCTTCGATCCGATCGAGGAGGAGAGTACCTAAGTCTTGAATTCCACGATTATCTCAAGGAGTGTGGAATAGTTTCGCAATTGACGCCTCCTAGGACACCGCAATTGAATGGTGTGGCAGAAAGGCGTAATCGAACCTTATTGGATATGGTTCGCTCTATGATGAGTCGTGCTTCACTACCTATCTTCTTTTGGGGGTATGCCTTAGAGACTGCCGCCCATATCCTTAACCGAGTCCCTACCAAGAAGGTTGCCAAAACACCTCACGAGATGTGGACGGGGAAAGTTCCCTCGTTGGCACATATCAAGGTTTGGGGTTGCGAGGCTTTCGTAAGACGAGATACTCACGACAAGCTTGAACCTCGAAGTGAGCGATGTATTTTCATCGGCTACCCGCAAACTTCCTTTGGATATCTCTTCTATAGACCGAAAGATAATGTTATCTTTGTTGCGAGGAGAGGAGTTTTCCGAGAGCGAGAACTCATAAGCCAAGGAGACAGTGGGAGGCAAATCGAACTTGAAGAGATTCAAGAATCGATAGATGAAGGAACCTCTACCGCTGGCGTTCAACCCGAGGAGGAAACTCCGGTTGAACCGATTGACGAATCCTTACCTCTTAGACGTTCCGATAGAGTTAGAGTTCAACCCCAGTTTTATGGTTTTCATATTACTACCGAAGGGGACACGTATATTAGTGATGGTACACTAATAAATCTTGATGAACCTAATAGCTATAAGGAAGCCGTGGCAGGCCCGGAGTCTGCGAAATGGAAAGAGGCGGTGGATAGCGAGATCCAATCCATGTACGATAACCAAGTTTGGAATTTGGTTGATTACGTGCCCGAACGTAAGACCGTAGGGTGCAAGTGGATCTTCAAGAAGAAGACCGACGTGGATGGGAACGTACACACATACAAAGCGCGATTGGTTGCGAAGGGCTTTACTCAAACTCCCGGAGTTGACTATGATGAGACCTTCTCGCCGGTTGCGAAGATTAAATCTATTAGAGTGATGCTAGCAATTGCCGCATTTCATGATTATGAGATTTGGCAAATGGATGTCAAGACCGCTTTCCTTAACGGAAAGTTGGCTGAGGATGTTTACATGGCTCAGCCAGAGGGGTTTGTGGATCCGAAGCATCCGAATAGAGTGTGTAAGCTTGAGAAGTCCATTTATGGACTTAAGCAAGCGTCTCGCAGATGGAATCTTTGCTTCGATGAGAAAGTCAAAGAGTTTGGATTTGTACGAAGCGAAGACGAATCTTGTGTATATGTCAAAGCCAGTGGGAGTGTAGTAAGCTTCCTCGTTCTATATGTCGATGACATATTACTCATAGGAAACGACATCCCGACTCTGCAGGAGGTTAAGTCCTGGCTCGGGAAGTGCTTCGCTATGAAGGACCTCGGAGAGGCTTCTTACATATTGGGAATAAGGATAGTAAGAGATAGAAGTAAGAGACTAATTGGACTTAGTCAGAATACTTACTTGGAGAAGGTACTAAAACGTTTTAGTATGGAAAACTCAAAGAAGGGAGAACTACCGATACAAGGAAATGCCAAGTTGAGTAAGACTCAAAGCCCGAGTACCGAAGCCGAGATAGCAGAAATGAGCCGAGTACCATACGCTTCCGCAGTTGGCTCAATCATGTACGCTATGACTTGTACTCGCCCTGATGTAGCCTTCGCTTTGAGCATGGTTAGCAGATATCAAGGGAACCCTGGCAAAGCACATTGGATTGCGGTGAAGAACATCCTTAAGTACCTTCGGAGAACGAAAGAATGGTTCTTAGTCCTTGGAGGGAGTGATGACTTGAAGGTGCGAGGGTATAGTGACGCCAGCTTTCAAACCGACAGGGACAACTATCGTTCGCAGTCGGGCTGGGTCTTTACCCTAAATGGAGGAGCAGTGACATGGAAAAGTTCCAAGCAGGAAACCGTAGCTGATTCAACGTGCGAATCAGAGTACATCGCAGCAAGCGAAGCGTCGAAGGAGGCAATATGGCTGAAGAACTTCATCGGTGATCTTGGAGTTGTACCGGCCATAAAGGAGCCCATGGAGATTTTCTGTGATAACGAAGGTGCGGTTGCCTTGACCAAGGAACCGAGGGATCATGGTAGATCTCGACATATCAACAGAAAATATCACTTCATTAGACATCGTGTAGAAGAAGGACAACTCGTAGTGAAGAGGATATCATCGGAAGATAACCCAGCAGATCCGCTTACGAAGGGACTGAGTAGGGTTAAGCACTTACAGCATGCTAGGAGTATTGGGCTGAAGGATGATATTAGCATAGGTTAGATTGTATTAGAAACGTATAATAGATAAATGTAATTAACATTTGATGATTAAATAAAGAAGTTTTATTTATGAGTAAAGTTACTATCACATGTTAGTTGTTTAACTATTGTTTCACTTTGCATGTTTTGACTTCCAGAATAATTGAGTTTATTAGGAATAATCGAATTATTCAAATGGTCCACAATCGTTCATATGTTGGGAGTAGATATGAATGAAGATTGTCGTGAATTGGTGTGTAGAGTGTCTAAATAGTGTTAGACATAGCAAGAGTTGCTGCAACGTTCATGAGTGCTTACGAACTGGTTTTGAGCATTGGAATAAACCCGCGCTTGCTGGAATCACCTTATGGAATACGATATAAAAGGTGATCGCAAGACGATAATATCATATGGTCTTAAAACCTAGATATATGGTTTATTATTTGTTATTTGATTGTGCATTGATAATGCGAAAACGCATCAGTAACTTGATGTTATAAAACGCATTGTTGTGTATAGTTGGTTAATGAATAAGTAAATGCATATAAGTCGAAGTTTATCTGTAAATTTTATCCTAAGAGGGTAGAAGAGATATCTTGGCCACTCGATGATTTGATTTGACTTATGTGCCGGGCCCGGTCAGAACTGAATTGATGTGTTCGATTAAGTTCTATGTCAAATAAATCGAAGATCGAGAAATCTAAATGCTAGACTAACCATTCCATAGGATTGTCAGCATGATATCTAACAGAGGACTGTACGATCCCTTATCTAAAGGACAAGATTGATTAGATCAGAGTTGACAGCGTCTTTGAGAGCTACGATTGCAAACCGTATTATACTTGTATAGTTACTAGACTTATCCAAGTGGGAGACTGTTGGAATAGTGTCTAAGGCTATAACTATATTCGGTGGTGCATGGTCCTTTTGGGTTGCCTTCACCATAGCAACTTGAAGGATGATTTGTTAAGAGAGAGTAAATATTATAAGAAATAATATTTAGCTATTTGATTAATATAAGTCATAGATTAATTGGTATTAATTTGGTGACTTAAAGAGATTAATTGAATAAGAGGGTATAAACTGTCAATTGTTTGATAGTTAGACTTTAGACTATAAATCCATTAGGATGGACTTTGGACGGTTTCTAAGAGCTTTAGGATAGCTCAAAATAGTCCATAAGGATATCTATGGAATGGATTTGGATAGCCTTAAGTGAAGATTATCCAATTAGGGTTTAGGGTGAAACCCTTAAGGAGTCTAAAGGTATAAATAGGCCCTTGGGGTGTGGAATTCGTGGACAATCTTTCAGAACCTAAAGAAAGGAACCTCTGGCCGAATTCCATCCCCTCTCCTCTCTCCTAAATCATCTTGCTTGCTATTGGTGTTTGTAAGCCATTAGAGGAGTGACAATTGTGACTCTAGAAGCTCCAAGACAACCAAGATCAACAAGGAACTCAAAGGTATGATTCTAGATCTGTATTAATGTTGTTGTTTAACCTAATTAGCCATTAGAAGTCTTGGATTCAAAAGCATGTTTGATAGAAAGCCTAGATCCAAGCAATAGGGTTTTGCATGCGCACATAGGAAAGTTCTTATGGCTAAAACCCAACAGTAACAAGCTGCCATATTAGAAAGCACCTTAGAAATATGCACCAGTTGCCTATTCACCCTGAATATTCATCTCTTTGACGTCAACCTAATGCCTATGTCCATTGGACGTTTTGATGTGATCATCGGAATGGAATAGTTATCAATTCATCAAGTGGAGATCTTACGTTACGAAAAATTTGTTCGATTTCCTTTACCTAACAACAAATCCCTCGTGCATAATTGGGACAAATCGACTCAACTCATCGAGTCCCTCTCTGGACTCGCCGAGTTCTTCAGTATGTTTGGGCCCTCTTAAAGGATTAAGCCCCTACTCGTCAGATCTCAGCTTCTTATTACTCATGCACACTAAAAAACGTCCTTTTAAGGGTAAAGATTCTAACTTTACCCTTTAATAGCCCTTCTTCATGGATTTAGCTCAAATCATAAACCTTTAGGACCTAGATCCTGGTCCACAAGCCATCCATACTCCAAACTAAGGCATATTCACTAAGATCCAGACTCTAAGCACTCCATGAACACGTAAAGTTCCTAACTTTCTCCCCATGCATGGCCTTTTGGAGCTTAAAAGGCTAAAATGGTAAGTTATAGCTTGAATTGGGCTTCCATAGCCATAAAGTTTGCACCTTTATGCCATGTGAGCCCTTCAAGGTCATAGATATGAAAGTATACCCACTTGGGACGTCCATGTCCCAAAGATCATGCTTCTTGGACCAAAAAACCCCATAAAATGGTAAGCAGGAGATCTAACAAGCTATTTAGCAAGGTTGAGACTTGATTACCAGAAAATGAAGAGGATGAGATGTTGTTTCTGGATCTACTAGCTTCCTTCTGAATCCCCAAGCTCCTCCTTCTTCAACAAGCTTCAAAACACACAATATTCACTAAAAAACCACTCATAAGCTCATATAAGGCACCGGGGTTTTGTGGATTACGGTTTGGGACTTGGAGGATGGAAATGAGGTCATCAAGTGAGGATTAGGATGCTTAAATAGGGTTCAAAACCCCGAGTTTAGGGTTTCATCATGGCAGCCCTACTCGTCGAGTTGAGGCTCTCAACTCATTGAGTAGGCGACTTAAAATCCCGCAGCCATTCAAGTTTCTACTCGACAAGTTTGGGGCTCCCAACTCATCGAGTAGCTCTACAAAAGTGAATAAGTTATTACTAAATGCATACAAGGAACCAGGCGTTACAGGGTAGATTGACTCAGTTGACCTAGTTGGTTTGACTAGTTGACTTTGACAAAGTTTGACCTTGAAGGTATTTTCGGATTTTGATGGAAATTGGTCATTGGTGGGAATTGGTGTCGGTGAGATAGCTGAGATTCGGAGTCGGGACCTCATCAACTTCTGTTCAGTTTGTAAGGTAAATTTTCCTCACTGTACTTTTGGATCGAATGCACCAAGGCCGGTCCATTGGATTGTTATCCTGGTTTATCATATGTTGGTATGTTGTAGTGATCCGGTAGATCTGTATCCTGGTATATAGGATGATGTTATGCTTAGTGATCTGTAAGATTTGTTTGATTATCTGTTGACTGGTTATATGTATGCTTATATGTTATGTATATGTTGACATGGTTTATGTGTGGTTGGGTTGAGGCAGACTAGTGTAGATTGAAGGCCACGAGACCTAGGGCGTCCCAGATAGACTGCATCCTCGAGAGGTGTACCAGTCAGATCGAAAGCCCGGAAAATGTTCCAGAGAGGCTGAAGGCCCGATGAGGTGTACCAGTCATACTGAAGGTTCTGTGAGCGTACCAGATAGATTGTAGGCCGGTAGGGCATTCTAGTCAGGCTGAAGCCTCTGTATTGATGTTGTTTATTATTATGATTGTGAATTGTGTTGGTACTTTGAGGAACTCACTAAGCGTTGGATTCCAGTTTTGGGTTATGTTTCAGGTACTTTGGATGATAGTGGGAATGCGAAGGCGTGACCGTACACATCCTCATGTTTTTGACTTATGATTTTGGGAGACTCTAATGTTGAACATGTTTTGAAAACTATAACTGTAAACAATTTGTGAAATTGGTTGGTTTTAAAAAGTTTAAATTTATCATATTTTTATGGGTGTTACAAATCATATCTCTTTTATACGACATTTGTTGTCTATTTTCTTCATATCAACACATAGGTATTGATGAGATCTTCAACTCTTGTTTAGGTTGTTTTTCCTAACAATCAACCGATTTGAATTTCGGTTTCTGTGCTAACACAGGTATGTTGAAACTTTTGAAAATCATAACTTCCTCTTTTGAAATTAGATGTGGATGTTCCCTATTGGCTCAAGTTCAGTTTTACGAATACTATGACTTTTATTTAGATTATTTTCGCTAAATAATCTTCTTCAGAAAACACCTATTTTTTGTTGTGAAGAATAATTATCCTATTATTATTTAATCATCTAACTCTATCTTGCGGGCGTTAGATCCAGTGACGGAGCTTCAACATATAATTTGGGGGGCAGAAAGTAAAAAAAATCTAAAATTAACATTATTACACATAAAAAAATCTGCATTTAAACACCAAAATACCTAAAGTTACTTTTCTCACACACAAAAAAAAAACAATTTTTTAGCAATTAAACACAAACAATACCTAAAAAAAGAATTACAACTCAGCCCGACGACCTTTAAGGTCTTTAAAATCATCAATTATCAACATTAAATAAGTGTTTTCAACAATTTCCCTTTTTATGTAAACCACCAAATTGTTTGCGAGAAAGTCATCTGACATCTTATTGCGAAGGTGGTTCTTGAATATTTTTATAGTAGAAAATCCCCTCTCTGTTGTGACGGTGGAAACTAGAAGTGTCAAGGTTAACCAAACCACTCTATCAAGCAAATAATATGTCTTGTGTTTCTAAGTTTCCACAAGTCCCTTGCATAGGTCAGCAATAGTAGATACACCACTTAGCCTGGGATTCTTTGTCATATCAATATTAAAAATCTCCAACTGATATCGTAATTGTATTCTCTCTTGCTTCGTAAAATCTTCAAGATAATACTTCTCAACACGAAGACAAATCTGATCAATGTTAATAATTTTAGGGTGTTCTTTTGAAACTAAAGTAGAACTAAGATGTAACAACTCCATCGCTTGATCATTGAATCTACTATTTAATTCATGTAACTGTTTGTCCAATGTGGATGTAAACAAATCTACTCAATAAAAATGTTCAAAAGTAACATGATTATCTATTTTTCGAGACCAGTATCGAGTAGAAGTATATGGAGCATTCAAATCTGGGATATCTATTTGATGTTTCTCACAAAAAAAAAAAACTGTATTTGTGCAAGTAAAGAATCCCATCTGTTGTTTCTGAAATGATTTAAACCTTCCGTTGTTTGCTGAAACTAACTCCATGGCATTAATAATATCTTGGGATTTCTTTTGTAGAACTTAAGAAAGTATATCAGTTTTCCCCATTAGTTCCTTCATCAAGTGACGAATAAACACAAACTCAAATGATTTCAGGTAACAATAAGCTGAATCAACATCTCCTCGTTGAGAATAAGTAGCAGATACGTCATGAATTATTCCTTAGAACACAACACGAGTACAATTAAACATGTTAAGCAAACTACAAACAGAACGAAGATGGGAACCCCAACGTGTACCACCATCTCTTGTTAGTTTCCTAACTTGGTTTAATCCTTTTCCTGATTCACTTTCACCAAGTTCCAATAAATGCTCAATCTCAATTGCCTTTGCCTTTTGTAACTCATCATGATGCTTACTAGAAGCACAAACCACATTAATTGTAAAAATTAAGTTTGAAAAAAATTGGTGCACAGGAATAATTTCTCTTGAAGCAGCCACCTGTGCTGGTTGTAATCTGAGAGCAAAGCAGTGAACATAATACGCATAAGGAAAATCCTTAAGAACAAGTGCATGTAATCCATACCACTCCTCTCTCATATTACTAGCACCATCATACCCTTGGCCACGGATTTTACTAACATCAAATTGATAGTGTAAAAGTTGTCTCCACATAATTATTTTCAAGGTTAATAATAAGGTATCCTTGACATGAACCAAATCCAAGAATCTATCCCATATGATCCCTTCTGCATAAACAAATCACAAAACTATGGCCACTTGCTCTTTTTTAGACTCATCCCGTGACTCATCAACCATGACACAAAAGTATGAATCCCTCACTTCACTACGAATATGTTTTCGAACTTTATTTGCAATAATACGAAGAATTTCTATTTGAATTTCTCCAGAAGTATACTTTGAATTATAGGGAGATTTATCTAATATAACATTTGCAACTTCATCATTATAGGATGCTATAAGTTTTAGTAGTTGAAGAAAATTACAACGGTTTTTGGAATTAGGACTTTCATCATTTCCTCGTAAAGAACAAGCTTGGAATGTCAACCAACGAACTGTATCAATCAAAAATTTTAATCATAAACAATTCTTCAATATTTGCTCTTCATTTTGCTTCGCTATGATATTTTGAATATATGCTTCTTGGTTCATCAAGTTTTTAGCGAATGTATTTGCATTTCTATGTTGTGAACAACCAATGTGTTTCAAGAATGAATAATTTTTCCCGTCATTAACTTTTTTCCAATTGTCAAATCATTTAACAGCAAATTCATCATAACCATAACACACACTCGGTTTATCGTTAAATATATAATAAATAAAACAATAAGTTGAGTGTGTTGTTGGAAAAAAAATGGGCCCAGGGTCAATGATCCCCAACAACCCACCCAATAATAACAATATAGAAAATAACTAGATATAAGAATAGATGTGGAAATTTTCAAAATCGAAGAAAAGCCGCTGACCTATAAAAAGAAAAATCCACTATATGATAAATAGTTACAATTATACAGACTAATCTCTCAAGCTTCCCACATATTACACCAACTCTCTCTAAATTTTTGCTAACAGTTTCTACACTCTAAAACAAAAGGAAGAAAAAAAAGCAAACACCTTAAATGTATTGATTCGGGTGCTTTTGAAACCAAAACATTAGACTCCTTTTATAAGCTTGGAGGATCTCCTCTTTAGACATTTTTTGATTCTCTTTGTGGATCATGTATTGGTGATTTTACGTTTGACATATCAATTTATTAATGTATTTTAAGTTAAGTTTCAAGTGTTTTTTGGTTTTGTAGATTACTATGGTAAATATTTACAGATTCTAAAGTTTCAAGTATATTGCTTATTATTTGTGAACTAGAGTCTACATTTTTAATTTCTTAGTTCTCCGTGATCTTTAACTGAATGAGTGATCAATTTCTATATACATCTATATGATCATTAGTGTCTTATGTAATGCCATATTTTTGATGATCGATTTCTGTATGCATCCATATGATCATTAGTGTCTTATGTAATGCCCTACTTTTAATTAGTTATACACAAAAAAATAGTAAGTAATATGAATAATAAAGTAATTAGAATAAACTTTTAAGGTCTTATCAGTGAATTAGTTAAATAAAAAAGGGATTATATAAATCTAAAGTGATTTATTGAAAATTATTAATATTTAACTATAATAATAAAAAGAAATAAATTAAATTAATAAAAATAATTCTAAATATTATTAATTTGATTAAAGAATAGTTATATAACTTTAAAATAAATATATTTAAAAGGAGGGGTTAAGTGGGCCAAGTTAACGTCTTAGATGGTAAAGAATTTTGTGTTGAGAGACAATTTTTTCCATGTCGGGTTTATGTGGAGAGCCCTCCTAAGTGACATGATTTCACTCCTTAGAAGTCTAATACTTAGCCTAAATTATCCCTCCCTATTAGGACCCTCACATAACACATTTTTGAAACCCAGAACTCATTTTTTTTTTTTTTTATAAATCTACTCCACACACCAATCTAATCTCCAACTTGTTTTTAATGATAGCCTATTTTGACCATAAATCTTGGTTTTAACTATTTCGAATGACATTACACATAAAAATTTATCACAAATTCCCATTAATATCTATATACAGACTTTATAATTTCATTTTGTAATTCTTTTTTTTACCAATTTTTGCCCTTCTAGTTTTAATCAAATGGTAAAAAAACACCTCATTCATTATAGTGTGGTTTTTTCTTTCTTAATATTTTTTTTGTTCTTTCAAGATATGTATCTTTTTTTGTTGTTGTTTTTTTTTTTTCTTCACCTGATGCAATTGTCTTTCTTTTTTTTCGTATTTTTTTTATTCATCGTTTACTCATAATTCTCTTTAGCTTTTATAATTATATTAACTATGTTAATAACGTATTTATATAGTTTTTTATTATTTATTTTTTGTTTTCATTTTTTAAACACCACGCATAAGGTTTTTTTTCTTCTTTTTACTAATATAATATGCAACGATTTATATGCAGCTAATAAAATAGATATAACATTTGTTTGAATTATTATATTTTTTTACAATTAATGATATTAGTTTTATGGAATATATATATATATATATATATATATATATATATATATATATATATATATATATATATATATATATATATATATATAAAGTTTGTGGGTTTACTACTAAAAACAAAGATAAAAAAATTGATGAAAATTTATTTAGAATTTTATTTTATATAATATTATTTATATTATTATATTATAAAAATGATATTATTGTTGTTTTTTATCTTAATAAAAAGTAAGTTTACAAATTATTCAAAATGATAATTATAATATTAATTAGTGAAGGATCCCTACTTTGCGGGGATCGGATATGTATTCGGTTCAACTAAACCCAAAGAACTAAGTGGAAATCAATATGATAAAAGGGATAGGAAAAATTACAAATCCCACAAGAGTACATTGGGTAAATTTGTCACTTGTTGCTCATTGAATGTAACAGGTAATTAAGCCTGTATATGCTTTTAGGGCTCAAACTTTCCCTTTGACTCTCCTATATCATCACGCTTCATTACAATGTCTTTTAAGTTTTTCAACTTCTTGTCCATAACACTCTGCAATAAATATCAAACTACTTTTATTTATTTGTGTATTACAAATAGCAATTTACTTTTTTTGTACATATAATCAATGTTACCAATGCTATCCATTGGCCAAAAGCGTCTGATCTATATTTAATTGATTTGTCATGAAATAAAAAATGCTAACGCAATTACCAAAAATCGTTACTTAAATTTAATATTATAAAATTCAAGGAAATAAATAAAAGATCGAAATAGCCAAATAGCCTTACCTGCAACTAACACATTCTTTCACTCGAATTACTCATTCAATCTGTATTTTTGTATCTTTGACTTCCACTCCTGTCATCTCTCTACAATGGGATATTTCAATCCCATCAAAATAGATACAAAGGATGAAAGGAAGATTAAGTGAAGAATCACACATAAAAAATATCATCTTCTTCATTCTATTCAAAAGTTTTGTAAATGATTCATGAACAATTCTATGAAATTGCATTAAATATTTAAAAAAGGCAAATTGAATTTATGTCGTTACTGATTCATCACTCGCTAATATACATTGAAGATTTAATATGACACTTGGACATCAACAGGGAGTATTCGATCGCACAAAAACTCATTTAGTTTGACCAATGCATTGCTCAAAATTCTGAATGGAAATAATGATGACATGTCATGTTTGTTGACCATTGGAACTTAGGATAGTCATTACTTGGAGAAAACTGACAACCACTTTGTCTGTTCAGCAATGATTCTCAGTGAAATAAAAATGCAAGGTTTGTGTAAATTAACTGTTAGAAACTTGTAAACTAAATACTTAGGTTTTCTTCTCCGTATAAGGAAGTTTGGTCTTGTATATCTTTCCATATCAATCCAACTAATATGCTGGGAACGATCTCTCCAGAACCTTTAATGCATTTAAGGGCTAATGGAACACAACCATTTTTACTTGGAAAAAAACAGCACGACCATGCACTAGAACAGAAGAAAAGAAGATAACAAATAAATTATATGTAACTAATTTTTACAGAATCTCAAATTTTCAGCCCAATGAGCTCTATATGTCCCATTCACATGCAAGCATAAACCAACCATACTTGATGCCCGGTAAAAATAAGTTTTTTTTTATAAAATTTACAATAACTATAGACATGGTTAAAGGTCAAAGATTAGATTGGAAAAAACCTCAAGGGGTGAAACATTGCACTCCAACCGCTTAAAGCAGGTCCAAAAATCTTCTATCCGTCAAATTTTACCAAAATCTGACCCGAGTCAGTTCTAACATTGCATAAGTAGATGAAAAGTGAGAAGGAGAACCCAAACCTGTTATAGTCAACACTAAACCTTCACATTCGTCAAAATTTACCAAAATAACAACCCAACACTTCACTAAATGGAAAAACAATAATTTTGGATTGGTATCTTTGCTGGATCACGGTTAGATTGTTCTGAAATAAACTATCAAATTGTTCTGATAAATATATATATATTATTTTCATCCGATAAATTTATTCAAATCCGAAATTAGAATTTTGTACAAAAATCCATTTTCTTGAAGATTCAAAGAAAGAAAAATTGATGAATGAAGAAAGGAGAAATAGCAGTGTCATCAAGGAAAGCATATATACCAACTTTTTGAAGTTTTTCTTAAAATAAACGAATGATATTACACTTTCCTCACATTTTATTGGAAAATATCTTGTAATGTTGGACTAATAGTAATAATGAAGGTGTATTTGATGCGACTTATTTATAGATAATGTGGTCATGAAGATAGTTCAGTTTGTTGTCTGTTTACAGTTACACAGATTGAAGGGCCATATGTTTCAATTACAGACAAATAATGATCATAGCCCTTCTATATGTAAATAATACAAGGTATGATTTCTGAATTTTGTTAAATTGTAATGCACTCTATATGAATATGAGAAAATGACTACTTTACCTTTGTGTATATGTATATTTGGTTGATTCTAAACATGCATTGTCGTTCAATTTGTTTTCTTTGAAATTTGTTACTTTTCAAAATTACAATTGCTTCTTCTTTCTTATGCTCTGTCTATTATTCCAGGTTCTATGTTTTCTCAACCAATCGCTTCAAACTCCAAGGTAAGATCTTGATTCTCTACAAGCTGAGATAAATTGATTGAACTCACCAAAAGACAAACAAATTGAGATGAAATTGATTAAGGATTGAATAAACATAAAAGGATTCTATTTTTAGCATTTATAAGTGTAATTCCGAAAACACCTCTATTCTGTAACTTTTTTCCTCAGCCACCATTTCTAGCTTTGCAATTCGATTTCAGGTATTCTACAGTAGGAACAATGAATCAGCATTGTTGCAACAAAAGAAAAAAAACAAATTTGATTTTCCTTGATGTTTTGGAAGATAAGGTTAAATAGATTATTACAATCTTTTATAAGAAGAGTCCATACATTTGACTTTTTCAAACTCTACCACTTAGTTGGATAACATTCTTGAATCATAGATTCTCAATACAGGAATATTCAACATAAATAGTTCCAAGTTCCAACTAAACATCATTGAATTATAATAATAATAATAAAAAAAAACTCCTATTAAGCTTAGAGAACATATTACTTTTTAGTTTTTAGTCATTTCATCCTCGAATTATTTTCCATTTTTTTATACCTATGTGCAATTGCAACATCTTATCTCAATGTATGTGATTAAACACTGTTAACCATCATAAAAAAGCACACGAACTTGGGTGGCAACATTGGAGTAAGTTATTGAATCATTTTATAAAAATTTAAAATTTTCATTGTAAATTAGGTTACTGATGTATGCTCTTATCCTTTACACAAACAACAGTGCAACACAATTGGTATTAAGGGCTCATAAACAGGGTGTGAACTCATTAGCCGGAAATATTTACGGATTTACCCTTGGGTTCATTTTCGCATTATTCACTCTTTCTATTACAACATTGTACTTTCAGTAATTTTCTTATTAAGACATTGTATGTTGAAAAGCCTATGAGCATATGTAAAACATTTAAAGTTTGTTACTATTTCCTGTTTTTAATAAAATTATGAAATAACCTCCAATCCCCACAACTCCAACATCTGCAATGCGGGATTATTCCCTAGTTAACTAACAAACAAGATGTTACAACTCATCTTCTCTTAACATGCATGGGGTCAAACATAGTTTAGATTGGGCGCCGTGATGCTCTTATCTATTTATGGATTTATCTTTTTTCAAAATTGAAATTTTCTCCACTATGAATAAACAGGCGAGATAGGTGTTGCTGGTGCCACTATGGGCACCTATACAAAACCGCAACTGTGTCAAGCTTGATAACATCAAACTTCTTTATAATAAAATGTACAATGTATTTATGCTTATATATCACTGATTTTGAGTACATGGAATAAAAAAACATAATTAGTACACCATTTGCAAGTTATAAGAAACAACTACAAAGATTTAATAGGACTTCGAGTCAATCTAACTAGGTGAGTTGGAGCGTCACTTAATACATATAATAAAATTTAAACTGGGATAGAAAATCAAATTTTATGAAAGAGCAATCTCCAAATCATTAAATATGTAAAATTGATGAATTGCAGGGCAACAAATCATTAAATATGTAAAATTGATGAATTGCAGGGCAAATCTCCCTTGGCAGTTAGTGTTAACAAATGATTTGGTTGTGTTAACAAATGACTTACTAACTGCCAAAAGAGTAGTTACCCAGTAATACATCCATACAATTTAATAATCTTCAAAGACACTTTGATGAGTTAGACACTCTTGAAACCATTTTATAGGCCAAAAAGAAGTACGAAAATGTTTGTTGATAGCATATACTTTGCACATCCCTTCTCACTCTCCCTGTTCATCCGACATCAAATTGAGCATGTCTGCAAATGATACTTTTTGTGCCATTTTTTGTTCTTTCGACCTTTTACAATTCCAAAAGACATAAAATAGTAACCAATTAAAATATGCCATACAAAAATGAGTACGGATTATGTTGCCATACATAAAGAAAAGTATTGAAAACTATGGATTCGTTTTTTATCATGCCAAGTATGTAAGTGATACCAAGGTCCACATGATCCTTGTAAAAGGTTCTTAGTCAAGATTGCAAATGTACACTAAATTATTCCTATATCACTAACATGTTGTCATAGCTTCAATGTAATTATATAAATATAAATATAAATTGTATTTGCTAGTTGGAATTTAAAAAAACGTTATTGTATGTCCGTACAATCATACTCCTTCGACAAAGAATCAAATAAAAAGGTTAAGCATAACTCATTTATATTATCATAATCATATTAGTTATATCGTCATAGTCAAATTTTAATCGTACTGACTCAAAAATTCATGGATAACACTTGAGAGTTGAGATCATTTCCAGTATGTTCGACGATCAGATTTTTTTTCTCGTCTGTATGTCACAGATTCTAGATTTATGTTAGTTGTTTTACTAAAGTTTTACATTAACAATATGTTATAAGTATACGATTGATACTTGAGTATGTAACTAAAACAAGAGTAGGCGAATATAAAATTATTGTGGTATGTGGTGTGAGAATCTAGTTCAAAGTTCACTATTGGAAATCTTTCATCATATGGAGACATCTTTAAGATATTTCAAATCCAATGTTTTGAAAACCGAACCGGTCGTCTTACTGGTTCGATGGTTCAGCTGGTCCAACCGGTCAGACCGGTCTCAAAAACCGGGAAAACCGGACGATGTCATAATTATATTTAATTATATAAAAAATACAAAAAATAAAAAAATATATATTTCTTTAAATTTCCGGTTTTGACCGGTTTTGCCGGTTCAACCGGACCGGTTTTGACCGGTTCAACCGGTTTTTACTGGTTTTCACCGGTTCAAATGAATACCGGTTTTTTGGCATTTAAAAACCGGATCCGGGACCGGTTCCCGGTTGAACCGGCCGGTCCGGTCCGGTTTTCAAAACATGGTTCAAATCTGATTATATATATATATATATATATATATATATATATATATATATATATATATATATATATATATATATATATATATATAATTTTGAATTTTCTATTAACAATAATAACATTACCAAAATCTCGTGTAAAATAAGGTAGGGAAGATAAAATGGTCAGCAATTCCAACTATAACACTAAAAGATCGGTGCCAAAAAAATGATACATAATAATAATAATAATAATAATAATAATAATAATAAGAGCATCCTGTCACGGACTATATCCTGTGACCGTGTTGACCAAGAAGACAAAGACCATGCCACTGGAATTGTTTATCATTGGGTTCAAAAGGGGACGTCCTAGCCTAAGGGACGTTGTTATGCTAGTCGTTGTTGTCTGGCCGAGTCGCTGAAGTGCGTGACAATGAAGGGGGCCGTAGTGTTCTAGAGATACAACTGGTCAGGGGTTAGTGTCACTTCCCTGATGAATCCATGGCAGGGCAAAACCAGTTGGCGTGTGTAACATGTGAGGGTTGGTATTGGGGTTTTATTTGGGACCTCGGTACGTCGCACAGGCAAGGAGTAATGCCGAACTTATGTCCTTGATAAGTGGTACCAAATCCAAATGACGAAGGGACATGCCAGTATGATTGTGCATATTCATGGGGTCCGTAGAAGTATGGACTTGCTGGTGGGTTGCTGCGAAGTCAAGAGAAATACACCGATGAATGCTCTACCTCCTTGAAGGAAGTAATGGGGATGGCCACATGTCGAGGATTCCGACTTCGAAGTATAACAGTTGGGATCCAGTGTAGCGGTAAGCAATCATACTTGGCATCAGAAGAAAGGCCATTTCGAAAGGACAAAAGTTCCTCTTCCATCGCACGAGGACGTGCGACAATTTTGCGGTGGGAGAGTGTCACGGGCTGATATCTTGTGACCATGTTGACCGAGAAGACAAAGACCATGTCACTAGAATTGCTTGTCATTGGGTTCAAAAGAGGACGTCCTAGCCTAAGGGACGTTGTTATGCTAGTCGTTGCTGTCTGGCCGAGTCCTTGAAGTGCGTGACAATGAAGGGGGGTCGTAGCGTTCTAGAGATACAATTGGTCGAGAGTTAGTGTTGCTTCCCTGATGAGCCCATGGCAGGGCAAAACCAGTTGGCGTGTGTAACATGGGAGGGCTAGTATCGGGGTTTTATTGGGGACCTCGGTATGCCGCACGGGCAAGGAGTAATGTCGAACTTGTGTTTGTGACAATCCGGTCTACAAAAGACTCTTGCATATACAAAAGTCACCTCACAATAAATAATACGGTGATGTGTGACCAACTAAAGGGTTAGTAAAGACAATAAATATGCAAATGGAGAGGGATAGGGTCAAAAAAGTAAAATATTGATAAGAATCAGGAGTAGTGGAAGTAGACACAAGGATTAAGCAAAGAGCCAAAATCAGATGCTAACTAAACATGCTCAAAGACATCAAAAAAAATAAGAAAACATGTATAAATATGTGGGAACCGGCCATCAAGCGCAAACAAAAAGAGGATGATAGATCTTATAGTACGCCAATACTACTCTAATATCTCTATTTTAGACCTCAACACTCCCATGTCTGTAATATCTTTATTCTAGACCTCAACACTCTCATGTCTAAGACATATACTCAAAAAGGACTAACTCCTTCAAGTCTAACTTAATACTACATTCTCACTTCCCTTTCGACCAGCCTCTCCTTCTTGCACCCTCGAATGAAATCATATCCACTTCGTTAACTGCAGTAGTAGGTTCCTATCTATGGACATGTCCACACCACTGTATTCTTTATTCCTTTAATTTCTTGATGATTGATGTGACACCCAACGCATTCCTAATTGTCGAATTTAGTGTCATGTCCTAGAATGTCTTTCACATGACCATTACAACATTCTCAATTTTTAGATATGTATCTTTTTCTCGTACATTCTTAATCAGCAAATATGGTCTTATTGCGTCCCTATAAAATTTTCACTTTTATTTCAATGCCACTTCTTGTCACACGAAACTCTTGTTGTTACCCTCCATTTTCATCATCTTGTTTTTATGTGATGTGTAACATTGTCATCAACACCCTCTTCCTTATGAATCATAGACCCTATATACTTTAAACTCTTTTTTAAATGTAAAACATACCCACCAACACATACTTTTTGATGTGAGTTAGAGATTGATTAAGAACAAAAATGAATCAATAAAAGATGTAAACTTACACATGATCTAAATAAGATCTGATTGGCTCGATATAGTCTAAAGAGTATAAGAGTACTTGAGAGTGGAAGATATCAATGACGCTATGTTTGAATCTTACTCTACTCTATGTACTTACCATATTTATAGGGTACAGCAGACGCGCACAAAAAAAAACAAGGACTAAACTTTTAGGTATCAAAACTACATTGCCTTGTTAAATAGATAGAGAGTCGAAATCATATTGCTTCGACACCTTACAGACTCTGCATACTTTCGAATCCACATGACCTATGTTCGACCCAACATTCTCCCCCTTAGTGAGAGATGTAAAAATTTAAGCAATCAGCTTTGTTGTCACCAATAGCTCTCTTCTGATCTCCATGTACCATAGAATGATTTTTCGAATCTCGGCATTGTCTTCACTGTCATTCTTCTTGCAATTTTTGACTCGAATGAGGAGATTAGTATAATGAGAGTTTGTGTACCTCTCAATATCACTAACTTGAAACAAAAACTTTGTCATTCACCCTTTTTTGTTCTTTCCAAGAAACACAACACAAAGAGGTTGATGAATAATTTCACCATCTTCATAATCATCTATATTCATCTTTCCCCTTAACAAAGATTGTGGAAATTTTGATGACTTCTTAATAGCTATGGCAAGATCAATATCTATGATTGCCAAGTGGTCATAGTAGTTGCCAAGAAAAGCTTTGATATGATCAAACCCAATAACAAAATCATCTTTATTGGTTTCTGATATCTTCAACACATCAACATCTCTCATTATCTTCGTGACCGTGATCAAATCATTCAAGTTCATCAATGTAAAATCTACTATTGTGAACTCAAAAACAACATTATTTTCCTTTACAAAAACATAACAAAAGTTTTGTAGTAGACCTTCGAACAAGCTATCACGTATAATGGTCATCACTTTTACTATCTTCACTAAAGACCACACCTCTTCTTCATTCTTCCCCAAGACAGTGTGAAATCGAATCTTCAACTTTCTAAATTCTTCCTTATCATTGAAGTTTTCTACGATCTTGAATTGTGAAGAAGTGAACAACATATGATTGATTGGAAAGTCGAGTTGATTAAAATCAGAATATTCTGTGTCGTGGCTATTCGTTGGTGGTTTTGGAAAACTGCCATTCAATCCAATAGCAACAATATCTTCTATTATTTCATAACACCACTGCTTGTTGAGAACACCCTTGTTCAAGGTAGGTGGGTCATTTCCTCTTCTCATTAGAATGCTATCTATCTGCGTTTGTTTTTCAATTTTGATGGCTTGTTGCTTTTTCTTTTCTTCATCTGATAGAACAACTTAAATTGATTTCCATTTACCATTTGGATCAACATTCAAAGTTGATTTTTTAGGGAATGAACTCGAACCCCCTTCTCCTTCTTTAATCGAGATTCCTTTTTTCAAATTTCTCATTGTTGTTGTTGTAGAAGTTGTAGTCGAAGACAGCATTATAGGTTTCATGGGAATTGAAGTTGGAATTTGAGTCAAAATTACTTTCCTAATGACTACTCCTTTCTCATTATCAGAATCTTTTGAACATCCAGTTCCTCCAACTCCTTTTTCTCCCCCTTTAGACACTTGCACTGCATATGGAGCATTGGTTGGTAAACGAAGTACCAAATCAAGTATTGGAGAGAGCTCGGTTTTGATGTTCGAATCAATTTTTCAAACCATTTGTGAAATAGATTCTTGATAAATTATTGATTGATTCGAAATATCAAACTTTGGCAGAGTTTCATACCTAACAGGAATTCCTCCATATTTTCAAACACCTTTGCATCCTTCTCTGACTTGGCTTCAAATTATTTCGTATACTTAGTATTGAACTCAACTAATCGAGTGATGGAACCAGAAATGACATCGACTGTTCCATGCAACAAGGTATAGTTTTCCTCCATCTTTTATACTTCTTTCGACGACAAGGATTTGAGTTCAACAACTTTGAGATCAAGAGACTCCTTTGTTGTAGTCACCTTTTCTACTAAGAGTTCATGACGTTCGTTGGCAACATCACGAAGCTTTCAAATTTCATAGCAAATATGTTTACATTGACATCGGGATCTCTTGTCTCCTCGAGATTCGACTCGACATGGGAATCCTTTCAACATGAAACAATAAAAGAATCCTTAATGTGAACATCAGACCTTTCGCTACCACTGTCATACTCGGTTTCGACTGTCACATTCTCAAGTGGAAATTTAACTTCACATTTCTTCTTCTTTAACTTTTGATCAAAATCAATAGCTCAATGCTTCTTGGAGGTTGGTGATCCAGGAATCGAAACCTCACGAAATAGAACACCCTTCCTGGTATATTGTGGCTTTCGAACCATTTTTGGACCACCCTTAGAAGAAAAAGGATTTGAAGATTATACATCCTTGGGATCATCACTTTCAACTGTAGTTTCTTGTGTAGTTGTCTTGATTGGAGATTCATAAGGCTTCTTTGCTGCTTTCTTCGTTCGCTTAAGAACCCCAATTTTCGTGGGTATTGTCTCCTTAACAACTTCCTCCTCCACAGCTTGTGGTTTTTCGACTTTTTTCTTCTTCTGTGTAACCTTCATGCCTTTAGATGTTCCTTCTACACCCGTGGTGGAAGAACCCCAGTTGGATTAGAAGAATATGTTGGATTAATGTCTAAGTCCATAACTATAATTGGTAAGACTTGACCCAACCCGGCATGGTCCATTTGCGTTGCATGGCATCATGCATTTGGATTGACTATAATGAGAGAAATAACACTTAAGGTGGAAATTGGTGAATCGTCATTCACCTACCTTCAAATATTTTATAGCTTGGCTTATGGCATCCCTCTTCCAAGTTATAAAAGTATTGTGTTGGTTCCTAGCCTTAATATTTCATATTGGGTGTTATATTAAGGACTTTAAATCAACTATCTTGAATATCTCCCAAAAGATGTCTGGTTTAGACATTTATGATCTTCGCAAATCTCTTCAAAACAAGCTTTCCTAAATGGAGATGATGTCCCATGGAAATCATACTTCTTTCACCTCCTCCAATTATTCTCCCTAACCCACAAGTTCTTGAAAAGTTTAAGGTCACTCAAGCCCTATTGGCAAGCAAAGGTCTATGTGTGATCACATCTTGGAGATGAAGTCACATATTAACAAGCCGGGAGATTTGGGTGTCAAATTCTTGAGAAAGTTGGTGGTTCAATCACTTTCTAAGTCACATAGTGAGTTCCTTTGGGACTCCAATGAAAAAAACTATGACAAGACCCTTAATGATCTTATCTATTTGCTTGGTACTACTGAATCAGCAACGATTTGCAAGGCTAGTAAAGCAAATTTGATTAGAAGATCGACTTCCCAAAACTTTATGGACATTGACAATGATGACACTGGAAATCCAGAAAAAAAAATTTCTCTTCCCAATGGAAAGGGATCGGCCATAGTCAAATCGGTTGACCAAATGGTAAAGAGAAAGGCAAGTCTGTGATAGTCCAGTACACCATTCCCAAAGAGTCCATATGTTTCTCTTGCCAAAGGAAGGGGCACTGGTTGCGAAGCCGCCTATTTACCTGAAAGATCATAAGGTTGATCAAGTCAAGAAGTTTGAATCTTCTTCATGTTTTTTTTCCACTATCTAACTCTATTAAGTTTCTATTTTGGGAATCTTATTACATGATGTGATTGGGTCACTTGTTGATGTTTTAAGAATCAAAGAAAAGTGAATAAACTTAAAGGAAGTATATGTTGATTCTGATCGCAAAGATGGATTTCGATCGCATTGTTCAGTGATCAGAAGTTTGAACTGTTGCTTAGGAGTTATGATATATTGCTTAGAATAGATAACAACAAAGTTTTTCCATATGCTTTTGCACTGTAAGGATAAGTTTTTCCGCAAAGTTTTAAAATTAAAGGATTTTTGATTTTATTTATTCTAAATATCCTTACAATGGCATTTGTGGAAACTTGTTGCTTATATGATTCCAATTATAGCAATATTGGAAAAAATGGATTTGTTTCTTTCATTTGTGTTAATGTCTAATTTACCAAATAATGAAAGTTTCTCATCACCCAAGGTTTCAGTTGGATAGACACTTGGAATCATGCAAGTTGTATAGTATGATGAATGAGAACTTTCAAGCATTGGAAAATTAAGACTGGTTACTTGTTCATATGGATGTGCGAGTTAAGTAAATGAATAAGGGATCGAGTACACATTCTTGTGCACTGATTAAGTCCACCACAAAAGATTGATAAGACTATTCGTCATGATTTAATAAAGTTTAGTAAATATGGTTATACTTACAAGGTTAAGTATAATTCTGAGACATTAGAAAAGTTCCAAATGTATGGCAGAGCGAATAAGAAGAATCAAATTAGGCAGAAGGATAAAAGTTTCTCAAATCAGAAAAGATGGGAGAGTACTTTAGTATCATGTTATAGTATCATGCATTCTAATGATTAAGAGTACTTTAGTACTTTAGCTAAGAAGAGGAGCTATAAATTGTTGAAGTGGTCAAATCAAGAAGATGATTCATACCTTGTTCCAAAACAAGTCTTAGAGTCATACTCCAAGACTTTAAGTTAAGTGACATATCTTAAAGGAAAGTTTCCTAACACTAGTCAAATGTAAGAATAGAAGTATCCTACTCTTGTACATTTGAAATTGGTAAGTTGTGATGTTTTGGATAAAAAAAAAAGACCAACTAAGACCAATTGTGTGAAGTGTTTGTCTTGATAAAGAATCCAAACTATTTCTTGAATATTTGGCAAGATAGTCTTATATGTCAAGAGGACAGTGGGAGTCTTTAAGATCTTGGAAGAATTTCAAGATCTAATCAAGAATAAAAACTTGTAGTTTAACACTAACACACGACGTGAGGTTTATAACCTATCATGTTGACATATTTCTATTTTTGTGCCGATTCCAGTTAAAGTTGGCTTTGCATATGAGTTCTTAGAGTTCTCAATTGGTTGCATAACAACTTGGAAGTAATGGCAGGCCCTTGAGCTGCAAGGTGGCAAGAAACTAAAGATTGAGTTCAGTCCATATGTGTTTGGATTTGTCATTATCCTTGTCTTGTGACTTTGGTTTTGACAATTCACATGGATAAGAACACATTCACCATAAAATCTAAGGGTCATAAGGTTTCTCTCCGATTCATGAAAATGATGGTGAGGAAACACTTCCACCAAGTAAATTTGAAGCAGATAGCAAAGGTCTAAACAATTGAGACTATGATTACGGCATCCTTTTTCATAGTTCTAAAATTGTTTAGACACACCTGTGAGCTATCTAAGATAAGGTGTATGATTTTGATAAAGTCTTATCAAAGCAATCTAGTATCAAAAATCTAAACTTTGGTAAGAAAGTTAGTAAAGTATTGACTTCTAGAAGTCCAAATAATTTCTGAGTACATGTCAAAGCTAGTAGGAGCATAGGTATTATGCTAATAATCATCATGTTAGTGGGAGAATGATAATTATGATAAGTATTGCAAGTTAGCAATGTTAATTATAGAAAACAAAAGTTTCAATTCGTGAGGTTGCAACGGTTGAAAAAGTTGTTTTGCTATAATTAAGGGAGAGGAAATTATACTTCATTTCAATTCTAAAAGGCTTAGATTGAGATTTTAATCATTTTAGTCAAGTATATATATATATATATATATATATATATATATATATATATATATATATATATATATATATATATATATATATATATATATATATATATATATATATATATATGAATTTTATGTTGGTTTGGTTCAACTTAAGAAAATTCTATATATATATATATATATATATATATATATATATATATATATATATATATATATATTGCGTTCTCAAAATTCGATTATGATTACGGCATCCCTCTTCATAGTCAAATTTTGAAAACATGGCAAATAAAAAAAATAGTGTAGCAAAATATTGGTCTAGAATCATGTCTTTATGTGAGACATCATGAATCGTGTCCCATTTGTTTTGGGTAAAAGATCAATTACATGTGCTATAATATTTGTCCTTTCTAAATTGTCCAAATGCTTGGGGCATTAAGAGGGAAAAGGTCTAGAATTGGACATGACTAAAATGATTAAGCAATTGTCAAGGACAATCTAAGGTTTACCAAAGATTGGTTGCTCAGGGATAGTTGGAAGTATAGTGATAATTTTTGGAAGGACCATATTGACATATTCTGAAAGAGGCAACTCTTGTTCAGAAGTGATAGTCAAAATGGGAATGTTTCATAGATGGAAGTTATTAAATCTATGTAAGATTAGAAAACTTAATGCAAGAAGGATGTTTCCCATGGAATTGATCTCCATTGGAATACTATGTAATGTTTGTTGACAAGTCTTTGTGACTTTGTGCATAATCGTTACAAGAGGACCAATGCATATAAGTTTAAAATCTAACAGATCTCGATAAATGATAAGGATTTGGAATTCTTACAATTACAATAAAGATTTGGGAGTATGAAATTAGAATCATGGTTCAATTGGTTTATTTCACAATGTAAAGATCATAAACAAACATAGTGTGCATACTTGGTGTATGGCATGACTAGTGTTTAGAAAACTAGTGTTTAGAAAACATAGTGTACATGACTAGCGTTATGTTCTTATTCCAAATACAAGCAAGCGTATTTTATTTACTTGTTTTGTTCAGAGTTATGTTAGTCCCTCTTTTTGGTTTATAGTTGCATATCCGTGTGTGGCTAGATATGCTAGTTCACTATAAACAATGCTCTGATACCAACCTGTCACACCCCCGAACCAGACGGCGGAAACGTCCGAGGGCTATCGTGACTCATTGAATACCATTACAATGCATATACATGAAACATAACATAAAACATCACCAACATTTGGAATAGTACAACCGTTAGTGTTTACATTCGTTACATTGTTCAAACGTTACATTCTCAAAATAACTGTTCAACATCACTTAAACCACAGCAAACATCATAGAGTATAAATCATCCGTCACCTTATCTGTTACCTGAGAATACAAGTATTTTGAAAAACGTCAACATACGAAATGTTGGTGAGTTCATAAGTAGAGTTTGAAATCCAATGTAATGTTTGAAACCCATCAGAAAATCCGATATTTTCTAATAATAAAATAGTGTAAAATATGTGTTGATCCATGAGTATGCATGTTTGAATTCTTATTGATGTAAGCGTAATAGTTGTGAAAAATTCGACCGGTAATTCATAATTTGTAATTATTGAAAACCCTAGGAAAACCCGACGTTTTCCTATCACTTTGTATTACTTAGTTTGTATACCGTTGTTTCGTTTCGTTAGAGGGAAATCGTTGAGCTCCGGAGGCATTGAGAATACAATGGGTGGTGAAGTGTTGTGAAGTACGTTAATGAAAACGTCCAATCGACAACCTTACAAGTGATCCCTTAGGTGCCACTCGTAATTCTTCACACAACTCAATCCTCCCGGACTTGTGTAGTCCCACGACCGGAGGGAAGGAGAGAAGGTGCGAAACCCTCGGTATTTCCCCGCGTCGTTCAGGATAAATGCAATTGCGAAGGGCCCGAAGCCCAACCCGCAATCGTGAGTTACTGACTTTACTGGCAGCACTGAAGGACCCTTGGGGACCAGCAGCATGTTTGCCATTGAAAGTCCTATTACGTTATGTCGGATCGGTAAAACCCAACACTTCGTAAGTGAGAGAGAGAGAGACCTTCGGGCCTTAAGATCAGGTCATTGGGCTAGCTAGGCTCAACGAACAAGATTTTACACTTTTGGGGCCCAAAGATGGTGCATAGACGTCTGCGCACACTCGTATGTATAGTGAATTCTCCATCGTTATTAGTTATGAATCAAAATGTCGTAACGTCGTCGTGTTAGTGGTTTTGGATTTTTATTGGTTCGAGACCGAACCAATTCGTTTAACAACGACTTTTGGTATTGGAGTGTATTGTAATTCGTCGACAAGCATGGTATCGTCAATTGGTCAAATTGCATGTATTAACTAGCATTGAAGATTTTCTGTTTTCAGCCCCTCCTTAATTGTAGAATTTACCCTTTTCACCCCTTTATTTAAAAACTTTCCGGTTTGGCCCTTAAATCAATTTTTCTTGACATTTTTACACCAAAAATTATTGAAATAAGTATTTTCCAGTATTTTTATCATAGAAAACAGTTTAAGCCCTTGAAATTTCAGTTTTCTCGGTTATAGCCCCTGTTTTTCGCAACTTTTACATTTTTGACCCAATTTGGAAAATTTTTACAACTTTGGTCCCTTTTAAATTTGAAAAGCATTGTAAACCTTTGAAAAGCACATGGAACACTTATAGTCCACTGTTTTACAAAAAAAAATGCAGTTTTGGTCCTCCAACTTAGAAAATTTCGCATATTGGGCCTTATTGGGCCGAAAATGTCATACTTAGCCCAATAAGCTTGGAATTTACGTTTTTAACCCTCTAAATAGTATATTTTCAGAAAATACATTGTGTAAATTGTTTTGACTCATCTCACCCATCAGATTTCGAAATATTTCACTTTAGGCCCCTTTAACTTTGTATTTTCAACATTTTATGTCAAAAAAATGAGTTTTTAACCCAAGTTAAGTGTTGTCAAGCTATTTAGTCATTTTCTTAGTATACTTTGCATGTGATAGTCTATTTTATGCTATGATAAAATATATGTCTCGGTTTTTAGCATATCACACTAGATCTATCATAAAAATCATACAAAACATACATGTAAGCATAGAAATCAACCACAACATACACATAATGATGGATCTACACTTTTTCTTGTATTCTCCCCCACAAAACTCATAAAAACCGAAAATAAGGGGATATGAAACTCACCTTGGGTGTTGGTTCGGTTTTTGAAGAAAGAATAGAAGAAAGTTTGGTGATTTTCGGCCTTAGCACCCCTTGATGAAGATCTCGGCCTTGAGGTGTTTCTAAGATGCAAGATCATGATTTCTCATGAATTAAGGAGAGATATTTGATAGATCAAGGAAGCTAGATCATAGAATTAAGTAAAACTTACCTAAGATGATGTTTAACTTGCAAAATCCTCTTGAAAGCCTCTTAGAATTCTCGAAATTTTTGGAGAGGAAGGAGAGAGTTTCTTGAGTGAATTTAGAGAGAGTTTGTGAGGTGTGTGTGTGTGGGTTACTCTCGGCCGAAACAAGAAGGGAGAGGGAGAGAGAGAAGAAAAGACCTTGAGGTGATGCTTGCATGGAGGAATGAGATATTGCATGGATATCCTATGGGAAATAATGATGTGGCATGATGGAGTCAACTCTTCATCTTGGGCTTGTTTTGGGCCTTGGGCCGAGATTTTGGAATGGAAGGAGAAAAATTGGGCTTTAATGTCCTAAGCCCATGTAGATGTTAAGTTGGATGGTTTTTAGTCCCAAAAGAAATATAGTATGATTTTTACACTTTGTTGGGCTAGTTTAGGTTAATCATGGTTCAAAATTTTGTATTTATTTCATTCTAGGCCCAATATAGCCCAAAATGTTGAAATAAATAGATGTGGGTCCAATTAGAGCCCATTTAAGGGTTCTAAGCCCGTGATAGTCTTATTGGAGGCTTATTGGTCCATTTGGATCCAATAAGGAAGTCCTAGTCCAAAATGGACTTAACAAGAACTTCTAGGGTCTCCAATTGTTTGATGACTATTTGTAGTACTTGTATAATGTATTTGATTGAAGTTTTTGATTCACATTAGGTTGAATGTATAGATTACATGACACAAAATTTCCAGTTGTGACAGTATTGGATTCAACCCACGCTCATTGGAATCACTTCATGAATTTTATCACGAGTGATCATGATATGCTAATATCTTATATTCTTCAAACCTAGAGACATGAGTTGTTACTATGAGTTGGTTATACATTGATTGCACGAAAACACATTGGTAACTCGATGTTATAAAATTTGCCTTTGTGTATGATTCAAAAAGTAGTAGAACAAGCCATATGAGTCGAAGTTTATCCATTCCTTTTAACTTCGGGATAAAAGAGATATATGTGGGACCATCGATGATTTGATGATGACAAATGTAAGTGCTCGGCTGGGCCTGGACAGATTTAATCTGTTCAGTTAGTCAGTCATCATAAATCGGAAATCGGGAAACAACAAATGGACAGAGAGAATGATTATAACAATGGGTTTTGAGCATTCTAACACTTCCTAAGTGTACATTCAATCCTAATAACCTTGGATCTATGTTTGTCTAATTATCATGCAAAGTTGAATTCCAAGGTTATATTCCTATCTAGCATACATGGGGAACAATATTTAACTTTAATGGAAGATAGAATAACTTACCTCTTTGTTGCTTGTGATCCTTGAAACCTTGTGAGCCTAGCACCCCAAGTGTGATGCCTCAAATGCTTCACACAAAACCAAATGCAAAGGAGTGAACTTTTGAGAGAATCTTACACTTGCGAAAATCGGCCTAGCCCTCACTTGTTCATGTGTAACCGATTTTGGTGGAGAATATGATCCTTATATAGTGTTGACACATCTAAGGTTACACTATGTAAACCCTAATGTGTCATGACTCTTCATTTCCATGACCCATGGGTTTGTAACTCCCATGGAGCATCCTATGGGTGGAACCCAACTTGATAATCCATGGAGCCTCTTAGCCCACTATACAAGTATGAATGATTTACATAATCAACCCATATATTTAATTAGTTATCTTTTTGATCACTTAATTAATTCTAAATTAATTTTTGATCAAACTAACTAAATAATATTATTAATATATTAGAACTTATAATATATATTAATAAACCACAAGTGTTATTTCTCTCATTTAGTATATCCAATTACATGGTGCCATGCAACCCAAATGGACCATGCCGGGTCGCGTCAAGTACATACTAGAAATAGTTATGGACTTAGACACCTTATCCAACAGTCTCCCACTTGAATAAGTCTAATAATTATAACTGCAAGTATGACTTCAGGAACCGATCAGCAATCGTAGCTCTTTCAAGGTTTCTAGGAACTGAGAAGATGATGATACGCCATTTAAGATAAGTGATCATATAATCCTCTGTTCGAGATATCAGCCGGACAAATACATGGAACAATGTCTTACTTATTGTCCAGCAGTTTGTTTCCCGATTTCCGATTTGTTTGGCAGAGAACTTAATTGAATACATCAACTTAGTTTTGATTGGGCCCGGTACATAGGTCAAAACAAAATCATCGAGGGGCCCAGATATCAGCTTCTAATCCAAGAAGGAACATATAAACTTTTACTCATATGTTAGTTCTACCACTCATTGAATTATACACAAAAGCACGTTTTATAACATCGAGTTACCAATGTGTTTACGTACAATCAATGCATAACCAACTCGAAAGTAACAAATCATATCTCTAGGTCTGAAGACTTATATGATATTACCGTCTCACGATCACTCGAGATAAATTCCATGAAGTGATTCCAGTAAGCGTGGGTTGTGTCCAATGCTTAGAACTTATGAGCACTTATGATTGTTGTATCCATGTCCAACACCTTAGACCTCTGCAACCAATCATGACAGTCTTGATTCATACCTACTTTCGACATATGACCGATTGTGGAGGTTTGAATAATATGATATACCAAACATAATTATTCTGGAAGTCAAAACATGCAAAAGAAATATAGTAAACGATTGAAAAGAGATAGCAACACTTACTCATAAATAAAACACCTTTTATTCATCATCTAATGTCAATTACACTTTACAAATTTCAAGGTTATCTAACTACTAAATCTAATATCATCCTTCAGCCCTATGCTCCGAGCATGCTGGAGATGCTTAACCCGAGTCAGTCCCTTCGTGAGGGAATCCGCTGGATTCTCATCCAATGATACCCTCTTTGACACGAGGAGTCCTTCTTCTACTTGATGTCTGATGAAATGGTATTTTCTGTCGATGTGTGTGGATCTCCCGTGATCCCTTGGTTCCTTGGCTAAGGCAACAGCAATTTCACTATCACAGAAAATTTCCATTGGCTCATTAATAACTGGTACAACTCAAAGGTCTCCAATGAAGTTCTTCAGCCATATTGTCTCATTTGCTGCCTCGCTAGCTGCTATATACTATGATTCGCAAGTTGAATCAGCCATTGTCTCTTGCTTGGAACTCTTCTAATAAATTGCTCCTCCGTTTAGGGTAAAGACCCAGCCTGACTGAGAGCGGAAATTATCCCTATCAGTATGAAAGCTAGCATCACTATACCCAACAACTCTCAAGTCTTCACTCCCACCGAGGGTAAGAACCCAGTCCTTAGTCCTCCGTAAGTACTTGAGGATATTCTTTACCACAGTCCAGTGTGCCTTGCCAGGGTTCCCCTGATACCTGCTAACCATGCTCAAGGCAAAGGCTACATCAGGTCGAGTACACGTCATAGCATACGTGATCGATCCTGCAGCTGAAGCATAAGGTATTCGATTCATTTATTCTATCTCAGCCTCAGTACTAGGGCTTTGTGTTTTACTCAATCTGGCGTTACTCTGGATGGGTAACTCTCCTTTCTTGGAATCATGCATGTTGAAACTCTTCAGCACCTTATCCAAGTATGTACTCTGACTAAGTCCAATTAGTCGTTTACTCTGGTCTCTTAAGATCCTTATCCCTATAATATAGGCAGCTTCTCCTAGGTCCTTCATAGAGAAACACTTCCTAAGCCAGGACTTAACTTCCTGCAGAGTTGGCATGCCATTTCCTATGAGTAGTATGTCATCCACATACAATATCAAAAGTTAACTATACTCCCACTAGCCTTGACATATACACAAGATTCATCTTCACTCCTAGAAAATCCAAAATCTTTGACTTTCTCATCAGAGCAAAGATTCCATCTGCGAGGTGCTTGCTTTAATCCATAAATGGATTTCTCAAGCTTACACACTCTATTAGGGTACTCTGTATTGACAAAACCCTCTGGCTGACTCATGTAAACATCCTCAACCAACTTTCCATTAAGGAAAGAGGTTTTGACATCCATTTGCCAAATTTCATAGTCATGAAATGCAACTATGGCTAACAGAACCCTAATAGACTTAATCTTGGCCACTGGAGAAAAGGTCTCATCATAATCAACTCTCGTAGTTTGTGAGAAACCCTTTGCAACCAGTCGTGCCTTATAAGTGTGTACATTACCATCCATGTCGGCCTTCTTCTTGAAGATCCATTTGCACCCTACAGTCTTAAGACCTGGTACATTCTCAACCAAGCTCCAAACTTGATTGTCATACATGGATTGTATCTCGCTGTCCATTTGCTCTTTCCACTTGGCTGAATCAGGTCCTGCCATGGCTTCCGCGTAACTGTTAGGTTCATCCAGACCTATCAGTGTCTCATCACTGATAAGTCTATCACATTCCTTAGTAATATGGAATCCATAGTAATGCTCAAGTGCATTCCTAACCCTTGTGGAATGCCTCAGAGGTATAGACTTGTCAATTGGCTCAACAGGAGTTTCCTCCTCAAGTTGAGTGCTAGGGTTTGAAGTTCCTTCACCGCTTGACTCTTGAATTTCTTCAAGGTCAACTTTCCTCCCACTGTTTTTCCTTGGCTTATGAACTCTCTCTCTCTCGAAAGAACGCCTTCCTAGCTACAAAGGCGACATTTTCACTAGGTCTGTAGAAGAGGTAACCAAAGGATTGATGTGGGTAGCCGATGAAAATACACCTCTCGCTTCGAGGTTCAAGCTTATCATGAGTCTCTCATCTCATGAAAGCCTCGCAATCCCAAATCTTGATGTTGTCTAGTTTGGGTACTTTACCAGTCCACATCTCATGAGGAGTTTTGGCAACTTTCTTTGTAGGGACCAGATTAAGGATATGAGCGGCAGTCTCTAAGGCATACCCCCAAAATGAGATTGGTAATGAAATCTCAACTCATCATGGAATGAACCATGTCCAACAAGGTCCGATTACGCCTCTCAGCCACACCATTCAACTGCGGTGTCCTGGGAGGTGTCAATTGTGAGACAATCCCACATTCCCTAAGATAGTAGAGGAACTTTGAACTAAGATACTCACCACCTCAATCGGATCGAAGCATCTTAATGTTCCTGCCCAGTTGATTCTCAACTTCCTATTTAAACTCTTTAAACCTTTCGAAAGTCTCTGACTTATGCTTGATTAAGTAGACATATCCATATCTACTATAATCATCAGTAAAGTCAAATAATAACGATTAGCATCCCTTGTGGCATGTTTGAAGGGCCCACACACATCCGTGTGTACAAGATCCAACAAACCTTCACCCCTCTCACAAGAACCTATGAAGGGTGACTTTGTTATTTTTCCAAGTAAGCATGATTCACAACTATCATCTGACTTTAGATCAAATGACTCCAAGACTCCATCTTTTTGGAGTTGGCCTATGTGTTTCTTGCTTATATATCCAAGATGACATTGCCATAATGACGTTTTATCCAAGTTATTATCATTAACAGAATCAATACACAAAACATTATTTCCTAAGTTATCAACCACAAATACAGTTTCATACACACCATCACAAGGTAATGCTTTAAAATAAAGAACATTATTAAAGAAAGCATTAATCAAACCAACTTCATTATCGAATGAAAAGGTGAAACCTTATTTATACAATGCATGAAAGGAAATAATATTTCTTGCCATTTCTGGCGAATAAAAACATTTTTTCAAATCTAAATTAAACCCACTACTTAGCGATAAATTATAAACTCCAATCTTAGTGACACGTAAAGCTTTCCTATTCCCCATGACTAAGTTTATTCTTCCTTGATCCACATTCTCACTTCTTCTTAGTCCCTGCAAATTAGAACAGATATGAATACCACAATCGGTATCAAGGACCCAAGAGTTAGAATGGGGTGAGTTATTAGATAAGATAGTGTAAATACTTGCATGGTTGGGTTTAACTTTCCCATCCTTCACATCTTGCTCGTACTTTGGGTAGTTCCGCTTCCGATGTGACCTTTCATGGTAATAGAAGCATTCAGCCACTTTTGGGTTAGAAGAAGAAGTGACGAAACCTTTCTTGGTTCCACTTGAAGAGGAGCCATCAAGGGTCCTAGCCTTGGTACCCTTCGAAGAACTCTTCCTCTTCTTCCCTCGACTTTTCCTGATTGCCAAAACCGGGGCGGAGTTTGGAGTAGGAGTGTTAACAACCGACTTCCCCTTATGACCTGTTTCTGCAGTCTTGAGAAGTCCCTGAAGTTTGTTGAGTGTGACCTCTTCCTTATTCATGTGATATGTCATGCGGAATTGATCATAGCACGATGGTAAGGAGTGAAAAATGATATCTATTGCAAGCTCCTCAAGGAATTTCACATTTAGCTTCAGCAATCGATCCACATACCTTTGCATTTTCTGCATGTAGCTCGTCACGGACTCTCCGTCCTTCATCAAGGTTGTTATCATGGAGCAGATGATTTCATACCTTTCTTGTCGTGCACTATGATGATATCTTTCCATCAGATCTTGGTGCATTTAAAAAGGGTAAAAGTCCTCATAGGACTTTTGGAGTTCCGCTATCATGGGGGCCAACATGTTGCATGTCACTTTGGTAGCATCCCTTTCATATGCCTGGAAGTCAGCGATCTCCTGAGGAGTTGCAGTGGTCTCATCAATCTCCTTAAACTCCTTATCAAGGACATATTCTTTGTCCTCGTAGCGGGTAATCATCCTGATGTTTCTGATCCATTCATTGAAGTTGGATCCATCAAAGGTGACTTTCCCACACAAGTTCATAAGGGTAAAGGATCTATTAGGATTAGAGCCAGAAGCAGCGCTGTTTGAAGACATCTGAATGAAGAGGACAAGATTAGTTTAGATATTAAGAGAGTCCTTAATAAAACACCCAAATGTAATATTAAGGCTATGATCCAATCACAATATATTATAACTTAGAAGAGGTATGCCGTAATCCAAGCTATAACATGTTTGAAAGGTAGGTGAATGACGATTCACCAATTTCCACCATGAAAAATGAAATATTGATATTAGGTTTTTTTTAATTGGTTATTAGAAATTCCAAGATTCTTTGAGAATCATTGAACTTTTCAATGGCATGTTTTAATCTCGAGTGCGCCCTCCAGGTTTTGTGACTGGGATACTGAGGATCACAAACGAGGTGTGAAGTAACCATGCAAATCACTTGGTACCCTTAAAGTTTATCACTCAATCGATGTGCCGGTAAACCAGACATGCTCCACCGATACTATGATAAACCTTAAGTCACCCTTTACCTACCTTGTTAAGTCCAAGTTAGTGTGCCGGTTAACCATACACGCTCCACCAACGACTTAAACAAAGTGTAAAGTGTAATTTCATGGATTAGCACCTTATTCACATTTTTCCTAAAGTAACTAAGATTGGGAATTTAATAAAACATTTAGTTACTTTATAATATTTATCATACTTTTAATGAGAATTCATAAGTCCTTGTCTTAGCAGTTCGGCTAACGACCCTCCACCAATCAAGGAAGTGGTGGGTGAGAGTGGACACCTATTAAGTTGTCATTTTATAGGCAACAACCTTATACCCCCCCCCCCTTATAGACCGGCTTCGTGAATGAGGCGTACTAGCAGTAAGACGACTTGATCTTATATATATATATATATATATATATATATATATATATATATATATATATATATATATATATATATATATATATAATTAACTTATAATATTATAAAGTATAAGGGTTGAATTTTAACTTTTAAAATTCTAAGGGTTGGAACTAAAGTTTTTAATTAAGACTTTACTTGTTCCAAAACTTGAGGGCAAGTTTTGTAAACTTTCAAAACTTTTCATTTATTATAACTTATGAATTAATTGAGTCATAAAAATGAAGACTCTTCATTTTTTATAACTCTTGTGTTCTTTTAATGGCTTTAATAAAAGTGTGACTTTTGGTTTTCCATAACTTGAGGACAAGTTATGGACTCCATTAAAACACTTTATGATCATGAATTAAACTACCATGAAGGTTACAAATAATTCCTATGATCATCTAATCTTCATAAGTTCAAGAACATGAATATGAACATTTCAAGAATCAAAAATTACACTTAAAAACTTGTAATTTTGATAATTGCCATTGCAAATGGATTAGCATAAACATTACACCATCTAAAACAAGTTTTCAAGTTCTGAAACAGTTTAGGGTAATGTATCTAGTCCATTTCCAGCAACAAAGGTCGAATTTCTGAAAACTGCAGTCTCTACTCGTCGAGTGCAAGAACAAACTCGACGAGTAGCTTGCATTTGCACATGGACTCGTCGAGTCCCCCCATGGACTCGGCGAGTTCATACGAGCAGAAAACAGAAAAATGTTTTTTTTTCAATAGTTTGCACAACAAATCAACAAACAAGTCTAGGCTCTGATACGACTGATGGGTTTTGAGCATTCTAACACTTCCTAAGTGTACATGCAACCCTAATCACCATGGATCTATGTTTGTCTAATTATCATGCAAAGTTGAATTCCAAGGTTATATTCCTATCTAGCATACATGGGGAACAATATTTAACTTTAATGGAAGATAGAATAATTTACCTTGTTGTTGCTTGTGATCCTTGAAACCTTGTGAGCCTAGCACCCCAAGTTTGATGCCTCAAATGCTTCACACAACACCAAATGCAAAGGTGTAAACTTTTGAGAGAATCTTACACTTGCGAAAATCGGCCTAGCCATCACTTGTTCATGTGTAACCGATTTTGGTGGAGAATATGATCCTTATATAGTGTTGACACATCTAGGGTTACACCATGTAAACCCTAATGTGTCATGACTCTTCGTTTCCATGACCCATGGGTTTGTAACTCACATGGAGCATCCATGGAGCATCCTATTGGTGGAACCCAACTTGATAATCCATGGAGCCTCTTAGCCCACTATACAAGTATGAATGATTTACATAATCAACCCATATATTTAATTAGTTATCTTTTGATCACTTAATTAATTATTGATCCAACTAACTAATAATATTATTAATATATTAGAACTTATAATATATTAATAAACCACAAGTGTTATTTCTCTCATTTAGTCTATCCAATTGCATGGTGCCATGCAACCCAAATGGACCATGCCGGGTCGCGTCAAGTACATACCAGAAATAGTTATGAACTTAGACACCTTATCCAACATATAATCCATGTTTCAGTCCATATGATATCTATAATGGAGGAATATATGATCCCTTATCTAATGGAAAAGTCATTTACAAAGGTCAGAGATCATCGACAAGGTCAGAGTTCGACAGAAGTTTTTGAGAGCTACAATTGCCAGTCGGTTCTTGAAGTCATACTTGCAATAATAGTTTTAGAATTATCCAAGTGGGATACTATTGGATTAATATCCAAGTCCATAACTATAATTGGTAAGACTTGACCCGACCCGGCATGGTCCATTTGGGTTGCATGGCATCATGCATTTGGATTGACTATAATGAGAGAAATAACACTTACGGTTTGTTAATATATTATAAGTTCTAATATATTAATAAGATTATTTAATTAGTATTGATCAAGAATTAATCTAGAATTAATGAAGTGGTCAAAAGAAGACTAATTAAATATATGAGTCGATTGTGTAATCATCCATACTTGTATAGTGGGCTAATACTCCATGGATTGTCAAGTTGGGCTAAAACCCATAAGATGCTCCATGGTATATTTGAACCCATGGATCCAAGGAAATGGAAAGCCATGACAATTAGGGTTTACCCTAATTGACACTAACTATATAAGCATCTTATTGTTGAAAAACTCGGACACTGGAGTATATGTGAAAGGGCTAGCCGATTTTCATGAAGTGTGTATATTCTCTCAAGTTATTCCAAGTGTATTTGGTGTTGTGTGAACCATTTGAGGTGTCACACTTAGGGCACTAGGCACTCAAGCTTCATGAAGACTTTCTACATCAAAGAGGTATGTAATTCTAACTTGAGATATTCATATGAATTAATGTTATTATGCTACTTAGGATGAATACCTTGGAAAGTTCATATTTTCATGTATAATAGAGAAAACATAGATTCAAGGTATTTAGGGTTGCATGTATACTTAGGAGTGTTAGAATGCTCAGAACCCAATAGAATCAATAGAGGCCAAGTATTGAACCAGCAGCCGATTTTTGGGATCCACAAGTTTGAGCATCGCATTCGAAATGCAAGCGACATAGGGAAAAACAGTAACATCATCCACAAAAATTCTTGTAGCAGCCATCGTCAGAAATTCTGCAATATCTACACCTGAAGGAAATATAATATCCTCCTTAGTGTATATCTCCTTAAGAATTAACCCCCAAAATCGAGCACTCAACATACCAATTGCCAGTTTTGTGTGAGAGATCGAATTTCCACACTCTTCCCATAGATGTTAAGAATAAATCCACAATTAAACCATAGTACAATCCTGCGATGACTGTTTATACTTCAAGCTTATCTTTGTCAATCCCAAAGCTTCTTACTTTTAAACACATTAATACAATCCTAAACAAAAATCTCTAAACAATGGGAAGACTAGACTTCTTAAAGTGATTGGTTGCAGTTAGGGTAGGTTGATGCCCCATTTCTCATAGAAAGTACCTAAATTTGGTAGTTTCAGAAATTGGGCAAACTGCTTCCAAGTAAGCTTCTTTGTTTTTGAATTTGAGAGCTAGAATGTAACCACCTTGGTAGTTTTGTTGAGATTGCGGTTGAAGCAGCAAGAGAAAGCCATTCCATCGGAATTGCAAACGATGAAGACAGAGCATACGATAGAAAATAGTTGTTCTATATTTGAGCTAGCTTGCTTAACTACTCCGTGTATTGATCAAGTGAGGGAACAAGATGAAGATTAGTGGTTTGAATCTTCATCATTGGTTGCGAGATTTCCTCATCATTTGTTGTTGTTGGATCAGCATTGTAAGTAGCAGCAGACATTGAAGGGAATTCAAGAGAATCTGAGAATCGATGAACAGTTAGGGTTCTTGAGGATTAATCAGAGAGTAGAAAGTTGAAAATGGAATCAACAACTTCCTTTTATATCTTGTGTGAAATAAAAAATTTTAACGGTATCCAATAAGAAAATTCCACATGATATGTTGGTTACTTAACCGACACCGTAAAAATCGCCACATCATAAAATTGATCATCACGTTGCTCCTTGATTCCCGTGGAAATCCTGAACCGTCATGTCTATCAGATTTTTTGTTATTCCCAAGTGGATAAGAACCATCACTTATTTAGCTCCCCAAATGAGTACACCATGCGTTTTGTCACCAAGCAAAGACAATTTTGTCGGCATGGAGGCTAGGCTCATTCGCTTATGGGATTGGAAAGCGAAATCATATGCCAGACTTTGCGAAATCTAAGTTTCGAATTGGTAATACCCAAAACCTCAAGGATTTCAATGCTTTTTTTTGCCAAAGAATGAGATAAAATCAAATAAAACAAAATGTGGATTTTGTGATATCAAATTTCATTTGATACGAAAGCAGAATGATCCCGAGAAAATATCTCTTCATTCGACATCAAAAGAAATGAAGAATTGCATGTGTGGTGTCTCATGAATTACAATCGAATACTCGTTGATAAGTATCGAAGAGATTCTTTTGCTTTGGTTTCGAAGGCAGCTTCAGTTTTACACAAAGTCACAACTCAACATAAGTGTGATTCATTTAAGCAAAATTACTTGGATGACTAATGTAGTCAAGAACAAGTATGGCTGGTGACAATTTTAATTGACAAAAGTTCAAAAAAGATATTGAAATGAAAATCTCATTCCAAAAAAATTAAAGTACTGGATCTTTGTAGGCAAAAACATCTTGGTATTAGAACATTTTATCAACATCATGCAAGTCAAATGAAATGAGATTTTGAGTATCAAAATGGGACAAAGAAACAATTGTTTCATGAAAATCTTGAAAAACGTTGTTCACCATCAATTCTCACCATCATCACGGAAGAATGACTCAAGATCATAAACACAAATTTTTTGACATATCTACATTATGGTAGGTTTCGACCAGAGATGTCGAGGATATGTAGTGTAATGTGTGATCGTGAAAGAAATTTTGTGACGAAAAAGATTGGTGAAAGAACTCATTGTACCCCTGCTAAAAATTTGGACCAAGAAGAAAACTCTTAACTCATCATGAGAAGAGTAAGGTAGCTCGTTCGACTAATGCGAATACAGCCTGATTGGGAAGAAAATTTTGTGTGAAATATTTCATTAAGCCTTCGAACATAAGGAGTCTTTGAGGCTTTGAGGAAAACATGCAGCATCACGCTTCTAGGGACACATAACTAGTACATAGTGTCGAATAGTACCTATTCTCTTGATGAATATTCTCGTGTGGCATGCGAAATAGCATCATGTTGTTACAATGAATTTTTTAATCAACATATTTTTGTGTTTTTATATTTATCAAAGAAAGAACAAATTTAAGAAAATCTTTTTGGATTTTGGAGTTTTGAAAAAGTAAAACAAAAATAAGAAAATCTTTTTAAATTTTTTATTTTTCTAACAAGTAAAAAAAAGTAAGAAAATATTTTTTGATTTTTGATTTTTTGAAAAATAAAGACAAAAAATAAGAAAATATTTTTGGATTTTTGATTATTCAATAAAAATACAAAAATAAGAGAATTTTAAAATGTTACCAAGATACGTTCGATCCATAAGCCAACAGACTTGAAGCATAGTTTGTGCATCGAAAGTCATCCATTAGTTGCAAATAAGAAACCTGCACTGAACAATTCGAAAAGAAGTCGAATACAAAGTCAGTCGATTGTTAAACGTGAACAGTAATCTCTAAGTACAATCCAAAAAGTCGAAAGTGAGCTAAAACACATGACAAATATACCTACAAATCGAAAGTAATAAGAACAATAGAAAGTAAAGTAAAACATGTGTTCGATTCAAATTCAAGAAGATTGTGGAACAGAGCTTGCATCCATAATGCTTAGACCATTCAAAATCCTTAAGAATGAATTTTCATCTAAAGGTTTTCTGAAAATGTCAGTGAGTTGTTCCATTGTTTTGACAAAATGGACTTCAATGTTTCCATCTTCAACGTGGTCTTTGATAAAATGATAATGAAGAGCAATATGGTTTGTTTTTTAGTGTTGGACCGGATTGTAACAAATGTGAATTGCACTTTGATAATAACAATACAAAGGTATTTTTTCATGTTGATTGCATAGTCATGCAATTGGATTTGAATCCAAATCACTTGTGATGTGCACACAACAGCAGCAACGTATTCTACCTCGACAGTCAAAATGGAAACACAAGTTTGCTTTTTCGATTGCCAACTTACAAGTTTCCCGTCCAATAATTGACATCCTCCAGTTGTAATCTTTCGATCCAATTGACATCCACCCAAATCCGCATCAGAGAATGCTTGGATAAAAAAATCATGTCTTCGAAGGATACCACAATCCTAACGAAACTGTACCTTTAAGGTATTTAAAGATATTCTTGTTGGGTTTTAAGCACTATAACACTCCTATGGTGCACATTCAACCCTAGATGCTTTGGATCTAAGTTTTCTCTAATTATACATGCAATTTCAATTTTCCAAAGCATACATCCTAACTAGCATACAATAGAGGATATACAACATAAAAACCAGTTTAGATGAATACCTCTTGATGTAGTTTGTAGTTCTTCGCCTTAGAAAGCTTTAGAACCTCAAGTGTGATGCCTCTAATGTGTCACAAACACCAAATCTAAGAGGAGGATTGAGAGAGTAGGCTAGTTAGCTCAAAATCAGTTATCACTCTCTTAGAATGAATGGGCAACTGGTTTTAGGACTAGGGTGTTGCTTTTATGGTGTGACAAAGGCTAGGGTTTCATCCATGCAAACCCTATTGCACCATGACCTTTCATATTTCTGAGGCTCCATGGTTTAAACCTCTATGGACTATCATGTTGCTTTAGCTCATCCTAATCAACCATGGATCATTGGCCCACACTATAATAATCATTCATTTACTTAATCAGTCCTCGTATATTTAATCAGTCTCTTTTGATCAATAAATTAATTCCAAATTAATTCTCGATCAATACTAGTTAAATAATATAATTTCTTAATTAATATATTATACTTATAATATATTAATAAATCACAAATAACCTCTTTTCTCAAAAGTCCATCCTATCAAATTGTTCTGGTGAAGGCAACCCAAAAGGACCACGCTACTATCGGGTCAAGTACATACCAGTTATAGTTATGGGCTTAGACACCTAATCCAACAGTCTCCCACTTGGATAAGTCTAATAACTATTATTGTCAATGTAACTTCAAATTTCTATTAGCAATCGTAGCTTTCAAAAGCCGTTGTCGAACTCTGACCTAGTCAGTGACGCGTCGTTTAGATAAGGGATCATATATTACTCTCTTCTTCAAGATATCATGTGGAAAAATACATGGAACTAGTCATACTTATTGTCCTGCAGTATGTTTCACGATTTCTGATTTGTCTGACATAGAACTTAATAGAACACATCAATTTAGTCCTGACCGGGCCCGACACATAAGCCAAAACCAAATCATCGAGGGGCCCAAGATATCACTTTTAATCCTCTTAGGATAAAAGGAATAGATAAACTTCGACTTATATACTTGCACTAACTACTCGTTAAATCATGCACAACGATACGTTTTATAACATCAAGTTACTGATGCATTTTCATATCATCAATGCACAACCAACTCGTAGTCAACAACTCATATATCTTGGTTTTAAGACTATATGGTATTATCGTCTCGCAATCACTCGTGATAAATTCCATGAAATGATTCATGTGAGCGTGTGTTTAATCCAATACTCAAATCTTATTTCAAGAGCACTCATGAACGTTGTAGCAAACTTTTGCTACGTCTAACACCTTATACAATCTACAAGCCAATTCATGGCAGTCTAACCTCATAACCTACTTCCAAAGTATGATCAACTATGGATAGTTAGAATAATCTTATTATTCCGAAAGTCAAAACATGAAAAAGTGAAACAATAGTAAATAATTGACACAAGATAGTAACTTTACTTATAAATAAAACTCATTTTATTCAATCATTAAATGTCAATTACAGTTCAGCTATTACAAGTTTCTAAATATTTATCTAATCACTAAAACTAATATCGTTCGTTAGCCCAATGCCCCTTGCATGTTGCAAGTGCCTAACTCTACTCAGTCCCTTCGTGAGGGGATCTCATGGGTTGTCCTCTGACGATATCCTCTTCACAACGAGGTGTCCTTCTTCTACTTGATGTCTTATGAAGTGGTACTTTCTGTCGATATGCCTGGATCTACCATGATCTCTCAGTTCCTTGGTTAAGGCAACCGCTCCTTCATTATCGCAGAAAATCTCCATAGGCTCCTTTATGGATGGCACAACTCCAAGGTCTTCGATGAAGGTTTTCAACCATATTGCCTCTTTCGATGCTTCGCTCGCTGCTATATACTCTGATTCACACGTTGAATCGGCTATAGTCTCCTGCTTGGAACTCTTCCATGTTACTGTTCCTCCATTTAATTTGGGAGTAGTTACTTGAGCTCGGCTGATTGCATGCACCACACCATTTTTCTCTTTTCAAAATCCTTTCTGAAAAACAAAAGATTTTTCTTTTAAAAAATTTATACCAAGTCCTCAATTTGAGTTCAGACACACCCGAGAGTGTACCCGGGTCCCTCAAACCAATGTTCTATAACCAACTTGAAACATCTCAAAAAGATGGTCCAAAAATTTCATTTTTTTAAGTTATAAATAATACCATGGTAACCCAAATCATATCATAAAAACATAAGTGATAGTATCTCAAAACATCATATCAAAACACTGTATCAAAATCACATGTCCAAATATCAGAGTAATTCATCCCAAGCTAAACGTTGTGGTGTGTGCAATGCAGTCATCCCGAGCTCTTCCCCTTACTAGCGGAAGTACCTGAAACTAAAACTGAAAACTGTAAGTACGAAGCTTAGTGAGTCTCCCCAAACTATCACATACCATACAAAGTTGAGGGATTATACAAAGTACAAGTAAAAAGTAAAAGGGATAAAAAATATCATTTTACAAAGTAGAGGAGTTGCAAATGATGATTATATAAAATTGAGTGATTAAAGTTTAAATTTACGCATTGGCATATACATGTACTAACATTTAAAAAAATAAAGGGGTGGAAAATACATTTTACAAAGTACAAGTAGGAAAAATCATATTACATATATACTATGGTGACCAAGGATAAACATGAAAGTCTATAAAACGAAAGGGTAAAAGTGATAATTTACAAAGTTAAAGATGAAAGGGATAAAAATGATATTTTAAAAAGTAAAGGGATTAAATATATGATTTAAAAAAAAAAGATTTCAAGTAATAAATCATACAAAATTGATGAATTAAACTTGTAATTAACTCATCAATATACTTGTTCATTATCCATGTCATCATATAAGTTTACTCACAATATATATATATATATATATATATATATATATATATATATATATATATATATATATATATTTGTGAGTAAACTTATATGATGACATGGATAATGAACAAGTATATTGATGAGTTAATTTCAAGTTTAATTCATCAATTATATATATATATATATATATATATATATATATATATATATAGAGAGAGAGAGAGAGAGAGAGAGACACAGAGAAAAAAAAAATTAGGTTCAAATGCTTCTACTATCTATCATGCGCATGTAGGATTGATTCTGGACCAATAATTTTTATTTATTTTAAAAAAGTAATTAATATTCATTATATCTTCAACATGTAATATGCATTAATTAATTTCTTAAAATAACTAAAATAATTGGTCCACAATCAATCTTACATGCACACAATTAATAGCTAGAACACAATATATATATATATATATATATATATATATATATATATATATATATATATATATATATATATATATATATATATATATATATATATATATATATATATATAGAAAATAAAATATAAAAATAAACTTTAATTAAATAAAATATATATGTATAGTAAGTTGCATAATAGATCTCGAAATAAATTATGTGAATGGTCCCTATGGTTCGGGTAATATGTATGTTTAATGCCTACTTTTTTTTAAGCGGGATGGTTCCTAAAATGTTATTGCACGGTTGGTCCTTGCCATATTGAAAAAGACTTTGTTGTCATAGATGGTCCTCGTGGTTGACAAAATCGATCAATTATGGTCCTTATGGCGAATTCTTTACACAGATGGTCCTTGTGGTTTCAAAATCTTGCAAATACGGTCCTTTTGACTAACGGAGTTAACTTTTTCAGTTAAGTCCTATGTGAAATGACATATTTGCCCTTCTTCCATAAAGATGATTTATATAATTTGTTACTACCACAAGGACCATTTATGTAATTTTCTCTATAATTTATTATTGTTTTTATTTAATTTAATTATATATTTAAGTATTTATATTTTTTTTAAAGATTTGTTTAAATATATTGTTTAAATATATTGTTTATATATATATATATATATATATATATATATATATATATATATATATATATATATATATATATATATATATATAACACATTAAACAATATATTTATTTGCTAAAAAATTTTAACGTTTTGCTCAAAAAAAATTCTAATCTTTTTGACGTTATCTTCAAGTACATTTATTTATGTTTTTTATTTTGAACGTTTGATTGGAATAATATATATATATATATATATATATATATATATATATATATATATATATATTTTGACGTTATGTTCTAATACATTTTTCAACATCTAGTATATTTATATTTGTTAAAGGATTGCATGACTATTGTAATTATAATTCGTAACTTAATTCACTTTCAATTATGTTTTCATTTTTCTCTTTTCTTTTATCAGGTTATTTAATTATTATTTTTTAATTCAAATATTTAACTATATAAGGTTGTATAATTATTATTTTTGTAAAATTTTTTATAAATATATTTTATAAGAAAAATGTAAAATGTTTGTTACACATGAGTATGATTAATATAGGTTAGGTAGACATAGGATGAAATTTTTGTTAAATGTTTGTTAAACTTGAATAGGATTAATATAGATAGGCTAATTAGAATACATATGATAATCGGAATTCGAAACGGATGTCAGGTTATACTTAGGCTAATCGAAATCTGTATAACTTAAAAATGCACGAAATATCTAAAAACAAAAAAATAACTTTAAAACATTACATTTAAATCCAATGTGAAATGAGCTGGTTGTTCTCGACAAGGTTATGAGGCAGTCCCAACATAGCCTAATAGCCTATGTCTAACTAATATATATATATCAATCATATTCATGTTTAACAAACATTTTACATTTTTTTTATAAAATATATTTATAAAAAAATTTACAAAAATAATAATTATACAACCTTATGTAGTTAAATATTTGAATTAAAAAATAATAATTACATAACCTGATAAAAGAAAAAAGAAAAATGAAAACATAATTGAAAGTGTATTAAGTTACGAATTATAATTGCAACAGTCATGCAATCCTTTAACAAATATAAACATACTAGATGTTGAAAAATGTACTCAAACATAACGTCAAAAAAAAAAAAAAAAAAAAAAAATATTCCAATCAAACGTCAAAATAAAAAACATAAATAAATGTACTTGAAGAAAACGTCAAAAAGAGTAGAAAACAAAATTTGAGCAAAACGTTAAATTTTTTTAGCAAATAAATATATTGTTTAATGTTATATATATATATATATATATATATATATATATATATATATATATATATATTAAACAATATATTTAAACAAATCTTTAAAAAAATCTAAATACTTAAATATATAATTAAATTAAATAAAACCCATAATAAATTATAGAGAAAATTACATAAATGGTCCTTGTGGTAGTAACAAATTACATAAATCATCCCTATGGGAGAAGGGCAAATATGTCATTTCACATAGGGCTTAACTGAAAAAGTTAATTCCGTTAGTCAAAAGGACTGTCTATGCAAGATTTTAAAACCATAGGGATCATCTGTGTAAAGAATTTGTCATAAAAACTATAATTGATCGATTTTGTCAACCATTAGGACCATCTATGTAATTTTGTCCTAGTTTTTTTTAAGCGTGATGGTTCCTAAAATGTTATTGCACGGTTGGTCCTTGCCATATTGAAAAAGATTTTGTTGTCATTAATGATATATTTTTAATTTATTAACTTCTTTTCTATTATTTTAATTGTTATTAAATAAAATAAATTATTAATACATTATTGGAAAAAGGCTCACTCCACCTTAAACCTCTTCCTGTTCCCGACACTAAATCTAGTGACCATCTCAAAACACAATTCCAGTTCCCGACACCAGCTTCAGTCACAATCTCCAGCTAAAATTGAACCTATAGTTGAAATCTAATCTACAACTCAAATTTGAAAAAAAAAAATAAAACCTGATATTCAAATCCAAAACCAAAATTGAACCAACGACTCAAACCCAAATCCAAAATCAAACCTACAATTCAAGTTCAAATCCAAAACCAAAATCCCGACTCCGACCACCATCATCCTTCACCTCTACCACCCTTCTGAATATATTTAATCTACCAACAAGAACTGTTGTTTCTCCTACTTCGTCCTTAAGATCAAACCCAATCAAAACAAAAAATGAAACCTGAAACAAACATATTTAAATCAAAGCCATGTAGGCAGAGTAGAGATAGTGGTTTAGAGGTCGACATTAAGGTTCATCAATTCAAGAAAAATCGATCAATGGATTGGCACCGAGATTATGCATATACATTAAAGAGTCACCGAAACTTGCAAAAACTGAAAGGGTTTCCAACCAAACTCTATAAAATCTGAACCTACAAATTGAATCTCCGACAAAAGAAATTGGATCTAATGAGAAAGACTAACATGGTCGGTGGACGTTGGTGGCTGGAGCAACAGATGTTGGTGGTGGAGATGGCATCTTCAGGTTAACAGATGGAACGAATATTTGCCGACGATGGGGTCGGTGGCAACAAGGAGGAGAGGAAGAGAAAAGATGATTGTGATTGATTGATTAGCTGATAAAGGGGTAAATGGTTATCTTTTAGGGTGTCTGGTGGTACACATCTGATTTATTAAACATTTTTTTCATAAATAAATAGTTATTAAATTAAAAAATATTTAAAAAGGGTAATGAAGTTTTTTTAGGTCTGGGAGGGTCCAAACACGCAATTAAAATACATCTTATGGACGGTTCGAGTTAAGAAAAAAATAGAGACCAGATGCGTAAATTACCCCGAAACATAGGGATCATTAGCATAATTTACTCTAGATTTCGGGCTTTAAATTCAAATTAAATGTATTTCAAAAAGTTAAAAGAATTATATATCATTTAAAAGTCATATTTACAAATAAAAAGTTTAAATCATAAAACCTTAATAATAAATTATACTAAAAATTATTTTAGTTATTTTTAGTAAAAAAAAAGTAAACAATTTCATGATTATTTTTCTAAAAATATTTCATTTTATTCTTTCATAACTAAACATTTTTTTTCATTCCACCAATAATATTTTTCTCATTCCATATTTGAATACTCCATACGAAACTTTTCCTAACTAATGTTTTCCTCATTCATAAGACTTCATATCAAACATTTCCTAATTAATGCTCAAACTCAAATATCAATGATGTTTGGTTGTGTGATCCGTGTACTATACATGTTTGTTCTCATATATATATATATATATATATATATATATATATATATATGAAAATCTAAAAATTTAGGAAGTTTGAATGTATTAGGAAAAAAACTATTGAATTATTGAAATGTAATGTTTTATTTGTTTTTTTGACTTTTTTATATTTCTCTTTTATATTTAAACAAATAATTTAAATAAATTTGATTCAATTAAGAAATATAGAAATTAAAAGGAAAGTTGTATTAATAAAATTGATATGCATTTATTATTATAATTGTTATATTGGAATACTAGGTGTAAGACTCATGTATTATATAGATTAATTATAAAAATATAAATGTCTAAATATTGAAGAACTTTGAAAGTTTGAATTTATAAAAAAAAATAAGAAGAATAATGAATTATTAAAATTGATTTTTTTTATCTTTTAAATTTAAATATTTAAACAAAATAAACTAATGAGTTTTAATTGAAATTTTTAAAATAACAAGGTAAGTCCATTAATGAAGTTGATATTTATTTATTACTACATTTATTATAATTATTACATTAAAGTATTATGTTGAATTTATTAAAATAGAAAAACTCATATAATGATATGTGGAAAATAAATTAATTCAAATAACCACAAAATGATATTTGGCAAATTGAATGAGAGTGTGTCATGTGGTAAAAAAAACATTCATTTATTAGAGTAGACTATATGTAAGACTCGTGTATTACATGGGTTAATTAAAAAAAATTAAATCTAAATTTGGATTTATAAAAAATTAAGAAAAATAATGAAATAGTAAAAAAAAAATTTATCTTTTAAATTTAAACAAAAAACAAATAAACTAATGAGCTTTAATTTAGAAATTTTGAAATAAGAAAGTAAGTTCATTAATGACATGTGAAAAAGAAATTAATTAAAAATAACCACAAAATGATATTTTGCAAATTAAATCAGAGTGTAACATGTAGCAAAAAAAAATTTCATTTATTAGAGTAAATTATATAGAATTTAAAATAATAACAATATTTATAATAATAATAATAATAATAATAATAATAATAATAATAACAACAACAACATAAAATGACAAATAGAAAAAAAATCAAAAAATCTTAAAAAATAACATGTGCCAAAGTGACATGTTAGATTATGTTATAATGCATAGGCCTTAAATTTTAATATCTCACATTTAAAAAAAAAAAAAAGAAATCAATGCTTACCTAATTTTAACAGTCAACCATAATCATATCTGTAATTTAAATGTGTACACACATTAGCCATAAATACCAAAAAAAATTATAAGTTGATATTGTCTATATAAGTTCAATGAAATGGAAACTTAAAATCTAAAAACAATCTTGTCACATGCAACGTCAATTATTTGAATCAATTCACCACAAACTAAGAATGAAACGAACATTAGACCTTGTGGTCCTCTTGTTTTGTATTTCAGGTAACCATGCACTCTTATGTATTTAAGAAATCTCTTTATTTGCATGCAGTTAACTGATGATTGATTAAAACAAAATCCTCCATGTTTTGCGAATTCTGTTAACTAATGTTTCTTATTGAACTTTTGTTACACGTGTAATAAACTACACTGCTTTTTCACAAGATACGTATCCACCTTGTCATAGTATCAAAGAATGCTTTTCATATTGTGTTCCCAGACTTGGTATTCCTCTCTGCATTCACCACCATTGTTTTTGCCTAAGGAATCATGAAGAGAAAGTCCCACCCACATCTTCGCAAATTGCTAAACCTTTTAAGACGAATGATGTTAATGTTCAACAAGAGAAAAACAATCCTTAATAATTATTAATATGTATTAACTCTGTAGAGTTGTATTATTTGGATCTTGTTTTATCTATATATGGATAAATAAACTAATTTTTTAATATCATCTATGTTGCTTAAGAATCTTTTTATTTGTGTGAGCTCTATTTGCAATGATATTCTTTTGAGCACTAGATGTAGATTATATATTGAAAAATATAAAATAGGTATAAAAATACCATATAAATATTTATATACATATATTGTCATTGTATGATTATACACATTAAAATTTTATTTGATTACGTAGGTTCTACAATGATTTACATTAGAGTAAAGTAAAAAAAATCCCATTTGTTAAAAAGAGTATAAAATCCATAGCTTCATCTCATATCCTAATTATCTTTTCTAAAAAGTGCAAATTACTAACAAAAAAATACCTAAAAAAGAAAAGGATATCTTTTGCGTTGTACATATTTAGGCCCTGTTTGATAATTGCTGATTGAAAAAGTACTGACTGGGAAATGTCTGTCTGGGTAAGAAATCCTGACTAAGTAAGAAATCATTTGATTGTACATCTGACTGAATGTGTTGAGTGATGAAAAACGACCATTTTACCCTTCTGTAATATATAGTGATGAAAAATGACCATTTCATAGCTTATACATATACAATTTGAGATTTCATAACATTAGAACATAACATCATAAAAAAAATCTAATTTCATAGCTTATACACCCAAAAAAATCAGATTTCATAGCTTATACAAAGAAAGAAAAAAAAAACTTTGATTTCATAATCTATTACATACATTATACACAATTTCAGATTTCAGAGATTATTCATGCACACTTTCAGTTTTCATAACATTACAATAAAAAGGATTCGGATTATGTATGGGAAAAGAGGAAAGATTCCTAATGAAAGTTTGACATATTACATAACATACCAAGCACAGTGGTTTTTTTATTTGAATATTTGAAGCACATATAGGGATGATTCAAGATCAGGGGCTCTAACCTAACATTAATTCAATTAAAGCATATTTAGAGGGGACCGACGCATTAATTCAATTAGCAACAATAAGGGGCTCAATCATCGGCCAAGAAGATGGAGTTTTGACTAAATAAAGTCAAAATCGAACTTTGATTTGAACAGAGGAGGGCAAGTACCTGTGTGATGGAAGTAAGGGGCTGAATCATCGACCAAGAAGATGGAGTTTTGACTAAATAAAATCAAAATCGAACTTCGATTTGAACAGAGGAGGGCAAGTACCTGTGTGATGGACGTAAGGGGAAGAATAGATCGGTGATTGGGATCGCAATCTTGCAAGCTGCTGGAGAAGACGAAGATCCGACTGGGAGGGCTGTTCGATGTTGATGGAGGCAGCGATTGGGAATGAGCTCTTCGATGGAGGCAATGGAGGAGGCGTCTGATTTTGGACGCAGTCTCTTTCAGGTCACAAGAAAAATTTTAGAGGGCAGGATGGTCTTTTGGGCGAGTCAGCAACATCTTCACAGCTGAGCGAGTCATGCATTTGGGCCAGACAAGCTGACTGAGACAGCTCGTATCAAACACGAAAATCTGACCGAAAAAGCTGATTTATCTGACTCGGTATGGGTCAGATGGGTATCAAACAGCCCCTTAGTCACTAATTTTTTATATCTTTTTTATGGCTGTTCTTAAAAGAATTAATTTTGTCATCCAAAAAGAGGTTGCGGCACAGTTTGTGTCTTGTTTACCCGTAACGTTTATGTAAATCTTTCTTATGAATTTGGTAATGAAAAAGAGATGCAACTTGTTATCTTGTATATAATTAATCCTTATGACCGGTTAGTGTGGATTTAGTAGTTGGTTATCGGTGTTCTTTGTAACTCTCGGGAGACTTTTGTCATATTCTTTGGTCAAAACATTAACAACACTCTAACACAAAATACAAATACAATTTTCTTTTCCTTTCCTTTATCTTCTTTTCCCTCCTTACTTTCTTTCAACCTTCTTTTTCTTTCTTTGCTAAAACTCGAGAACCAGGCGTTAGGGATGTACAATTCTTTTGGAATAATCATCTTATTGAGCTTCTTACCACCATCGATAAAGACTATGAATCGATTCTTATTTTATCAACATTAAAAAATGGATTCATAATAAATCGATTTTAGTTTTTTTACAAATCCTTTTGATTTCCAATTTCAATTTCAATTTTCTATCATTTAATTTCAATCTTTCTTAATACATCGATTATGATAATTTGATTTCATGCATCCTTCATAAAAATCGATCTTCTATTCGTGTTATTCTGATTCCAGGCAGCCTCATTGATTTTGATTTCTGATTTCTAATTCGTGTTAATGTGATTTCTGATTCGTGTTAATCTAATTTCTAATTAATGTAAGCTATAAAATTTCTTTATTGTTTTTCATTTCTTTCATGTTATTTTTCTGATAAAAATTTTATTTATGTATTTTTTTATGATTTTTTTAGATAACTTGAAACTTTAACATCACAAGTTTTGAAATCGTTGTAGTTGGGCTTAGAAAATGATTTAAAAGGCATTATCTTTGTTGTTGGAAAATGATTTTTAAAATGATTATATGGTATTTAGGAAAGAAAAAAACAAACAACTAATATTAGTACAAAACGAGTTAAGGAGAAATTTATGGCAATGGTCCGTTTAGAAAAACAAAAAAGTCAACATCCTTTATAATTTTTATTTACTGTAAGGGCCTCGTTTTTATTTTTATTTTTCTTGGGGTCTCAAATCGGCTTGGAACAACATTGTCTGCGTTCAAGTATGAAGAAGATGGTGAGGAAGTGAAGCTTTTGTAGTTTAGAGAGAGGAATAGAGAATGATGGTTGGTTGATTAATTTGTTTCAGGAAGTGGACAAAATAAAATAAAGGGACAAGAGAGTACCAGAAAGATCGATCGTCGGAAAAAACATTGTTTGTTGGAGAAGATGACCGAATATTCACGGACAAGATGATCGGAGTCTCGTCGGAGCTACAAAGATGCTAGAAATCGGCAACACCCACATCAATCGGTCATAAGGATTAATTGTGTATAAGATAATAACTTTAATGGGTAGATATAGACAAAAAACTAATTTAATTACTAAATATGTACAAAACAAAAAATATCTTATTAAATTGACAATCCAATTTTTTTCTAACTATGTAGTCATAATGTTTGTCATTTCTTATGGATAAGGATGAGAAGCATCCATCTTTTTCATCTCTTTCAATTCCCGTGTAGCATCACTCTCACATTAGATTTTTTTTCTCTCATGTTTCTCTTTCACCCTTCTTGTAACCATAATACACAACTCACTGAATTTTTAATTATTCTTTATTTTACAAATTAAACCTTTACTAATTTAAAACAAAAAATATTAAAATAACAGTTAATTTATAAAGCGCACTTCAACAATACGTAAATTAAATCCTAAAACGACAATTTAAATGATAAAATGACAATTAAAATCCTAAAATGATAAAATAACATATTCAAATACTCAGCTAACGAGTTCGGGTTGCTTCCATACGCTATTTGACGTATTGTCAAGGTACATTTTGTTAGGGCCCTGAAACTTCTTTGATATATTGCACTACATGTTATTTGAAAATATGGATAATTCATCTACAAGGCACCAATAATACGCATAAACAAATTTTTGTTAATCCAGAATCTTCTGGGAAATTGTTCATCAACAAAGATAGAATTAGTTACAAAGTCATGTTAGATTAACAGTTTTTCAGCCTCTTCACGATCTTTGTGTACCGTGGTTGCCGTATGAATGGTCGTGTTGGAATTGACATTATTTTGAAGAACTTATATAGTACCAGATAATGCAGCTTAGAAATTAACATCGGTAGGTTCACGTGAGATGAAGATGAACCATAAGGGTTTTCCTCCATTACTATTTTCGGAACCATTGGATTCATTTTGTTGAAAGGTATAGAATTGAATGAAGTTATAGAGAGAAAAAGAATTGGATTGATGAATGCTCGACTGTTTAAGAAGGTGGATGTGATTATTTATAATGGTAAAAAAAATGTTTACTTTGACCTGCCAATATATATATATATATATATATATATATATATATATATATATATATATATATATATATATATATATATATATGGGAAAAGTGAATATACCATTAAGGGTATATAAGCTTAGGTATTCAAACTCATATTACGTCGTTTTGTATCATATATACACATTGTAATTGTCCAATGTTCTTCTAATTCAACCTCTAACTTGATTTAATTCTAAGGTTTTTATAAACTTTATATTCATCTTCCTCTTACATAAAGATCAAAAACAAAGAGATAAAAAGTTGTACTGTTAACCTTTTCTAAAAGGCAAAGTTAATTGTTTTATAAACAAAAGCTCTGTGCTTAGGCTATGTTTGGCGGACTAGCTGAAAACCTAGCTGATAAAAAATAACGTTTGGTAAAACTAGCTGAAAAGCTAGCTGAAATACATAAAATTATATAAAATGACATGTAAGAATATGTGTTTCTATAATTAATTAAGGGGTGTATTTGAAAAATTTTAAAAAAACTCCTAAAAAGCTAGTCTAAGTAGCTTTTCAAAAAGCTAGCTTATAAGCTACTTTTTGGCTTACCAAACATGACAACATAAAAAAGCTCGAAAAATCAGCTAGCTGTGGCGCGCCAAAGACCGCCTTAGCATCATGTAACTCATATAGATGTAAAACGAATTCGACATCCCAGTTAATTGATATTCACATATCATAATACATTGATAACAGCTAATTAGTTGATTTACATATGTTAATTTTAGTGGTGACATTTCTAGTTCCACTCACTAGAGTTCACATTCCAATACTATGTGTGTGAACATTCTAAGAGATGGGCTTAGATTGGAACACGTCGCCTATTGATAGCATCAGCGGTTTAGCCAAATGTGGTAAGGTGTTTTGCATGAAAACATTGAACACAAAAGTAGGGAGCGATAAATACGATCTATTGTGTGCATAAGATAATCGTGTGACCTTTTTTACCTTGGAAAATATGGATTGTATTGTGCAAATTCACTATTCATTCAGCAGAATTTGGAACAACCAGGTAAGTTGTACACATACAAAAACAAAAACAAAATCTAATAATGCTGTTGCAACAAAATCTATTGTTCCTTTTCCCCTCTCTATAATATCATATCCACAGTAATACTTCCTGCATCTACAATGGTGTAAAGCTCCCTTCATCTCGATTATCAGCCACACCACCAGAAACCACCATAGACGATGATGATGATGAAACCGCCTTCCCTTTGCTATCAGTCGCACCCACCGTCCAGCTCCCGCCACCGCTGCCGCTGCTGCTGGTGGATTCTGTGACCGGGCTTTTCTCATATGCAGATGCTGGCTTCTGTAGGCGCTCAAGCTGATTTTGCAACACCTGTCAAGCAAACATCATCATCATGTCACTAACAAAATGGAAGGGAATACATTCCTATGGAATGAACCATTCCATTCCATCACACCAAGCACTAGTCTAGTCTAGGAGATATTGGATTCCCATACCTCAATCTGATGCTGAATTATTTTTTTCTGGGCCTCAAGTTGAGACACAGACATCTGCAGCTCATGGTTAGGACTCCCACCAGGGGCATGAACCGGCATGAAACCCGAATGTGGGAACTGAAAAGATGGCAAGTTTCCAGGGACTGAATTGTCATTTTCACCCGTATTGTTTCCAGGTGTGGAATTGTTGGGAAGCACACCATATCCAGATGACCTGCAACCATGATGTTTAATTTCCAAGCGCCAAAAATATTCCTTGAAGCATGATACCAAGGGTAGTTTAGTAATTTCAAAAAGTGTGAAGTACGTATATACCATGGTAAAGAGCTTGGAGAAGGGTAAACAAAAGATTTTTGATATATTGAGGCGGCTGCTGCTGCTGCTTGGACTCTCTTTTGATGCCTGCTGATATTCCCACTTTCTGCACCATCACCATTTCGTTCTTGAGATGATGTAGTGGCTGAGTTCGCTCCTGAACACATATTGTAAATATTAACCATAGACTTAATGGAGAAAAAGGAAAAGCAACCACTAAAAGGGTTTAGAAAGGGTATTTCGGTCATTTATACAAACGACGTAAGATTTTTTTTTTTTTTTTTAAAAAAATGGAAATTCTGACCTTGGCGATGAGCTCCAGGTCGTGACCTTGTTGTGGATGTGGTTGTCCCACTCTCATTTGGTATAACAAGTGCTCTGCAAATGGGACATGTATGTTGTCTCTCCAACCAAGACCTGAGGCAGTGTACATGGAAAAGATGCCCACAGACTAGTCTTTTTGCTGTAGTCATCTCCTCTCTACAGATAATGCAGGTTGCATCGCTTCTGTATATGACAAAATCATAAAATATACAAGATATGAGACAACTGATTTACATGAGTAATATAAAGCTCTATCCAATTGTAGAAAACTAACGCGTTCAACTCTTCAGGTGTTGCATCTGGAAACCGATCATTCATGTTTGATGTGATCTTTCGATAACGAATGTAATCAGCAATTCTCAGTTTGAAGTTTCTGAATGTCTCGTATAGCTCCCGGATCAGGTGCAGTGGCACACCATAGTTACTGTGGAAACCAAAGTGTGAATAACAATATAACATAGCCGGTTTGACTTTCCAAATATTTCACCAAAGGTAAAACACTTACACAAAGATTACAAGGAAAAAGCCGAGATACAGAGATAAGTGTAGCAAGTCGCGAATAAGCTCCAAATAGAATGTGTACACAGCTTTTTTCTCCCATTGTCCTTCCATAAGCATGTCACTCACATAGAAAACGTATTTCACAAATGTAGATATTGTTGTTGTAGCCAATATCATGTATCTGAATTTGAGAAACATCAATAAAGAACCAAGAATATTTTAAAAGAGGAGATATTGTAAACATTAAATAACTTACTCGAATGAAAAGAAGAGAGAAACTGAAGCTTGCCGGGTTTGTATCAAATACTTCACTGAGTTATATAGAAAAAGAGAGTCTACAAGGAGAAGGAATCCCATGAAAGAAACAATTCGGATGTGAGACAACATGGGAACAGTTGGAGTTGTTTCAATGTACTCAACTCTCTTTTGAGCCAACCAATGCAAAGACTTGATAAGTAAAAGAGCAGTAACCATGGCAAGAAACATAACAGAGAAGTCCTGGCGGAATATAGTGATGGCAAAAAGGATTTCCATAACTTCTCTCCATGATTGCTCATTCAGCCTCTCAATCTCTGCCTCTCGAAGAGAACCAAGAAAGATTCGTTTTGTTAGCTGCCACATAATGCACATGATCACCAAACCCATGTTGAGAAGAAGCACTAAACAGACTTTGGAGGTAGAAAGATAGACTGTTGCTGGATAGAACTGTCCTCGACTGCTAAAGGCATGATAGATGACAGCCAGTGTGGCAATCACACTGAGTCCAGCATAAGTCTGCAGCTTCATCATTTTGCTGTAAGCACTGTTACATCACAAAGTAATTAATTAGCTTCTCTGAGAAGAAAGTCGACCATATACTCTTAACCTAAACCCATGGTTCGACTAGAGATCTGTTTCCACTTATCCGGTTTCTATGTGATTCATTGATTCGCACTTAAATTTGCAATAATATTACATGGCGTCCAAACTGCAGATTGCATTATCTGTTCTTGGGAGACCCATGAAACCACAAAAGAGAGGGTCGGACATTAATATCTGTCAATTGGACGCCCATTGAGGATGCTTGTAACTCACTGAGCAATGGCACAGTGTAGGATTTGAAGCTAGGACTTGGTTATCATCATAACAGCTTGCCACAGAATTAGACCATAGGTGAACAAAAATCCACAACCTTATATAAACGTTTGATAAATGATCTAAGAAGCAGAATAAGAAACTATAAAAGCTGGCTAAGATTCTTTGGAAAATGCGTTTAGATCATTACAAGATTTAAAAAAAGACACGCCAAACGCAATGGAAATGAAGGAAAGTGTAGTTAAATTGGCTAACATTATTAAAGGTTTCTTTCAGAGACATCTCTGGCATATTTCACGGAAATCACATTTGATGTAACAGACTAAAAGCAGAAAATGAGAAAACACTAGGAAGACAAATAAAAAATAAGTTAAACCCTAAAAATCACAACAAATCGACAGCTAACGATTACGAAAATAATCACGCGTAACAAGAATCGGAAACGTACGATCATAATAAACCCTAAAATTCCATTAAAAACCTCGAAGTTGGAAAGGATCGCGTTGTACCTGTTAAAAAACTCCCGATTATTTGACTTCTGCAAATTGATTTTGTATGATAGGAGTAAAATTTCCTAAACCATACGTTTAATCCTACCCTAAATCATTCGTATTCAAAATATCAACGACGAGATGGAGCGAATAGGGGTTTGAATATCTGGAAAAAGGTGGGGCGAAAGTTCAAGAACCCAGAGATGAAGATCGGAGAAACACAGGACGAAATTAGATAAATTAAACGACAAAATGGGTCTCGTTCTCGTCACCGCTGCAGATCCCTACCAATTACTTCTTCCCACGTGTAACATGCCGACTAGGCTGCTCTTGCGGATGTGGCAACGAGATTTGTCGAAATCAAGTTTGATTCAAGTGACAGTCATTAAAATGAAACTATTTCAATTTAGAAAATAACTTATTAAGTTCCAAAATAAATTATATATTTGTAAATTATATAATGATTATTAAGTTGAAATTTTATAGATCTGGATTTTTATATTCCACATATATATAAGAACTTTTTTATCAGCTAAATGATCTATTAAAAAGTTAGCATAAAGCTAACACATTATGCTAATGTTGATCTTTTTATTTCTATTGACAATCTAATCGTAATAAACATTACTATCCGATAAAATGATATCATCAATAGTTTTTTTAACATCTTCTATTATTAAGCAGTAAGTGACTTCCAAATTCTATCTCCATTTATCATTAGAAGTAGAAAACTGAAATAATTTTATTAGATGTTGAAGGTACATAAATATTTCCTGGGTTCATTAGACGCATTCAAGACTATCTCCAATTACTACCAAGCCTTATCTGATTAATAAAATAATCTTTCTTTGTATCTAAAGTATAAAAACGGGAAATCACATCATTAACGTATTATCATCAATCCATTGATCCTTCCAAAATAAAGTATTATTACCATTTCAAATTATCATTTGCACTGCATCCCTCGCAACAATTTCCTTATCATGAAGTTGATTAATAGTACCTACAATTTTAGACCAAACTCTCTCTTTCAGAACCTGATTGCCATTCAAAACCTCCAACCCTATGGTAGGACCATGAAGTAGCCTTAAAACTCTACACCACAATTCATAACGGGTGTTTAAAAAACGTCACTTATATTTTAAAAGAAGAGTGTTATTAAACGCTACAAGAGAATTGGTTTCCATAATCCATACTACCTTTTTCTTTACTTGCCATGATAAGATCACATTTTACCTGATGAAGCTTTCTTTCACAATCTTCACCACCCCATAAGGAACTCGATCTCAAATTCTACATGGATTTATTAATAACTTCGTGCATTTGAAATAGAGATGTGTAATAAATCCCTAGGGACCCTAACACGGATTTGAGTAACATCAATCTGGTTGTAACGACCCGTCTCTGGTATGTTGTTTCCTTGTTATTTATTTAGAAGTTTTCAAGAGGGACTCGGCGAGTCTATAGCCCGACTCGTCGAGTAGAGACGGGGATTTCGAGCACGTGTAAGTCGGCGACTCGACGAGTCCATATCCGGGACTCGGCGAGTCCGCCTGCCAGGAAGAAACCCTAAATCCCCGGGTTTGCTCACTATTTAAGCAATGTTTGGTGCCCCTAATTCGCCTCCTTCACCCTCAGAAAGCTTGTGTGAAACCCTAAACCATTCCTTGTATGATTAAAGTGTTTTTGTGTAAATTTTGAAGGATTGAAGAAGAAGAAGAAGAAAGGATCAAAAAGAGGAAGTGTAGAGCAAAGATCCAAGGCCAAAGTCAGAGTTCATAGAGGTATATCTCGGAATTATTTTGTTTTGTGCTTAAAACCTCCATTAGAACACCTCTAAGGCTAGATTATTATATTTTCCAAGCTTTGTAGCTGTATGGATGCCTTGTGGGATCGAGATATCCCTAGATCTGTTCATTTAGGAGCTTTAGAGCCCTGATCTATTTCCTTTTTCGAGTTGCCTTGCATGAGAACCCTAGATCTAGCCTTTATTATGCCTTTTGAGCCTTTTAATCTTCATGGATGTGTATGGACATGTAAAGATAGGATCTTTACGTGTTAATCGAGTATAAGAAGCCCAGATCTACAAGTTATATGCGTTGGATTCAAGCAGAATCGAGTTTTTAGTAACTGCATGCATGCGACTCGGCGAGTCGTTCTTCGGACTCGGCGAGTCGAGCCGCGAGTCCCCGATTCTTCCCCTTTTGAGTGATTCTGAGTGGGGACCAGTGAGTAGTAGAATGGACTCAGTGAGCCGGAGGTCAGACTCGGTAATGGAGGGACTCGACGAGTTGTTCATACAACTCGGCGAGTCTAAGGCAATCTTCATAGATTCAAGAACAACTCGTCGAGTTGTTCATACAACTCGGCGAGTCGGATGTAGATAGTCTGAGTTTTAGGATCAAAAGGGAACTCGTCGAGTTGATGTCATACTCGACGAGTAGCAGCGAACAGTGTTGAGAAATGAGAGTAGGGACTCAGCGAGTTGGCGGCCCAACTCGGCTAGTCAGGTCAACTGTAAGTTGACTTTGACCAGGAGAGTTGACTTTAGCCAGGGGTAAAAGAGTCATTTTACCCCAATGCAGTTATTAGTATTTGACTGAGTGTGTTTGTGGAATTGTAGCCGGGGAAATACCGGACCAGCAGCAGATAGCTTCCAGAGCCATACACTCAGCAGCCAGTCCACGAGGTGAGTTTCCTTCCAGTAGGAACGGGTCTAACACCACAATGCCGGCCCGTTTAGCTAGCAGTAGTTTCCGGACCTCGGTCTGATGCAGTAGTTAGTATGTTTGATGCCTTCGTGGCTCAGACAGGTTTGCGTGCTATGTGTTGTTGTGTTAGTTGATATGTTTATTCTATGTTATGTTCAGTAGTTTCGGACTTCTGTCCGATGCAGTCAGTTCCGGACTTCGGTCCGATGCAGTCAGTTCTGGACTTCGGTCCGATGCAGTTAGTTCCGGATTTCGGTCCGATACAGGAGGCAAGGCCTCAGTAGTTTCGGACTTCGATCCGATGCAGAGGGCAAGGCCCTGGTTAGTTCCGGACTTCGGTCCGATGTAGTTTCCGGATTTCGGTCCGATGCAGTTTCCGGATTTCGGGCCGATGCAGTGGGCAAGGCCCAGTAGTTGTTTTATGTTTGTATGGTATGTGGTAATTTGGGGGAGCTCACTAAGCTTCGTGCTTACAGTTTCAGTTTTGGTTTCAGGTACTTCCGCAAGCAAAGGGAATAGCTCGGGTTGATGGCATCGCACACACCACAGCTTCAGTTTTTGTCCTGGGAGATTGTTTTGATACTTAGTTTGATTTGATACAGTTGTATCACGACATTTGATTATGGTTTGAGATATTTGACGTATGGATTTATGATATGACGTTCAGCATATGATTTTACTATATATAAAAAAAAAAAATTAGTTGTATTTTTGGGATGTTTCAAGTTGGTATCAAAGCCTTGGTTTGAGGGATTCGGATACACTTCCGGGTGTATCTGAACTCAAACTAAGGGAAAGATAAAAAGGATTTTAAAACTAAAAATATATATATTCTCATAAGAGATTTTGAAAAGCATTTAGAAAGAAAAGAATTTTTAAACGAGATAAGGGTGTGGTGCATGCGATCAGCCGAGCTCAAGTAAGTACTCCCAAATTACCCATACAAGTTATGTTATGATTGTCAGTTGTAGTTTCAGTAGGACAGCATGCTAGAATAGGACTAAGGATCTAGGAGGATGCCTTATGTGCCTGCCATATGTGTTTCAGCTTTACAAGATTTGCATGCTAGTATTGAGTAGACAATAGTAGGATAGCCTGTTTAGGTTATGCCTGATAGTATGAGCTTAGCATTGTATGCTAGTACAGTTTCTTGTTATGAGAATAGATTTGCTTGAGTAGTTTCCCGTGTCCGAATGCTGCTTGCTTTGTGCTTTGTAGAACTCTTGGTGATGGGAGTTAGCCATTAGGTGAATACGTCACGTCACATGTGATCAGAGTTGAATAATCTCAGAGTGTTGGATTTGGCCCTATTGTGCAGCTCTTGTTTGAGTCTAACCGTTGTAGGGACGAGTCTTTTACTCGAAGGATTATTTGAGCCTCATCACATGTGATGGTATTCAGGTGATGGCTAATTAGCATTACAAGGAGGCCTTCAGCAGCTGAGGACTGGTTTGAATGGAGTCAGAGATTTCCCTAGGGCAAGCCTAGGATGAGAGTAGCAGAGATCAGTAGTAGTAGAAGTGACTTGGTGGAGTCAAGGCAGTTCTTAAGGAAAGTACGGATAGATGTGGAAGGTAGTATGGGCCCGTACTACTGAAAGCAGAGGATCCGTACTCGAATCAAGGAAGGCTGAGACAGGACCAGGAAGCTAGAATTGCTATCAATGATCCCTCGAGATATATCAGTGTTCCTGACATTTATTATGATTGTGTTTCAGAATGGTGGAATTACGCCCTAGACCAGCAGTCGGCAGTTCAGGTGCCGGAGGGGGATCAGGATCAGGCCCGGAGGCCGGGCAGTTTGTCACACCCCAAAACCGATAACGGCGGAATACGTTTCGGGGTGGAGGATGTTATGTACAGTATCATCACAATTGCATAATAGTAAAAACAAGAAACATACAACCATTTCTTTTACATAGTGAGTTTAATTACAAGTGTGTTTTATAATGTTCAACAAACACCAAAAGTAATACAAAAATAAGAGATGGATCTTGTATGCTCCACCTTCTCCAAAATGTTGCACCTGTACCTGTCTATCTTTGACCTGAGGATACAAGTTATTTTGAAAACGAATATCAACACAAATCTGGTGAGTTCATTAGAGTTTAGTGTGAGTTTTTGTATAACATGCATTAGAACCAATAGTATGAAAAACTGCAATTTACATTCATAAGTAGTAGAAAACCCTAGAAAATCCTATATTTTCCAGAAAATACATTGTAAGTGAAAACCTTTAAGAAACAAGAAATCTTCATCTTTGAAAACCGTTTATTGTAAAAGTATATTATGGAATCTCCCATAAGTAATGTGATAAGATAGGATATGCTTGTAGTTAGTAATAGAGGTGCAAACTCTCTTTAGTGATAGATACTTTTTTACTTCGGGATGTTAAATTAGACTTTAGTTTAGTATTTTAGTGTGGATATAGTGTATTCCTTGTATGTTACCGATAGTGTGAGCAATAGAGGACCCCGTGACCTTCCCAGTCATACACAATGTAATGAAGTAGTGGCATCCCTAGGCCTGCACGACTCGGACTGAAGTTAACAGTCGGGATGTAATAGTGTCTACCCCGTATAGATCTATATATGTAGTGTCGTCTTCCGGTCGGAAAAACTCTGGGCATAGTATGTAGCGAATAGAGAATCTCATAGTGAGTTAGTGTGTTATCTTCTGTTTAGTGCCTTTTCTTGTATTATAGTGTAGTAGTCTTTGGTATAGCTCGTAGTGTGTTCTCTTATTAGTGTATCGTCTCGTAATAGTGTGTATTATAGTGTGTAGAGTAGTAGTTATAACGAGTAGTAATGGCCTTAACTATACCTATTATAGTTAACTTAGTGTGTATAGTTCTTATCAATTTAGTGGTTTAAGCATCGGATGAAATGAAAATGCTCGTATCCAACACTAGTATACATGATATATAACTAAGAAATCAATGATAGTCGGACGGATAACAACTACCCTAAGCCCACAATCAAACAAGAACAGGAAATAAGGCGAGCTATCGGTCCTAAGTCCTTCAAGTCTTACTTATATAAATATATTAGTGTGGTTACATTTTATAAGAAAAATTTATTTAAGAAAGATCTTGTCAAAAGGGAACATTTAAAAAGTTGTTTATTTATTCAAAATAGTTTTGAAAACATAAAATCCTTTTATAAGGCATAGTGGTAAATCACATGTGATTTGAACTACGGATAGTGAATCACATGTGATTAATTTCCATAAACAAGTATAATTGACTTGTATACCCCCCCTAAAACATATAAAAACATTTGAAAGGTTCATTAAAGGGGTATGAACTCACCTGTTGTAAGTGGATCCGACGGAGGTGCCGGTATAGGATGTTAAGTGTCAAGTGAGGACTTGACCACACACGCGAATCCTATTTAACATGTAATGATACATTTAAGTATCTAATTAGTCGTTTAACAACTAATTAAGCAATTAAGGGTGTCTTACGACATAAAAACACTTTGCTACAAGTGCTAGAAGTGTCCTGGGTTACATAGAAAGTGTGTATGGACTCACATTGGAGTTTACTCCTCAAATGAAGGCCCTTATAGGTGTTTACGGTTTCAAGACCCTTTCCCCCATGAGTTTACAGCCGTAAACTCATGGTAGTAGTGTCATAGGATTCTTAAAGGTCTTAACTCACTCTTGGAGTCATGCTAGAGTTGAATCAAGGGCTAAGGAAGTGATTGGGGTTCAAAATGGGCACTAAATGGAGTTTACGGTCCATTGTTTACTCCTTGAGGAGTTTACGGTCTAAGGAGATACACTTGGGGAGTTTACTACCTTAAACACATGAGTTTACGGCAGTAAACTCATGTTGGTCCCCAAATCATGCGTTTTTGTGGTTGTAGGTTAAGCATACGAAGTTCTAGGTCCAAATCTAAGCCATACAAAGTGTTAAGGACATTTTAACACCCTTTGGGGGTGTTTATGGTCTATGAATGGGTGTTTACGGTCCAAGAACCTTCTTGGGCCGTAAACTCATGTGTGACATGATTTTTGTATGCTTTGGTGCATAAAATGAGGGAAAATAAGGTTCTATGCACCTTAGTAAGTTCATGGAAGCCCTTGGAGGTGTTTGAGGGGTAGTTTGACACCACAAAAAGGTGTTTATGGTCCATGAACATGGGTTTACGGTCCAAGAACATTCTTAGACCGTAAACTCATGTTTACTCCCCATTTGGTCCGATTTTGGTGTTCTAAGTCCTTTCGGGTAAGCATCTAAGCCATTGCTAAGCATGAGAAGTGGTTTGGAAGGGTTTTTGAGCATAAAAACCCTTTTATGAGTGTTTACGGTCCATGAAGGTGTTCATGGGCCGTAAACTCATGTTCTTGAGGTTTCCGGATGATTAAGTCACGATTTTGCAAGATAGAAGTGTTAAACAACAAGCTAGGGAGGTTTACTTACCGATTTGAGGCTCGGAGGGACGATTTTTGATCAAAACCCGTTTGTAGAGAGAGAAAGTAGAGAGAGAGAGAGAGTCTAAGGTGGGAAAAGGCTTCTAAGGAGTGTCCACCCACCCTTATATAGGGCTTGGATGTTGTACCCGGTATACGACTACCCGATACTTATGTTTAACGATGTTTAAAATTTTACCCAGTTAAATGGCTGTAAATAAAAATAAACTTTTTCCAAATAAATGGAAAGATAATTTACGTGTATTTATTTCCCTTGACGAATATTAATTAAAATATTCCAACGGGTTCAAATTAGGTCAAAAATATTTTCGAGATAAATTAGACAAATTTTTGATGTAATAGAATTTGACGTTAATTTTTGACGTTAACTTTGACGTTAAAACTAACGGAAATTTGGCTGCCCAACTCGGCGAGTCAGGTCAACTGTAAGTTGGCATTGACCAGGAGAGTTGACTTTAGCCAGGGGTAAAAAAGTCATTTTACCCCAATGCAGTTATTAGTATTTGACCGAGTGTGTTTGTGGAATTGTATCCGGGGAGATACCGGAGTAGCAGCAGATAGCTTCCAGAGCCATACACTCAGCAGCCAGTTCACGAGGTGAGTTTCCTTCCAGTAGGAACGGGTCTAAAGCCACAATGATGGCCTGTTTAGCTAACAGTAGTTTCCGGACCTCGGTCCGATGCAGTAGTTAGTATGTTTGACGCCTTCGTGGCTCATACAGGTTTGCGTACTATGTGTTGTTGTGTTAGTTGATATGTTTATGCTATGCTATGTTCAGTAGTTCCGAACTTTTGTCCGATGCAGTCAGTTCCGGACTTTGGTCCAATGCAGTCAGTTCCGGACTTCGGTCCGATGCAGTTAGTTCCCGATTTCGGTCCGATGCAGGAGGCAAGGCCTCAGTAGTTCCGGACTTCGGTTCGATGCAGAGGGCAAGGCCCTGGTTAGTTCCGGACTTCGGTCCGATGCAGTTTCCGGATTTCGGTCCGATGCAGTTTCCGGATTTCGGTCCGATGCAGTGGGCAAGGCCCAGTAGTTGTTTTATGTTTGTATGGTATGTGGTAATTTGGGGGAGCTCACTAAGCTTCGTGCTTACAGTTTTAGTTTTGGTTTCAGGTACTTCTGCAAGCAAAGGGAAGAGCTCTGGTTGATGACATCGCACACACCACAGCTTCAGTTTTTGTCCTGGGAGATTGTTGATACTTAGTTTGATTTGATACAGTTGTATCACGACATTTGATTATGGTTTGAGATATTTGACGTATGGATTTATGATATGACGTTCAACATATGATTTTATTATATAAAAAAAAAATTAGTTGTATTTTTGGGATGTTTCACTGGCGCCCCATAGATAAAAGTCTTATCTTCCAAGACAAAAGTTTTTCTGACCATATCAATAATTGGTTGTTACCCCGTAGAACGTGACATAACAGCGCCCATTGGCAGACTAAGACATGAGAAAGGGAGTTTCGCCACTTTGCAACCTGTAAAAGAAGCAAATTGTTCCACCAAAGAACTTGTGTCTTCCACGCCAAAGATGTTAGACTTATATAAGTTGACCTGCAAGGCCGGTCATGAAAAAGCAATGTAAAATGGCAATATATCATACATACTTATAAAGCTAACATTTTTTTTCTTGAATCTCATGCATTTGAGACCCCCTTTTTTAATTTCCTCAATCCACATTCATTTGAAACCCCCTTTTTTAACTAATGCGACTCAAAAGTTTTCTTAATTATGATTTAACACTCAAAAGTTGTATAACTTATATTATGTTTAATTAGCATTTAGTGAAAATTTTACTATAAAAAATATCAATCTCTTTGGGAAGACATGCATACAAATCATATACAAATTTTAGAAATAAAACAAACTTAAAGGTTTTTGTGTTGGGTTGAGGTTTTATGACCGCTTTTGGAGATATGCTATTATATCAGAGTTTTTAATTTGTAAGTTTGTTATAGTAATTCGTTTTTATATTTTCTTCGTTTTTTGATTATTGTAATATAGTCGTTGTATATTGTGGTTTAACCGTTAATATATTAATCATATGTTATATAGGGTGATGTCGAAAATATTTAATTAAATATTTTAAATATGTTTTTTTTTTTTTTGTAATTGTACCGTTTCAAAAAGATAATTAATTAAAACTCATACATATATTATATTTTCCATCTTTTTCTCTCTCTCTCTCTCTATATATATATATATGTGTGTGTGTGTGTGTATATATATATATATGTATATATATATATATGTATATATATATATATATATATATATATATATATATATATATATATATATATATATATATATATATATATCTAGCATATCAACAATTTCAAGAATCATAAAATTAACAATATAAAACTTGAAATTTTGATTCTTGAAATTGTTGATATGAGAGAGAGAGAGAGAGAGAGAGAGAGAGAGAGAGAGAGAGAGAGAGAGAGAGAGAGAGAGAGAGAGAGAGAGAGAGAGAGAGAGGTGGGTCCTCCATTATTTTTTAATTGTTAAAATAAATAAATAAATATTTAAGTTAAAAAAAATGAAAGAAAAATGAAAAATAAATACCCCAAGGGTATTATTGTCATTTCAATTTTCAGAGGGACGATTTTCACATACAAACTACCTCAAAAGGACCACCAATTCAAAAAAGTCGTGGTTTCGACTAAAACCCCAAAAAAATACATACCACACGTGCTATTTTTGCAATTTTGTCTATTATTTATTAATTATCAAAATTATTTAATGGTTAAAATTATCATTTAACCGTTATTTAGGTTTTTGAAATGATTGACTCACAATCATTCCTACATCCACATAAAAATTACTTAGAATACTTGAAACTAACTTTTTCTTTCTTTCTTTCTTTCTCTCTCTCTCTCTCTCTCTCTCTCTCTATATATATATATATATATATATAGACACACACACTTTATTTATTTCCGTTTTTTATTTACTGCAATATATTCACATATTTTACACAATTTGTATTTTTTTATTTGTTTTCGGATTATATTTTAATTTTTCTTTTCGTGTTTTTAACTTTTTCTTGATCATTTTAAAAAAATACAAAATATATTAATATATTAGAGTATATTACATTTTTGGTGATTTATAGTTTTTGTAATTTTTTATTTTTATTCAAGTAAATAAAAAATTATATTTATAATTGTAATTTCGATCGAACTATTTTTTTTTTTAATTTTTTGTGTTCTTTAATGCTCTTTATTTATGTTATGAAAAAAAATTAAAATTAAAAACAAACAAACAACGTGTTTATTGAGGATTATTGTTTCAGTGTGTGATACAACTTGCAAATTAAATCATATTTGTATACATGATATTAATAGTTTAAATTTAAGATGATATTTTTCAATTTGATTATAGACTAAAAGAAAGAAAAAAAATAATAATAATCGGTCTCTATAAAAAAAAACTTGTTATACTATTTTAAATCGAATTCATGTTCATTTATTTGAATCAAAATAAAAAAAAATAGAAAAACCATAAAGAACTAAAGTTCAAAAAAACAAAAATAAAAGGTAAAAAAAAAAAAAAAAATCAAATTGTTGAAAAATAAAATTAAAAAATGAAAATAAATAAAATATATATCTAAAAAACTGAAAATAAAAAAGTATATATACAAAAAACGAAAATAAATAAAGAATATAAAAATGAAAAATAAAGTTAAAAAACATATGATGTAATTTTTTGCAAACCATAGGAATCAAATTTGAAATGTAAACTTAATTTTAGGATTGGTTTTATAAAAAAAAAAATAACAAAATTAACTATAAAACTACTTGAATGAGCTAAAATGATAAGTCTACATGAAAATTATAGCTATAATCCCTATGTTAATAAATGAATAAGTTTATTCTTCTATTGATAATTATCACAATATTAAAATTTTCACTCTAATTACATTAAATTAATAATTGATTATTCATTTCAAATTTCAAAATTTAAATTACACACTCTAATTACATTAAATTAATAACACTAAAATAAAAAATAAAATAAAATTAAGATATATTATAAAGTGATATAATTTCTTGTATTTATTTAAATCAACACTTGTAATTTTATATAACTAAAAAATATATATTGATTAATAATTTATTTCAAATATTTTATTTGAAATAACTGATTAATAATTTTAAGTTTTTACTATGAAAGTTTAATTAATTTTATAACTGTGGTTCTCATGGGTTATAAACTAAGGACGTGTTCGGCACGGAGCGTTTAGAAGCGTTGAGAGCTTCTAGCTTCTACCATTTGACAAAATGCTATGTTTTGAACAGAAAGCCTCGTTCAACACTACAAGCTTCTAGCGTTTAGTTTAAACAAACGCCCCAAATTCAAATGCTACTTAATGTAGCGTTTAATAAAACGCTACAAGGTACAAACTACTCGATACTCGCTACAAGCTATCCGCTACTAGCTAATTTTGCCGAACACACCCTAACTCTTTTTTTCAATTACAGGACTGTCATTTATTACAACAAAATTATAAATTTCTTTGGACTAGGTCACTATGATCTGCATGGTCTGTGACATCCCCAAAATCTCGGCCAGAAAAGACCGATTTTCATTTATGCTTTTAAAATAAATTCAGAGTAAATCCTTTTGATTTGAAAGAGTTGCGAAATTTGTTCCCAAAAACAAAACATGATAAAACAATGTTTACCGAAGCATTTCATAAAAGAAATGTATTTTCATTATAATCAAAACTCGGGGTGTCATGTTCCGATACAGACCAATAAGCATAAACGAATACATTACAAGTCATATAACAAATATAAACATATGTAGACTTGTAAACAAAACAACTTGATGGTTCATCCATCTTACGCCCTTGCGCCACTTCCTGTAATACAAATAAAACTGAGTGGGTCAGGCTTGGGAGCCTGGTGAGCATATAGGGTTTTCAACCCACAATAAATAATTAAATTAATTATTATCAACCAACAATAACCCAGTTACCCATTCCCGCTATTCTCACTTTACGTCCCTAAAATAACTAACACAAGGGACCTAATCTAAGAATATTTTCATCGGGGTGACAACACATGCTGCGGGGTTTCCTCAGCAATATAAGTCAAATAAGGCAACCATGAGGGGGATGGAATACAACGAATGAACACTCAAGTTCATTAACACCTACAGTTTATGAGCCTGCTAGCGTTCCACTGGACTATCTAGAAAAGTCCGTGGTCGTCATCTAAATTCCGCTAGATGACTGGATCAAAACAACAACGAGGCCTCTCATCTGTTTATTACACACCAACTATCTACCCATGTTCTACCCAACATATTAGTAGATAAAAACATACATTTTTATACATATTTTCAAAACCTGTATAGCATGCTTGATCAATACATTTTCCATATAACAGATGAGGCACACACACATAACACGTATTTCATATAGAAATAATCATATCTGTAAGATACAAGAAAGTGAATATACATTCACACACATAACAACAAAATATACACATAACACGTATCTCGTATAAAATACTTTATAGTTATACGTTAGGAGAAAGTAACAACGCATTCACACGTATAAACGACAATAAACTTAATACCCTCGAACCATACTTGTATTATTATTGCGTTTATGAAAGGTAGTATACACTCACCTGATCAGAAGATGATCGGACAGCATTACGACTTGCAGAAGTAGTAATCCTCAGCAGATCTGGAAGATCTCTACGAAAATCGAACTTCTCGCGGGCAGAGCTTCAGCTCGGAAACCGCACTTCTCGGGATCTTCGGGATCTCGGGACTCGCTTCGGGACTCGGGAATATTACCTGGGCTTCGGGGTATTTCTGGCACGCAAAACGATGCAAAACGGGAGAGAGAAGAGAAGAAATGAACAAAACTTTCGGCTGCCCTCGCAAGCCTTTTATAGGGGCTGGATCTGCGATTTACGCGGGGCGTAACGGGGATAAGGCCGGTGACTCCCCCCCCCCCCTCCATGGATAATATCAGCGAATTTTTATTTAAATTAAATACCGAATTTATTAAATAAACTTCAAAAATTCATATCTTCCTCATACGAACTCCGTTTTCGACGCTCTTTATATCCACGCGTAGGTGAGACTACGATCTACAACTTTCGTTTAGACTCCGTCGGCTAATTTTGACTTTATTTTTTATTATTTATTTTTAGTAGGCCGGGACAGGAAAACTCCGTTATAAAATCATAACTTCTTCATCCGACGTCCGTTTTCGCCTATCTTTTTATCGTTTTACTACAATTAATGAGATATTCAATTCTCATTTAGATTGTTTCGGCTAAAAACCGCTCGGTCTCAAATCGAGCATTCGGGCTGCATACTGCTAAGTCGAAACTTCGAAAAATCATAACTTCTTCATACAAAGTCAGATTTGGGCGTTCTTTTTATGCACGCTCATGGTTTGACGTACTCTACGACTTTCATTTAGATTGCTAAGGATAAATATTGCTCTAACGTAAATTCACTTTTTACGTCGCGCTGTGTCGTGCCGGTTCTGTCGCGAAACTTCGACAGGTCATAACTTCCTCGTTATAACTCGGATTTCAACATTCTTTATATCTTCGGAAACCTTGTTTCAACTACTACAACATTATCTAAAGATATCAAGTTTATTTTACACTTAAATTTTGACGCTCATTTTTATTCTTAATTAATCGAACCACATAATTAAGCAATTAAGCACCAAACACATAATACTCAAATAATATAATCTTATTATTTTAAAACGGGTTACAAAGGTTAACCTAGACCATTACATTGATAAAAATGGTAAGCCCAGAAACACAGGCGTTACATGGTCAATGACGGTATTACCATTTGGATTCTTTTTTTTTTTTTTGGGAAAAGAGGGCAACACCTCAAGTAAATGCATTAAAAAGAAAAAATATAACAAATATAGTACAAACTAGAATGGACAAACCCACTAGCATAGAGTTAGTCCAATTATTGGATCCCAAACCGCATCATAAGCAAGAAAATTACATAGAAAAATACTTATACTCATAAAGCCTACAAACCATGAAACTAGATAGTCGAAAATACACCACGACCCGTAAACGAAATTAAGTACCATAGCCATTCTCATTGATTGGCTGCCAATTGCTAGGCTTTGGGATTTTCCATCTTTTGTACACATCTTCCATAGGGGCTGACCATTTGAGGGGAACTCCACATAACTGAGTTTTTAAAGAGTTGAGAAGTCACAAGTTTAGCTTGGGGAATTGTGGTTCAATTGTGATGACGAAAGTTCCTTTCTTTCCAAATGAAATAGATCGTGGCAGCCAGAGCAAGTTTCTCAATGTCTCTTTGTATGTGATTACTTTGAAGGCGAGGTATTTGATACTCGATTATTTGTTTCAATCTGAGATCCGGGAATTAAATATTACACATATCGCACACTTTAGTCCAAACCTCGTGCGAATACTGACACTCAAAGAATAAATGGGTCGTCGAGTCGGGCACCATCTTGCAAAACAAACACTTGAGGTTCGCCGAGTTTTGCCATATATGCATTCGATCCCGAGTCATCAACCTATCAACCTATCATGAATGGCTAGCCAAAGAATGAAAGCATGGCTTGGTATACTGAGCTTACACCAAACCACCTTATACCAAGAAACAACCGAGCTAACTATCCTAATATCCTTCCACACTTGAGTAGGAGAGAACTCAACCCCCCTTCCTTCAAAGTCCCGCCAATAAACCCCATCATCTTTGTTAATTTGAAGACTAGGAAGACCCTGGAGTTGGATATTAGGAAACCCAACTCCCCATCCCCAAGGCCATCCCGAGCTATGATTATTGCAAAACTGATGCACGATAAGGTTGTTGGATAGCCCATATATATATTCCTTTCACCTTCCGTTATGATATTGATCAATGGGCCACCTCCAGCCAATTGTCATACCATAAATTTATGCTAGTTCCATCGCCGGGTATTCTCCATAAATGCTAGTTCCATCCCCGGGTATTCTCCATAAATGTTTCCATATTTTGCCAATTGTCAAATATACCCTTTTGGATTCTAGTTCATTCGTTAGCCGCTATTTTTCTTTTTTGACTGTATTTCCTGTTAGGAAGCTGCTACTACGTGCTGCATAGCTATGGCGTCCACAACCACCACCGATCCCGAACACCAGCACCATACGTTCTCATCCATCGGCAAGGTCTCTTACATGAAATTATTTTCGTAAACTTGTTTTTGGTCCACATGTAAGGTTTTCTTTTTCTATATGACGGTGGAATTTGTGAGAGATTTTATACTTTTATAGGCGGGGAAGTCATCCGGTGAAATTGAGGGCCTTGATGTGCGTCTACTCAACGGTCAACGTCACTCGGAGAGGTACTCGGTAGCTGCTGCTGTTCTTCCGTAAGTTTCTTCTGTACAAACCGCCCAATTTGATGTTGTTCGTATTTTGATCTATGTATCTATATGACGTTTTCGATTTTGAAGTTTATGCTGCTGTTACAGATGCTATTGTGATTTTGAACTTTTCCTGTGGTATAAGTTTAGTGATTCGACAGAGCAAGGGTCTATATTTTGTAGGCCATGGCTAATTAATTATTTAGGTCATGATGTGTTGTTTTCAACCGAATAACAAGATCTCCAGATTGTGTTGACTTCATTACATTTTTTAATTGATGTTAAGATTTGAGAAAACTCTCAGTATCCCAGGAATTTTTCCCCGAAAACAACAATACACAATTGCAAAATTTGAGGTGCTAGTTACTATTCCTAGGTTCTAAAGAACACATCCAACATCCACATTTAAGGCAGATGTGTTAAATTCCGATTAATTGCTGCATCTGTAGCTTACTGGATAAATTTTGACAGATATAATGAACTTTGTAACAAAACAATACCAATAGGTGAACATGGGTGTTAAATTGTTACACTGTTGTATTGATTCTGAATCTGAACATAGTGATTCAATATTGGAAGAATATTAATTCTCCTCTTTTTGTTATGTGTAGAGGAAAAGTATCTGGTTATAAGTTTTTGTAACTAATACATGGAGGGTGTGCTGTACTGCCTTTATGTCTTTCAGTTGGACAACTAATGTGTCATTTATTTGAGTGACTATTTTTCTGTGATAGAAAATGCCAGAGTTATCTACATCATCAATCTTTCATTTTCATTATAGTAGTGATAAATTTCTCATAGCCATGAATGACTCAATAATCTCAGATTTTTTTTCCCTGCTCTTGGAGGCCTGTTATATGGCTTTGACATCGGTGCCACCTCTTCTGCTACAATCAACATCAAGGTATCTTTTTAGTTTTTAGTGAATATTTATAAAAGTGATTTCATTTCTACCTCTATGATCTATCTCTTCTGTTTCTTCATTGTCTCATTGTGTATTGTATTTGTAAAATGCTGCAGTCACCTACATCCAGTGGTGTCTCATGGTATGACTTGTCCTCTGTGCAAATTGGTCTCATTGTAAGTGTATAAATTCCTTACTCCTTAATTCCATGCATTTTTCTTTCACATTACAGACAACTAATCTTTCTTCTTGCTTTGGGTCATCACAGACCAGTGGTTCACTGTATGGAGCTTTGCTTGGTTCCATATTGGCTTTCAACATTGCTGACTTTCTAGGTTAGCAATGATTCTAATTTGAAGACTTCAAGTTTCAGATTCATAACCATTACCATTACCATTACTTGTCTTGATAATAAGTACTGAGTTTGTATTTATTTAAGGAAGGAGGAGGGAGCTGATGGTGTCAGCTGCATCATATATTATTGGTGCTCTGATAACAACACTCGCACCTAATTTTGCAATTATGGTGGTTGGGCGTATTGTATATGGTATAGGCATTGGATTGGTAAGATATGAAGCTACCATACTACTACATTAATACTTTTTATGAGGATTCCTTTTATGTTAACATGAAGCAAAATGGTGCAGAATGTTTATAATTCCAGCTGTTTTCCTATGTAGGCAATGCATGCTGCTCCAATGTACATTGCTGAGACAGCTGTAAGTCAAATAAGAGGTCGATTGATATCCCTCAAAGAATTTTTCATTGTGTCAGGAATGGTTGTAAGTAGCTCATCTTTCTCTGGGATCTTTCATAATAAAATATCACTATTGTTTATCATTTGCCATTCCATTCCATCAAACCAAAGATGTTCATCTTATTGCAGTTAGGTTATGTGGTTGGAAGCCTGTTGGTGGATGTGAAAGGTGGTTGGCGATATATGTATGCAACTGCAACTCCTTTTGGAGTAGTTATGATTATTGGAATGTGGTGGCTACCTGCTTCACCAAGATGGATTCTCCTACGTGCAATACAAGGAAAAGGTGATATGCGGGACCTACGTGAATACGCGATATATTGTTTACGTAGGCTTAGAGGTGAAGAAGCCATGGATGACTCAGCATCTGAAGAAGTTGAAGAGATTCTTGTTGAATTATCTTATATCAGTGAGGAAAATGAAGCTACATTTGGGGAGATGTTTCAGGGGAAATGCTTGAAAGCCTTGATTATTGGTGCAGGTTTAGTCTTGTTCCAGCAGGTAAATTTACATTGAAGGGCATTGGCTTCTTTTTTCAAAGGTTAGATGTGTGACATGTGTCACTCTTGTATGACAGATAACAGGTCAACCTAGCGTATTGTACTATGCTGCATCGATTTTCCAGGTATATGATTGTTGATTTTTGGTGTTATAAAAGAAGATAGAATTTGGAAACCTTTGATTTTTTATCCTTTTAAATTTTAAAAAAAAAATGTTTTTGTTCCTGAATTGCTATGATTGTATAGACTGCAGGGTTTGCTGCTGCTTCGGATGCAACAAGGGCTTCCATTCTACTTGGTTTGTTAAAGGTGGACTCTCTCTCTCTCTCTCTCTCTCTCTCTCTCTCTCTCACACACACACACACACACACACACACAAAAGTAAATAGTACATATTTGAAATTTCAAAGATATTTCATCAGTATTTGGTTTGTGGAATGGAATTTGTCATGCTATTGGTTGGCAGGAATCCCATAATAAAACTTAAATAACTTTAAATTTCTGCTTATAATAAATTAAAATTTTTTTTGTTTACTTCAATATACATATAATAAGGGTATTTCTGTGTTTTACTTAAAAAAAGGAAGGATGGAATTGAATTCCTTCCATCAACCCCTAGGAAATGGAATCTGAAGGAAGTATAATTTGTCACTTGTTTGGTTGGCAGCATATAGATGAAATTCATAACAAGAATTAAATTATTTTAAATTTTCCCTCATACTTGTTTTGTTTTTTTTTTTTTTTGTTTTTTTTGTTTTTTTTTAATCTTTATTTACTTATATACATAATAAGGGCATTTTGGCATCTTTAAGGGAAAAAAAATAGAAAGAAGAATGTCTTTCAATTCCTTCCATGATTCCATCCTCCCCTACAAAATGGAATCTCAATGAATTGTAATTTGTCACGTGTTTAGTTGGCAGGAAATGGAATGGAATTCATAAATAATCATTATTTTTAGTTTTATCCACTTCAATATATATAAACAGGGTATTTTGTTGTTTTAATAAAAAAAAATGAAGAACAAAATTGAATTACGAATGGTGAGAGTATCAAACATGAAGGAATCCGACAGAATTCATTTCCGCCCATTTGGCAACCAAACACACAATGGAATGGAATCTCGAATTCCAATTCCACCCTAAGATTCTTAACTGATAATTTCGTCTCCTTACCTTTTGCAGTTAATCATGACTGGTGTAGCTGTTCTGGTTGTTGACAAAGTAGGAAGGAGACCCTTGCTTCTTGGCGGAGTTTCTGGCATCGTAATTTTTCATTATCATTTTACACATTAAGATTTTAATTCAAATTACACAAGTTGTAATTAAAAATTAATTAATTATATATATATATATATATATATCATGTTATGTTACGTTGCAGGTAGTCTCATTATTTCTGTTGGGATCATTCTACACTTACCTTGGTAACATACCCACAGTGGCTGTTGTTGCATTGCTTCTATATGTTGGATGTTATCAGGTATATAAATTACTAAATAAATTAGTATCTGTTTAATGTTCACTGCATTTCTATATAAATTTATAAAAATATTAATTTGCAGATATCTTTTGGTCCCATTGGTTGGTTAATGATATCCGAGATCTTCCCATTACGCCTACGTGGACGTGGATTAAGTATAGCAGTCCTCGTGAATTTTGGCGCCAATGCAATTGTCACATTTGCATTTTCTCCATTAGAGGTAAAAAAAAGTTTTTTTTTTTTTTTAAATGATTATATTTTTCCTATTTTTTTAAATGTGTTTGTTATAATTATTTTTCAGACGTTGCTTGGGGCTGGAGTACTGTTCTTCATATTTGGAGGGATAGCAGTGTTGTCTCTGGTTTTCATTTTCTTCATTGTACCAGAAACAAAGGGGTTGACTTTGGAGGAGATCGAGGCTAAACTGCTATAATATTGTGAATTTCCGGTTGGTATAAAGTGTGCATAACTTTGTATCATAATAAGAATAAGATCATAAGATGTAACTTCTGAGACTTGCATTTCGACAATCTTTCACATGTATCAATATATGTTGTGGTCTTAACATGTAACCCAATAACACGGCCAGTGTATTCAATATTCCTTGGAGTAAGATTTATCGCTCGTAATAATTAAAATCTCATAATCATATTAATTAAGAGTAAACTGTAAAAATTGTATGTGGTATGTTGTATTTTGTTTTTGTTTGGGTCCCAAAACGAATCATATTACAAAAAATGTTATTATGGCATGGTTTCATTGCAAAAGATGTCCTTACAAATTTTTATAAGTCAGAAGAAAAAAAAAAAAAAAACCCTAAGATTTCAAGGACGACTATTTTGGTTGTTTCGGATCAACTTCATGACACTAAAAATTACATTATATTATAAAATTTACACTAAAACTCTCTTTGACACTATACTTGTATAGAATTTACACTTAAACCTTTCTAAACTTGCAATACATACTGAAATTTTACACTAAAAATGTATTTTAATATTACAAACTCTAATACATTAATTAAACCAGTTCTAAAAAAATAGAAAACTAGTTAAAAATGTATTATTTTAAATAAAAATATTTTTGCATGATATAATAATGTTTCGTCGAATATAGAGATTGATATCCGGTTTTATTAATTTTGTGTTAAGTTTAGTGACTCGACGAAATAAACATCATTTTTGTTTATCCATTTGAAGTTGGTCTCCAAAATTTTTTCTTGTCTACTCTAATAAATAAAAATATTTTTTTGCTATATATTATACTCTCATTCATTTTGCTACATATAATTTTGTAATTATTTTAAATAATTTTTTTTCCATATGTCACTTTATGGTTTTTATTTTATTTTATTAAATTCATACAGTGTAATATTTGTAATAAATGTATATACTTTTTTATTAATGCAAATTTTCTTCTAGTTTTAAGATTTCTATACTAAAGCCTAATTATTTGTTTTTGTTTATTGATTTAAATTATCTGTTTAGATTTAAAAGAATCTCACAACTAGTTAGGCTAAAAGGAATGGATAGAGGATATTTACACATAAAAAATGACTACATCAGCAAATATCAACTCCATTAGGTTCTTACTAGCCTTAAGAAATGGTGTTTTACTAGTAAGTTGATAGTAAATGGGGAAAAGAAGAGTGAGATAGAGAGAGGAGGAATGAGAACGATTGTGAGGAAGCACAGTCTCACTTACAGATAGTTACAAAGTTATAAGACGGGAGGAATCGTTTTTAGTAAATGGTCTTCCACGTATGTAAGAAATCTTTCCCACTCCGTAGCCATACTACCCTTATGGGAATATAGCATTGACTAGACTCATCTCGAGATTTTACTACTTTGACACCTTTATACCAAATCTTGGTGTTTGGCAATTAGTGTCAACTTTACTAACATTGAGGGTCTATGGGAGAACTTTCATAAGATTAAGGGCGAATTTACAGCTATCTATAAGTCCAGGGTTTTACGCAAAAGTTTTCAAATACTTTACAAAAAAAGAAAAGTGTGGTCACAGAAAGACCACAAGCAAAACCGAAGAAGGAAGATATGGCATTCGCCGTGAATTTGTCCCCGTTGCCCCTCCGATCACCGGAGATCACCATTGGTAGCAGTGGCTTCTCAAATTCCCTCGTATCTTTCAACAGAAAGAGACCAACGTTGTCCTTTGCCGTCAGCAATTCTACCGAAGAACCACCAACAACCACGCCTGAAATCGAGCTCGAGTTCTTGGGGGTAACTCAAATTCATTGGCATTCATTTTACTTTTTAATTCATCAATCATATTTTTGTGCTGCAATTTATGAATAAATTAGTTTTTATGATGTCGTTGGTGATGAAATGAAGCCAAAGCCTGGTGACGATGGGAAGTATCCGGTGGACAGAGCGGCGGCAGCGAGCGGAGAGAAGCTCCTGAGAACAATAATGGCGGATAACAAAATCGAACTCTACGGCACGTATGTATGTTACTTTACAGTTTACACCATACCAATTCGCATCCTCACACACAAAACACACAGAGAAACTTGCATTTATGACTTGTGCCATGATAATCGAGCATTCGAGTTTGAATTTGTTTTGGAAAGGGAAAGGTAATGAACTGCGGTGGTGGCGGAAGCTGTGGCACTTGCATCGTCGAGGTAAATCTTGTAGCAAAATTTCATTAATCCGTTTTCCTTTGTTTCTTCTTATAATACATTTACAGGTTGTAGAAGGAAAGGAGCTTTTAAATGAGAGAACAAATACAGAACTCAAATACTTGAAAAAGGTTTCGTTTCTCATTTCTCATGTTTATTAGCATCGATGACGAACCTGCTGTGCATACCTAATAAATGTGTTGGTAATTTATTTATGCAGAAACCGGAATCATGGAGGTTAGCTTGCCAGACCATAGTCGGAAACAAGGAAAACTCCGGCAAGGTATGCATTGAGAAATTATCTTCATCTTATTGGACATGGAAGCTGGAAATCTTGTAACTAGGGTTTCTGTTACATTTGCAGGTGCGGATCCAGAGGTTGCCTCAATGGAAGAAATGATATCAACAAGAATCCTTAGACTTTGATCGTTTTACAAATCTCATAAACTTGGTGTTGCGTTTGCAATATATTCTCCATAAACAACATTTACATAAATACTTATGTGATGCGATATTGTTGTAGACATTTCTTGAGCAAATCATTTTGTTTTGGAGGATTTATTGTGTCGAGATTTTAATTGACACTTCCCCCACGAATGCACTTAGAAGAGTTTGCATTGTGCTTTCTAATACAACTCATCATTTTAACCAAATACTCGAATTGGACGAATTTGTTTTAAAAACACCAAACCTCAACAACAATTTTCTAGTTCGTTCTTTCATGCAAATTTCGTGTTATATTTTCATTACAATCTTAAAAAAAATTCGTTGGTACAAAACGAACAATTGAAAGAAAAAAAATTCTCTATGTTTTCTGCTTACGTTCTTACAAAAACGAGAACACTTTTTTTCCTTTATAATTTCAGATATGTTTTCAAAAATCATTTTTTTAAAACGGTTTTTGATTTTCTGTTTGGTATCAATTAACGATAAATCGTTTAATGTGTATTCAAAAATAATTTTCTAAAACAGATTTCTGAATCGTTTTTTTGAAAAGACATTTTGGGTTCTATTAAAACTGTTGGTTTCTCTTTGTAGTATGATTATTGAAAGCTCTCAAGTCTCAACCAAAGCCTACTGGTACTCTTAATTCCCAAGGAGTTCCAACGATGACCATGTCGGTAGTTAGATGGAAGAACATCTTCTGCTGCCACCTGTTAAAGTGCAGCCCGAGAAAATTTTGACTTCTCCACATGATTGAACAACATGGTCATTGTTGGAGCTCCTTGGAAATTAGGAGTACCAGTAGACTTTGGTTGAGTGCTTTCATCAGTCATGCTATAAAGGGAAAGCTACAATTTAATAGAACCAAAATATTAAACAGTTTAATAAAAACCAAACAAGATTATTAATAACTAAACTGTTGAGGGGTGTCTTTTCCAGAAAGTGATTCTAAAATCTGTTTTAGAAAATGATTTTTGAAAACAAAAGCAAAAAACAATAAACGTTTTGTTAATTGATACCAAACAGAAAATCAGAAATCATCTTAGAAAACTATTTCTAAAAACAAAATCTAAAACCGTGAAGGGAAACAAATTGTATTTCATTTTGGTACGAACCATAATCATAAAACAGAAAGGAATTTCTTTTCTTTTTCAATTGTCTGTTTCGTACAAACAAATTATGTTTTAAGATTGATAGGAAAATATAACATGAAAATTGCACGAAAAAACAAAATAGAAAATTGTTGTTGAGGCCTTCAACACAATGTCTCAAAATTTTGATTTACACCTAATCATATCATTATTTTCGATTTTTCTCAAGAACATGATAAAGACAATTTAATTCCAAGCTTTATGTAGTGCAAATATCATTTAAGCAATGCTCTGATATTACTAATAAGTTTTCTATATAGTTCATAGATTATTACATGGCATCATAAACAAACAATTTTAATCTAAGGCGTAATCAACTAAAACCTACAAGGATCTTAACCTAAATAATATGAACAATTAAAAGAGAGATATAAATTTCTAACCTTTAGCAAAACTAATTTGCTTGAAGAAGCTTTGATATTGATCGAATTCCAACAAGCCAAGGAAGATAGCAACCAAAGTAGATTGCATTTATTGGTTCATACCCAACAATACGAAATTATTGAACGTAACAAATTAACCCTTAGAACAACATATATTGACTAAGGATTAATCAAGAGAGAAGAGAAACTCTAAAATAGTAGAGTCGGACGAATTCTAGGAGTGCGGATGGGGTATTTATAGTTTTTTGTTGCTTGAAAGGAAAGCGTATTTGAATAATTAAATAATCCATAATCAAGAATTCAATTCCTTTCCCTGTCCATAGCCTTGGAAGAAAATTCAAGGGCTCATCCTTAGGAATTTAGTCCACCTCCATAAGGATCTATAATGTTCCAGCTAGTTAAGTATTGAACAATTAACATTCATTCCTTACACCTTTTAATTAGCACAAATTAATTGTGGATTAATTCTAATTAGTTCCAAACTAGTTTCAAACTAAAAATCATCACATGAATAAGTAATGAACTATTTGTATTTCTCTCTAATAACATTCAAATACTATTTGGATCACTGAGGGCACCCCCAAAAGGACCCTGCTATTAATGGATAATCTTACCAATTAGTTATGACATTAGACACTATTCCAATACCAATATAGTTGTATTAACTTGAATCTTAATTCGTTTATGAACACCAAACTGTTAAGACTAGTGTTTGACAAAAACTAGGGTTAGGTGATAGAATCGTAAACTTAAATATGTAAGAAAACATTTGTTAACAACTTAAGCTAATAATTGACTTTCATGACCACTGAAGTTAATTCTTATATCAAATCTCTCATAATAGGAACTTAATTATAATTGTTTAGATAGTTAATTGCATGACCATTGTATTAATTGACTTTATAATTATATAATTTAGTTAATCAGATCAAGATAATTAATGTTAATTAATATTCATTGCACTCAAATGGAATCCACCATATCTGACGGCGAAATCAAAATCTAAGTGAAAACATCTTTATCTTTTATGTCTCCAAATCTATTCTCTAGCTTTGTTAGTTTAGTTGAATTGAATCAAAATTCCTCATTTATATTCTTGTTTATAGTTTAATTAGCATTTGTATTTATCTGAATTCAATTCCCATTCTCCATGTAATCGACACCTGGTCTTACCAAAACTGTACTGCTACATGGTCAGGTTCACTGCCTGTAATGTGTATTAGTTTAGTTGCGATAGATTATGATTTTATAAATTTAAAACCCAATATATACACATACACTCACTTCGACAACAAATGTGTCAACTCATTAGGTCGATGGGAATATCCAAAGCACAACATGTTTATTATCAACTTAAAAAAAGAGGAATGAAAACGAAGGCCCGCGCATGCCAGAAGAAGAGTCAGATTAGGTCGTGGTTGGAAAAAAAAAAAGACGGTGTAATGAAAGAAGCTCCAAAGCAAATGAAGTCGTTTGAAAATGAGGTAAATATCACTCATCTCCTTTTCATTTCTAGATTAATGAGAGAGAGAGAGAGAGAGAGAGAGAGAGAGAGAGAGGGGCTATGGTCACCTTTTATAAGGTTGAGGTAAACATCAATTTAATAAACAAGTTACTTTGTATGAAATTTCCTTAAGGAACTTTTCATATTGAAGAAGTTAAAATATAATGAGACCTTAAACGTGGGCGAAAATACTTTGGCAGCTTTACAAAAAGATTTCTCCAAAGTTCAAGGATTTAGGTGTTTTTACAGTTCCTTAAAAATTAGGGAATCTTAATGTCCTTATATCCATTATAGACCTCAATTCCTATATCAATATCCTACCATATTTCATTTTTAAAACACCCAATGTCGGACCATTGAAAAGAACTTGTGTAATCATCTAGTTGGATGATTGTTCCACAATACACCCAATATATGTACTAGACGACATGTTGGTTCAAGTGAATGTATAAGTATTTCCAACCAATTTCTATGTGTTAGTTATTGAAAATGATGATGCCACGAATTCAAGTTTGAATCGTTTAGGGAGATTTTTCTTGAACACTAGAAAAACAAAAATTGATGTCTATAATTTACACTCTCTATGGATTTGATGATGAATTAATTAATTTTGACATGTATAATGTTATAAGTTACCTGAGCGATGTTTCCACTTAAAAATGTTTCTATATGGTTGAGCCTCTAACCAATAATGTTTTGAACTATCTAACTCCAATTTGCTAATCTTGATAATGATGCAACAACGGGATTTACTAAAAAGTTCAAGTTGTCATTCCTATGTGATCCAACATCTGGAATAACATGGTCATTTAAAAAAAAAAAAAAAAAAAAAAAAAACAACATTAGGCGATGTCTTTATAATGGGCACCATCATCGGAGCTTGAATGTCAATGGGCATTTGCCAAGACTTCAATTGTCATGGCTCCTGTCTGATCGCTTTCAAACTTGAACTTTATAATCTAATTTTACAAATTAAAAAAGAAATTTACATTACATTGAAAAAATTTGAACGACATGCATGTCGTACAAAATAATTACCATATAACACAAAATATCACAAACATATATCCAATATTAGATAACTCAAAAAACAAGAACAAGGTGATGTGCTGATACAGTGAAATACACGTCACTTGTTATGATCATTTTAGAAAATAAATCTTATAAAACTCTATTTTATTTCTTCGTAGACAAGTAAACACGTGATTTCAATTTTTATCTATATTTATATGGGTGAGAAAAGTTTCATGGACCTCTAGAAGATAGCATAGCTGTTAGATATTTAAAGTGGAATGTCCATATTCTTTTAATAGATCCGTTATTTGTTAGGAATTATCCACAGTGTTTGATGGTTGCTTAAAAGTTGATTGGATTAAAAATTCTGAACTTATTATTTGATTTTTTATTTAGAGTAAATTACACGAATGGTCCCTATGGTTTAAGGTAATTTGCATGTTTGGTCCCTAACTTATTTTTTTAACTCGGAAGGTCCCTACTGTTTGTTTTTGTTACAGGTTTGGTCCCTATCTTACCTAAAAAAACTATTTTGTCATTGGTTTTTTAAAATATTTAAATAAACACACTACAACCCCAACCCCCCTTACCTTACCTTACCTATCTCATAATTTTTTCCTATTTAAATAATAGTCTTTTTAGATAAGACAGAGACCAATCGTGTAACAAAAACAAACAATAGGGACCAAGCGCGAAACAAAAACAAACAGCAAGGATTTTCCGAGTTAAAAAAATAAGTTAGGGATCAAACGCGCAAATTACCCCAAACCACAGGGACCGTTCGTGTAATTTACTCTTTTATTTAACTGACTGTGCAAAATGATTATATTACCCTCAAATAATATTTTTTATAATAATTCTTTTATGATTTATCAATTAATTTATAACATTACATTTTTTATAAAAACATTCAAAATGATTAAAATGATGTAATTTACAAAATGACGTAGATAGAGACTAAAAGCATCATTGTTGTAGTTTAGTCAAAAAAAAAAAAAATGAACATAGTTAAAAGAGAACATAATCATTTAAATCCAATAGAGACTAAAAGCAAAATAAAATTAAAGTAGTAAACCAGATTAAAAGATGTAGTTTACTCAAAACAAATTAAAGTAGCATGGCTAGCATTACAATTGAAAAAATCTCGTTCAATCACATAGTTTACTCAAAACAAAATTCACTTCTCGATTAAAAAATGAAGTTATATCAATTAATCTCATTCCTATCCAAATTCCCATCTTCTAAATCCACAAATTTCTTCATCTTTAACCAAGAATCATGACCATCACATAAATGTCTAGTAAGAGCTGCACAAATAACAAGTCAAAAACACAAGTGAAATTGTTTAAGAGATGGTAAGATAAGAGAAAACCATACTAGGAAGAATCATCAAGGGAGGTTTCTACTTATTATATTCACTTGGGTTTTTTGTCAGACTATGTGCAACACTAAAATTACATTCAATAAGACAAATGGTGTGGTTCCATTAGCCAAAAATCCTTAAACTCAATCTAAATAATTATTCTTTTCAATAGCGATTTCATATTACAGTAACCTTAGAAAACCTTTCATATTATAACTAAAACACTGTTTTTAAAACACTTGTTAAATCCATTACACTAAAATATATTTGGTGATTAAATCACCAACAGAAAATGCTTTTTTCCAGTCAGCCACATATTTGGAACGGACCGAGTAAGCTCCTTGGGTCAGCCATGCTTATCGAGTTAGTAGAATTCTGGATTTATCAAACAGCTCTTACTAGACCCGGTAAGTTTAAAACAAACAGCCACAATCAATTATACCAGTCGATTATCATAAGAATATTTTTTTAATAGATGTTAGTTTAATAATCATGAATAACATGTGTAGGCTACAAGTTTATAATGGGGTTCTTTAATAGGAAACTAATAACAATTACGTGGGAAAATGGTGATATTAATTCCTCACGAATATATTGTTTTTTCGTGATACGCAACGTTTCGTATACACAACCATTTGAAAATTTGAAAATTCATGGGAAGAATTTTAGACATCTCAAAATCATCTCATGCTAGCTACTTGTCAACAACTTCTAAGAAGCCATGATTTGAGTTTACAACTTCTAAGAAGCCATGATTTGAGTTTTGTGAATTAGACATTCACCATTTTTCGGTCACTTCGCTATCAGTACTTGAAGTGGCGGTTTTTACCGAAATGGATACTTGAAGTAATGCTTAAGTAGCGATTTTTTTAATGGATTTTCTTTACATACAAAAATTTAGTCATGTTAGGACTTGTTTTACTCTTCTTGTCTCTAGCTACTTTTTTGAAGATAAATGACTTTGTTTCTTCATTTTGGTCATTTGTAAGTAATTTGTAACCTCTATTTGATTGTTGATTTATAATACAACTCGTTTGTGTCTTGAAAAATTATTTATTAATTTAAATATGATGTTAGATCCAAAACCTAAGATTAAAATTTCTAATAAAGTATAAAAATGTTCAAACATTAATTTTAAAATAGTTAAAAAGGTTTAATGTTTAAATATAAAATCTAAATATAAAAAATATATTTAAAAAAAAATATTTTCAGAAGTAATTGAAAATCTTAATAAAAGTGGGTTTTAAATTAATTAATTAATAATAATAATAATAATAATAGTTAAAAATAATATAAAATGATTATATATATATATATATATATATATATATATATATATATATATATATATATATACTAGGTTATAACCCGTGTACTACACGGTTGACAAGTTTTAATAATATAGAAACTAAATAAATTTGATCATTAATCTTAAATTTATAAATATTTATTTGTATATGAAATTAGATGTTATATGCATATAGTCCGCCACATACTTCATATAACCGGTCCAAAGCTCAATCTAAAAGGTTTGCATGGGTGAAGTGCATTAAAGAACAACATACTTTATTATTTTTAACAATATGGGCATAGAAATATATATTACAATGATAAAAATTACTAATATTAAAAGTCCAAAAAAGGGTAAACGGTAAAAAAATTCCACCAACAGTATGTAACTTTCACTAAAAAATTAGGTAGACTACAATCATTAATAAAAAAACAAAAGGTTTTAAAGAGTGATAGAATAAAACACCAAAGGAAAGAGGTTATATAATAAACATGTGAATTAAAGTACATTGGTTATTTAAGGATTTAACAGGAAAATAAAAAGTTAGAAGAAAGCCACAATAATAACGTAGATAGTAACAAAATGTATCACTAACCCTAAAATAACAAAGTACATTTCATGTTAACCGACCAAATTTAAGCCTTATATGAACTTCAAAAGTGTAAACCCATGTACACCAACATATAGCCCTGCGAAAGTGGAAGATATATTTAACTATTAACAATTTAGAGTTTTAAGAACATATATGAAAATAAAGGTCGAGGTCTTGATAAAAGTATTGATGTCGTATGTACATAACAAACGCATCTTACCTTATTAATGTAGAAACCTAACTACATGACACTTCATTGCTGCAAAATTGTAATTAAAATAGGATGTTATTATATTTAAATAACTCCAAAGTAGGATGTTATTATACATAAAAATCTACATGCCACTTAACAATCCAAAACATAAACACACTTCCATTTCATGAAAGTAGAATGCCATTTCATGAGAAAGAATTATATCTTTAGTTTTAACGAAACAATTTTAATATAACATTTGCATCAAAGTCGCAGGGAAATGGGCAACAATTCATGAAAAATATTTAGTAAATTTTTTTTTAAAAGTACAATGCAATTAAAATTGTCATTTAAAAAAAATACCTAAAAAAAACCTAGCATCACACCTGACCTACTAACAATAGACATCAAAAGACCAAAATTTTCTTTTAAAAGCACACCACTATAAACTTGTTGTGTCATTTTTTTTTCAAATATAACTTGCATTAGACTTATACTTAACTTGGTAATAATGGTCATTAAAAATTTACAAAATCTTTTCTTTAAAGTACATTGCTATTAAAACTACCATTTCATGTTACACAGCTGACAAATTAATATAATTTAGATGAACTTAGTTAAATAAGGAAATAACATCATTGCACACATCTAAATATCAACGCACTTTAAAGGTACAATGCTATAATTAGGAATCTGCTATCCGACAATGCAAAAAACAATAACAAAACATAGAACTACATTGTTGTAAATGGGAAACACAACCCCCACGTGGAATGATAGTCATTTTAACAAAATTCTAGAAATCAAATAGTACTACGATACTTTATATGGAAAAACTGGCCCTGTTTGGTCATGCTATTATTTTTTGTCAAATCAAATGAACGTACATTGTTGTAAATGACAAAACAACCCCTATATGTTAATTTTTATTTTTTTATTCAAATAAATGAAAATACATTTTTATAAATTGAAGAAAAATCCACATATAATCATTTTATTGTTTTTTATGAAACCAAACCAAAACGCTACAAATGAGAAAACAACTTTAATGATAATTTTAATAAAATTTTACAAAATTAAATGAAAATACGGCAAAAATGCCCTTTTATAGGCTATTTAAATAAAAGCTTACAAATCAAATAAAAGTATATTTTTATTTGTGGCAAAATAGCGTATATTTTGTCGTTTTAATGATTTTAAGCAAATCAAATTGAATTATATTGCTATGCAGTCATTTGAATGATTTACCCGATATTGCTACACGTCACATGAAATTTTTATTAAAATATTGCAACATACTTTCAAAATACATTGTTATTATAAAGTAAACAGAAAGAAAAATTAAAATAGGATGGCATAATAAACAAATCAATCAAAATATAGAAACCTATAGTTAACTATCTTGAAAAGTTCACCATCAGTAGAAAAATCAAAGTTGTCGGCAATAAAAAGACAAAATCAAGGACTTTAAAGTCATTATGCTTATATAAAACTTAACACCAAAATTAGTATAAAAAATAATATCAAAACAAAAAAAGGAAAATAAAGTATTAGTAGAGATTTTGAGCAACAAAGAATTCCCACATTTAAGCATAATTCTTGTAGAACCTTTTATAATTAGTAACCAACTAACCAATATCAACAACACCTTTTAAATTGTATGAGCAAACCATAATTACCTACATTTCTATTCAACTGAATGAAACCAAATGAAGATAGCAGCAAATGTAAGTTATTACACTTTTGTTTTCTAAAGCAACTGGAGTCCGTTTTTTATATCCCTCTATATCAAAACAAAGTTCTTAAAAAATAAGGAAAGAACGTGAAAAAGAAGAAAGCAGCTCACATATTCCCATTCCACTCTACTCAATGTGAAATTAGAAGACATGAAACATCTACCGGCAAGGAAGCATCAATTAGTATAATGTTAACAATCATCCAAGGGTTTAATTATATGAAGAATGAAAAATGTAGCGTAAAGAAAGAAAAAAAGAAATAGAACTTTAAAACTAAAGGATCGTAGCATTTTTATAAGGAAAGAAGTCAACAAAGGTTAGAATCAAGACCCTATAACAGCAACGATTTAAGGGGAGAAAGATAGTACCCGAATTAGGTAATGTAGTAGAATAAAGCGACTTGGTTAAATGGGGTAATCTTCTTCCGATTCGTGTGGCGAAGTAGTGGATTGCAGAAGAAGAAGAAGAAGATGAAAAATTTGTGGGGGGGTTTTCTTTGGTTTAAGAACTCTAATTTGTTGCAAGTGAGATCGTAATCCAATATACAGTGCGGTATATGTATATATTCTCAATACGTGATGCATGAATTGGATTCAAATTTGAATTAGATTTCAAACGTGATTTATGGATATTATGTTGAAGAAGAATCCCTAATTTTTTGGAATTGATTGACCATATAATTAAATATTGAAATTGATTGGAGATATTAAAGAGTATAGTGAATGGGTGGGAAATAATTGAGAGAATTATTGGAGAGAGTACCATGTGGCAGAATGCTAGTCTAAATGATGGACACGTGGCGTTTAGGAGAGGCTATTATTAAGAATGAAGATATATATATTACTTTACGAAACGATGATTAATATTTTAATTAATGACCGAAATAGTCAACTAAGTAATTTATAAACTAAATAATAATAACTTTAAAAATAACACTAAATAAACTCAATATATAATTTATTTCTTCCATCTTGGGCACCAAAAGTGAACACGAATACTGTGTTTGTGTTTTTTTCTTTGTTCTTGGCTAAACAATTAGAGAGAGAAATAATGCTTAGAGGCTTCAGCCCTTTTCGTTGATATTTACCATCTTAATCAAAATTCCAAACATAATAATTAAATATTGATTAGCTTTTAAATAAGTATATATTCTAAATAAATAAAAATTTTTTTTGTCATATGTCACACTCTCATTCAATTTATCAAATGTCATTGTGGTTATTTTAAATTAATTTTTTTTCTATATATCATTTTATGAGTTTTTTCTATTTTAATAAATTCCACATGCATAATACTTTAATGTAATAATTATAATAAATGTAGTTATAAATGAATATCAATTTTATTAATGAACTTACATTCTTATTTCAATATTTCCAAATTAAAGCTTACTACTTTATTTTGTTTATTTAATTATATTTAAGAGATAAAAAAACCAATTTTAATAATTTTTTTTTTATTTTCTTATAAATCCAAAGTTACTAGATATTTAGATCTTTATATTTAATTTTTTTAATTAACCCATGTAATATATAAATCTTACACCTAGGTAGCTAATATACGGCAATCACATGAAACATGCATCATTGTGGAATTTCATTAGACACCTTGCTTTCAGTTAGTTAGTTGATGGTTCTCCTAAGTTTGCACTTGAAAATAAAAAACCAAATATGTGTAATTCAAGTTGTATAGTTGTAAAAGTTCTATTGGTTTTTTGGTTTAGCAACAAATAAGATTCTATCGAACAATTGCTCAATGTTAATCTAATTTTTTTATAGTTAATAAATAGTCCACTTGGGTGTTGCTTGTTAGTTTCAGCATCGGAAGTCAAGAAGTAAGGGAAGGGTTAGAGATGAAGGAGGGAGATGGTTTTGACTCGTTTTTTCGATGCTCCCAGCTTCACCGACTACCCAAATCTCAACTCTATCTCTATGAACTTTTGAAGAAACTTGATCGAGTTTAATGGCAGTTTGAAACCATTTGGGCTTTCTATTCAGGTTATTGATCTGTCTCACAATCATATTTCATAGGGGAAGCCACATGTTTTACAACAGATAATAGTAATTGTGGTTGGAAACCTCACTCGGAACTAAATGTGTTTATAGCGGTTTGAAACCTCACTCGGCTTAAGGTGGTCGATGAGATACCATCCTTTTCCATTCATTTGATGCTTGCTTGTTAGAAGCTCTAATCGAAGTACATCGAAGTTGTGGTCATGTAGATTTTCTAAGGAGATAAATGGGGATGAGAACATACATAATGTATTGAACTCTATAGAGTTTAATGGATTACCACATCATATTTGTACATTTAATACAACTCCATTAATTTATTCCTACAATACATTAAACTCTAAAGAGTTTAATAGAAAGTTACAAAAGCTAATTTATAGTATGTATTTAAGATTAAAAAACTTTTTTTTTCCATTGAAGAGTTTAATAACTATTGAACTCTAAATTCATTGAGTGACAATATGACATCTCACTATGGTGGAGTTTCATCTATTGAATGACAACTAAACTTGTCACCTCATTCAACCATCCCATTGAACTCACAATTATAGATGCTTTGAAGATGACAAAGAAAGGTTATGGACGGTTTAAAAAAGGGAAATGTTTAATTGGGGGTGGGGTCTATTTTATGTTTTAATTAAAATTAAAATTAGTTAAAAGTATAGCATATAAAATAAAATTTAAAATTAATTAAAAGGGTAAAAAGTATATTTTGCACGAGTCAATAACTAACCATGCAATAAATTGAAACCACGAACATTGTTCAAGTTAAAGACCGAACTTATGAATTTTTATAAAGTACAAGGACTATTTATGTATTTTTTTCATATATAAATATGTAACGTAAATGGCAATTATATGCATGTAATTCTTTCTCCTACTCTTACCTTGTTTCTTTCAAGTTCAACGTCCATAGAGTAAATCATGAAAGAACTCATTGGTATACTTCGTGTCTTCGACGACGGCCGATACGAGAGAATTGAAGTTCACACTATTGTTCCCGCCGGCATCGATCCTTCCACCGGCGTGAATTCTAAAGACGCCGTGTATTCACCGGAAACCAACAAATCCGCTAGACTTTTCCTTCCAAAAACCGCAACCCCCAACCATAAACTCCCGCTTTTAATCTTCTATCACGGCGGAGGATTCGTTGATGAATCTCCTTTCGACACGACTTACCATGACTTCCTGAACCTCGTCGTCTCAGATTCCAACGTCATCGCCGTCTCCGTCGACTACAGACTCGCGCCAGAGTTTCCTGTCCCGATCGCCCACGAAGACTGCTGGGAAGCGATCAAGTGGGTGGCGCAGCATGCTAATGGGAAGGGTCCGGAGCCATGGTTGAACGAATACGCAGATCTTCAAAACATCTTTCTCGCCGGCGACAGTGCTGGAGGTAACCTAACCCACAACATGGCCGTTCGTATCGGGTTGGATACCCCTGCCGGTTTACTGTTCCGGGGTGCTATCTTGCTCCACCCGTATTTCTGGGGAACAGAACGGGTGGGTACCGAAGCCGACTGGATGTCACCCGAATTAATCGATAGTTTGAATGAATTAATGACTCTGGCTTACCCAGGAAGATCCGGGATGGATGACCCGCTGATCAACCCAGCTATGGAGCCAAACATAGCGGGTATTCTTTGCTCCAAGATACTGCTTTGCATCAGTGGAAATGATTTTATGAGGGATAGAACAAGAAACTATAAAATGCTGATTGAAAATTGTGGGTGGAAAGGAAATGTAGAAGTCGTGGAGGACAACGAGGAGAGCCATGTTTTTTTCTTGAAGAAGCCTACCTCTAAAAATGCTGTTACTTTGCGCAATCGAATCTCCGCATTTATCAACAGCTAGCGCTTGAAGAAGTATACTATGTCAGGGTGATCTTAAAAATAAAATAAAAAAACTGATTACACATGCAAATAAATACACACGTATGTACGCTGTATGATGCAGTTCTTAGCATTACCCTCTGTTTAACTATAGACAGTACACGTTCCTTAATTTATTAAATAAACTATTTTCATATTCATATCTATCAAATAAAAAAGAATTGTGTTTTATTACTTTTGTTATTTTTAATTTAATGTATCGTTGTTGTTATTATATTATTTTTGACATTATTTTGCTATTATTATTACTTAACTTATTATTATCAATGTCAATTATTATTAACTATATATATATATATATATATATATATATATATATATATATATATATATATATATACTACCTTATAAAAGAAATCTAATTATTTCTATAAATAGATTGAATAAAATAATAATATTTTTTAAGACGTTCAAATCATTAAGCTATTAGTACAAGTGATCATCTATAAAATAATAATATTTTTTAAGTAGTACAAAACATGAAAAAGGAAGTACAATTAACGAATGCATTAGGTTTTGACCCAGTTCCTTAGTCCAAACGATGAGTCGTAAAAAAAGCTAAGATCCGGGAAAAAATCTTTTCAGTTCATGCCCCCTTCCCCTATATCCGTTCTTCTTCTCCTAAAAAACCCTAAGACCACTCACTACTCATGACCACCGGATCCATCAGTTACGTCGGGCACACCACCACTGTTTCTCTTTCTTCCACCAACAAACAAACCCTAATGGAAATCTTCAGCATAATTGATGTCGCCTCCCCCAACCTTCGTCTTCTTAAGATTAAGAGGTACAAGTTGGATAACACAAATGAATTCCATGTTTTTCTTCTAACCCTAGATACAAAAGCCTAAAATTATCAGCTTTGCCTCATTTGAAGCTCTACACAGCCTTACTTTCTCTCTTGAAACCCTATAACCAAAAAACGCGGTAGTGTCCACCTTTTAGGTCTGCATCTTTTTTCGATGTCATCACCATTACCTCCAATAGTCATTGTTCGATTCAACTTCCTTCACTAGAACCATCCTTGATGTCGTCGTTCATCACCACACACTACCCTACTCCTCCGTGACCACCATCAATGTTACACTGTCGCCACTCCTACAATGTCGTCACCAACATCCATGGAAGACAGGTCAACATTCACAACCATCGAGCAGCCACCACCTGTTCCCTTCTCCCTGGTACTTTACCTTATGGAAATTAAAGTTTACACTTAGTTTTCTCTCTTATTTGTCTCTTAATCGTTGATTTAAGGTTTTGGCTGTGGGCTCTTCAACCTTCTCCGTGTTTATCTCTGAACAGAAACGTCTGGTGGATGTGATAGATATATGAGAGTTGTCTTTTCTAGCATCCAATCTCACTGTCTATAAAGCTACTGAATTTACTCTGGAACAGGCTACATCGGTGGTTAAGTAGCAGCAACTTCAGATGATTCCACCACTGGTTTAAGCTCCTTATTCGAGTAGATTAAGCAAACCAAAGCAACGCTAACCTCTAAGCAGGATTTATGGCATTTGACTTAATTTGTCATCCCTTCATGTTGGGTATGTCGATTATTGATCACTAAGTTGGTGTTTTATTTTTTGCCACCAAGTGTTTGATTAAATTCCCCTGAGAGCACTTATAGCAAAACTGTTGGGATGTTTATGCCATTAAAGGCTTCTTTTCTTGTAGTAATCTTATCCCTAACAGAGTACTGAGATGCCAGATTACAAGTTATTCTTGTCGAAGCATGACATTTCATCAATCAGCTAACAACGCATTGGAAGTAGTGCCTGTATATGAGCAAACGAGCTTCTGCAGCAAAGCTCTTCTTTTATGATCTTCATGGCATCAAAGATACAAAAGTGCAAGTTATGGCTGATGCAAGGTGACACAAATTAAATTTAATATTTCCCTCAAAATGCAGATTACTTTTGTTTTTGTCGTTTTATTTAACTATAAAATCTTATCTTTGTTTTTGAAGGAGATCTAATTTGGATGAAGCTGAATTTTCCAAGTTTCATTCCGGTGTGAAATGTGGAGATGTAGTTGGTATTGTTGGGTTTCCAGGTGTGCAAATTTTGTTTCCTTTTGAAATTTTGAATTTTCTTTTCTTCTAATTTTTTTTTATAACAAGAAAAAGCAACATGGGAGAGCTGAGTATTTTCCCAAAGACATTCAACGTCTTAACTTTTTGTCTTCATATGATGCCAAGGCAAAAAGGCAATGTGAAGGTAAAATTTTTTAATATTAATGTATTTACGAATTTACCCCTGTTTAGTAATATGTAATTGTTACAGAAAACTCATGCTTGGACTCCAGGAAGTGGCAGAAATCCTGAAGCATATGTATTAAAAGATGAGGTATATATTCAATATCAATATTCAATACCATTGCATGATGGGTAAAGACATTTAAAAAATAAGTTAATACAAGGGGTTTTATTTGGAAATGGATGTTTTTATATGGAAATGGATGTTCGTATAACTTAAGGACCAAGACCCTTGACATAATTAATTGGAAACTGATGTTTTTATTTTAATTTTATTACATTATATTTTCTTATTTCTTTTCAAGATAATGTAAAAATACCACACCAATAGGTCTTACAAGATATTTCGTATTTGTTGCTCTCATTATTATTTTTGACTATTTGTTACTATGTTCATTTGGTCTATTTCTATTATTTAAAAAAAAAAAATCAAAGTGATTACTAAGTTATACAAATATGATCATTGTTAGTAAAAATCATTTTTTGGTAACCATAATAATACCTTTGGCCTAAGATATTGTTCCTGTAAATATATATATCAAAACTAATACAAAAGTTGGATTATATTCTCTTGGATATGTATTTCTTTTTTTGGAACATAAATTTTTTGTTAAAAAAAACATATTGCCGAAAAAAACTGTTCGTCACCGCCGCTTTGCGCGGGTAGACGGCTAGTATATATATATATATATATATATATATATATATATATATATATATATATATATATTTTGAATGGCGAACAACCCCTCTAATCTACTTCTAATTCTATATTTTTGTCTTGTTGAACACTCACTGAATCCCCGCTTATTGATTAGGGTGAGTCACTCGTCCCTCTTTTACGTTTACGAAAATACAGGAATTTATGTTTTTTCCGAAAACTAAACTAAGTATTTGAGAAGAGACTCCTTTCATATAACTTTTTGTCCCGTTGAACACTTACTCAATCCTATTTAAGAAGAGATACATTTCATATAACTCTTGATACTGTTAAACTAATGGGTTATCAGGGAGCGGACGTAGGATTTCACAGTAGGAATTGCACGGGAAGATTAAAGGTTTCATGGTAGTAAAAAAAAAAATTCAAAAAATTTCAAAATTTTTTCCACTGCAGCCATAAAAATCAGGGGCTGCCGGTGCCACCAAGGGCCCCCCCGGTCCGCCCCTGCAGCTGATCATTTGGTTTTTAACTATATTATTATTATTATTATTATTATTATTTTCTTATAATCTTGTTTCAATTAATTGAAGTCTGGATTCCATTAATACTTTATTTCAAAATATAAATTAGAAAGAGGACTAATATTTAATTATTTATTAAGTTGTAAAGTCCAAAATTCTCATTTCATGTTTTCATTTTTGTAATCATTTTCGTTTGTTTTAATCAATGTTAGGTAAAACTAGTTTTCTTAGGGTTCTTATTATGTCAGAGGTTTTCAGCAAAAACAGTCTTTTTTGACATCTTATGTTAGTGTTGTCGACCATTCTATATCCGCCTTATCTAATTCATATGGGAATAGTAGTTCTATAGGGTGGTTGGTATGCATGAGGAATGGAGAGAACGAGGTTGACCAGAGATGGCTCGGGATGAGCTCGATGTGAAAGAAATATGGTCTCTAAGGAGAAAAGAGGGTAATGCTCGTGATGGATGTGTTGATTCAGACACGGAAAAAAAAATAAGAAAATATAAATGAGGGAGGGAAGAGCCGGATGGATGAGTCGAGAGAAGTGCCACGTGTACTCTCCACCCTAAAGAAACCAAATACACAAACTAACCAAAATTTCGTAATTTTATAAAGAAACCAAAATGAGAAATAGAAACTAATTGCACAAACAAAATAGTAGGAGGTAAAATATATTTTTTTTTAAAGGGGTATTCACAAAATATAAATTTTTTCTAATTCCAATAAACAATTTAGTTAAGAATTGATCAGATGACCTCCAACTTTGCATATGAAATTCGAGATGTATTCATAAACGCTTGGAATGAAATGGACCTTAATTATCAAACATGCCTAATCCTTCTTGAAAAATGTAAAGGCGGTTAAAGAGGCAAAAAAGAAATGGACAAAGGAAAATAAAGAGATTGAGCTTGAAGAAGTTAATGAATTGAAGAAAAATGTGGAACACTTAGATCTTATGGTTCGATCACTTTCTTATCCACTCTCGAACATGAAAATTGCAAATAGTGTGTGGGATATAGAGTTTCATCTTTGATATTTTTGCTATGCAGGCCAACATTAACCATTTACTCATGTCGAAATCAAACAAGCAATTTGGAGTTGTATGAGCAAAAAAGCACCACATTATGATGGGTTTACTTTTAAGTTAATCAAAGAATTGAGATATTATTTTTACAATGACCATTAAAAATTCAATTCCACGAGTAGCATTTCGAGGGGATGCAACTTATCTTTTGTTTCACTTATACGTAAAATCCGTCTCCCCTTCTCATTTTCGCATTTTAGACTCATTACTTTAACAAGGTACTTCACTAATGTTCAAGAAAAATTCTTTACATCCACCTAAAAAAATGTCCTTTACGACATCATAATGATTGCATGTGAAGACAAAACTGTGGTCTCGGTGCCAACGAACCACAACCACAAACACCATCTCGGGTGTTTGTTGTGGCTCGTGGTCGTCGTCGTCGATTGTAGTATACATGATGAATCACTATAGCCAATCATAAATATTTTGATTTTTGACTAACATTTAAATGATTAACCGCTACTTTTTGTATTTTTGTTTTTAAATAAATTCTTACCTATATAAATATCATTACATACCACCATACTTTTTGATATAATTTTTCTCTTCTTTTATTCACATTCACATATTTGTATTATTTTAAAATTGAAAAATCATAACTTTCAAATGGATGAATTGGTCAGAAGAGGAAGAACAGAAGTTAACACAAGCATGAATGTCAGTTTTCAAAGAAGAAGATAACCAAATCTCTCTTTTTTTTTTTTTTTTTTTTGAAAAAGTTCGAAGGATTTACTATGCTTTAATGGGTTGTGCAAGTTGAAATTCCGTTGAAATATGTTCGGAGTGGCGTGATTTGAGGGTAAATATTGTGAATTCAAGGGAATTTATAACATTGTAAACAATCTACACGAAAACGATATCAATGTGGTTTTGGCTAGAGTTTGAAGGATTCCTCAAAATAGAAACACTAGTTTAAAACATAAGCTTGGATTAGTAGTTTATTATGTTTGAATTTTTTTTTATGTTTTCTTGCATTTTATTTTTAAATTGTGTTTTTTAATCAATCTAACTTCTTTTGTTTTGTTGAATGAAAAATAGTTTTAAAAAATCTATACTTTTATTGTATTTTTGTTTATTTTTAATTAAAAAAATGTTGTAGAATGATAATTTAGTGATAAGTATCCAATGAATTTAGTGGTCGGATGTGGTGAAGATGTGACAAGAGCATCTATAACGGTGAGTTCAATAAAAGAGTTGAATGGGGTGATAAGTTTATTTGGCATTCAATGGATTAAACTCTACCATAATAAGATATTACATTGAGATTTAATGGATTTAAAGTTTAATGGTCATCGAACTCTCTTAAGGGAAAAAAAAGGTTTTTAATTTTTAAATATACACTATAGCTTTTGTAAATTTCTATTAGAATTTGTAAAATTCAATGCATTATAGAATAAAAATATCTGAGTTGTATGGAATGTAAATAAATAAATATATAAATAAATAAAAACGATGCGAAGAATTCTATACATTGTGTCTGATGCTCTAAAAAGTAATATAAATATTACACAAAAATTTATCAATATAAACTTTCCTTTGAAAATAGACAAAATTGCAAAAATAGTTCCTGTGGTATACATTTTTTTGGGGTTTTAGTCCAAACTACGATTTTTTTGGATTGATGGTCATTTTAAGCTAGTTTCGTTGCGTTTTTGGTCCCTCTGAATAGTGAAATGACCGTAATGTCCTTGGGTATTTATTTTCCATTTTTAAATTCATTTTTTTAATTTAATAACTACTTATTCATTTTAATTATTAAAAAAAATAAGAGGGGCCACCTCTCTCTTTCTCTCTCTCCAAACTCCACCCCTCCTCCTTTATTTACGACTAACAACTGTAACGACCATAAAAATTCCAACCAATTTAAACTTTTCAAAAACAACCCAATTTCATAAAGTTAATACAAAAAGGTTTTCAATACAATTATTATCAGAGTCTTCCCATAATCATATCATAAAACATAAATATGAGGAGCGGTACGATCACGCCTTTGCCTTGCTGCGGTCTCCTGAAGTACCTGAAACATTTTAAACCACAACTGTAAGCCCGAAAGCTTAGTGAGATACCCCCAAAATACCAACCACAAATACCATACACATAACATGCCATATCATAACATAATATAGAACAACCATGCACTTCGGGTCTACTGTGTGACTGGTCCGCCGCTCCGGGCCTTTAGTCTACCTAGTCTACCCTCCGAGTCTAGCCATATCCATCGAGTCTGCAGTGTGGTTGGTCCGCCCGCACCGGGCCTTCAACCCACCTGGTCCACTCTTTGAATCTACAGTCTAGAATTAATTAAGTGATAAAAAAGAAGACTAATTAAATATATGGGTTGATTGTGTAAATCATCCATACTTGTATAGTGGGCTAATGCTCCATGGATAATCAAGTTGGGCTAAAACCCATAGGATGGTCCATGGATGCTCCATGGTGTATTTGAACCCATGGATCCAAGGAAATGGAAGGCCATGACAATTAGGGTTTAACCTAATTGTAACAACTATATAAAATCATATTCTTTGGGAAAAATCGGCCACTATGAATAATAAGAAAGGGCTAGCCGATTTTAGGAGTGTTCAAGTTTCTCTCAAGTTATTCCTAGTGTATTTGGTGTTGTGTGAACCATTTGAGGTGTCACACTTGAGGCACTAGGCACTCAAGCTTCATGAAGACATTCTACATCAAAAAGGTATGTATTCTATCTTGTTATATTCATTATTTTGTATGCTAGATTAGGATAATACCTTGAATGTTCATAATTGCATGTATAATAGAGAAAACATAGATCCAAAGTATTTAGGGTTGCATGTACACTTAGGAGTGTTAGAATGCTCAAAACCCAATACTTTACCCATCATAATTATAGGTATAAAATACATTTACAGTTTAAATCAAATAAAACATGTATATTTTTTTCATCCATCATAGATATCAGGAACACAGATAATATGCACACATATCACGTAAATTATATTAAATATTTTATATCTATGTGTAAGATCAAAGTAACTATGCACTCACCTGATATAACAAGTGTATATTACAGATCGTAATTAGTTCTGAAAGTAACTTCTTAATCTCTTATTAGCTGAAATTTCCCTTTTTCAAAATATCTTCTAGTCTTTTTTTCTAAATTTATGTGAATTGTATGTTGCGAAATATAAAAAATATCCTATTTATACCCATGATGAAACTGATCCCCAATCTTATCAAAATCAACACGTAGCATAAATTTTGCCACACCCCTGAACTAGACGGCGGAAACGTCCAGGGGTTTGTGCACGATTCCATTGTTGTAGTATCATTACAAAGTATATAATTAAAACATAACATCATCATCATCATCAACATCACACATGTAATATAACAACATTCATTGTTTACATCGAGTATTGTGTTTTAAATATTACATGCCAAAATAGTTAAAGTATGATGAAACAAAATATAATAACATATTTATGAGTTCGTTCTACCCAACCTGCTCAACGGTTTCCTGAGAATACAAGTTAATTTAAAAGAGTCAACATAAAAATGTTGGTGAGTTCATAAGCATATTTGAGAAAATGATTTGTATAACTTTATAACCACCGGAAAATCCTATATTTTATGAAAACAATTTAATATGTTTGTGTCCGATCTTGAATTAATGCATGTGTATTATTGTTTATTAGAATGCAAAAAGATAATGAAGAGAATGTAAAGAGAATGCCCCTAGACAACCCAATGTTGTCTGTAAAAGATAATGTTGGTATATCAACCCCTGAGATTTAGTACCGACGTGAGTATGTTACCGAGTAACCCAATGAGAAAAGAGAATGGTCTCCCGTAAATTTATAATGTTAATTCCTCTAAGTGAGTCGTTATAACCATATTAGATAATGACAATTTCGCCTGTCTAGGCGTTGTTGAACGTCGACGGAATAGGGTGTCATCCCCCTATAGATCTATACACACATCCCCGCTCTCCCCCATGAGACTCTGGTTATAATTACAAGCTACGGTCGTATACTCAGTAGGTGTCAATTGACACGTCTCACTAGATCCTTAATTAAATTTACGCAAAGAGAAACATATAAACCACATTCCAGGGCCAATGAACATGCAAATCATTTCTAGACTCATAAGGAATGAAATTATATAACCTAGGCCCAAATATATGTAAAAGAACAACTAAAACTCATTTCACATGTATGATATTTAAGGCCCAAATAGCACGCAAGCAGTGTCCAATGTCCATCGAACATGTAAATGGGTCAACAAGATGGATTTATATATATATATATATATATATATATATATATATATATATATATATATATATATATATATATATATAGGGAGAGGATCAAATGAGAACACCTAAAAGGTTGAGAACGCGAGAACAATTACAGACCAATCATTCCATAAGGGCTTAAAAGGAATTTTACAATGTAATTAAATATGGATAATTAATGATTTCCTACAATCATGAGATATTGTCTAATTAATTGATTTTTTACCTAAATATTATAAATGAATTTGATCTATTTTTAATCAAACAGATTATTAAAAAAAAAAAAAAAAAAAAAAAAATTTTTACCATAATTAAAAAAACGTTTTTCTTTTTACTAGTATATCAAAAAAATTGAAGAATTTATCATTTTTAACCGAATATGTGTAATCATACCAAAATAAAACATATTTGTAATCATATATTAACCCATTGTAATCGTGAATGAATAGATGAATTAAGTTGTAATAATAAACGAATATAACGCAATTTATAGAGAAAATTTACAATACAACTATAACCATAAATAAATAAAAACATATTTGATATATATCTAGATTATATTTCTATTCATAAATAATAGTAACACAAAAAGTTACAATGTAACACATATCTATTTTTCTATAATCACATATGAATACAACATAAACAAAAATTCGAATAAGAATAATTAACTATTATTATATAATCATAAATGAATAAGGCGATATCTTTTCCACTTTGTATTGTTTGGTTGTATATTAGCACTCCAACATCCCGTTTGTAGATGCATCTCGATTTCCTCTACATACTGTCAAATAAAGAAATAAATACAATTAACAATCAATTAAATGAAAAGGATTTAGAAAAACACATATGATGTCAAACTATAAATGAAGAGACATAAACAAAATAAAAAATATATATGAATTCCTATAATTGTAATTATATTCATATATGAATATATCACATATGAATACACTTATAATCATAAATTAATATGAGACATGAACAAAAAAGAAAATACATTTGAATTCCTATACTTGTAATTATAAAGTCATCAACATATCACTTTATAATGTTTTCTTGAACATTACCATTCCAACATTATATTTCAGAAGATCTTAGATTTCACAGTACAAATGTAGAAACATAAATCTAGTACAATTTTGATCATAAAGGGCTAAAATACAATGAAAAGATGAAAATACATAATAATCATAAACGAAAAAAATCATATGGTTCAATTCATATATGATTAACGTCTTATTCATATAACTTGATTTATATATTTTTATTAGCTTCATCTATACATTATATTCATAAAGAAAGAACTACGGATATAGCCTAGAACTTTTCTTCAGCAAAACTTTCAAAAAGAAAATATATATAATGTTAAAATCACATGAAAAAATAACTCTTATAAAAAGTAAATACTTTTACAGAATATTAAATTCCAAAACAAGCATAAACTATCAATAACTTAATACTGCAAATCAAAATTGTAGTGCTCATATATTCGAACATTAAGTTTTAGCATTTATTGAAAAATAGAGTAAATATCAATTGAGTTTTTACTTGATCGAAATTGCTAATGTAATCATAAAAAATCCATATTTCTTTAAGTAAAAAACTCCATTTATGATTTATTGTCATCACTTAGCAATTTTAAAAGTAAATCTTAAACCAAAGTAACAAACTTGACTTTTAACAAATAAACTCCATTGATGATTACAGTAGGCTAAGTTTCAATTTTTCTTAACCATTCAAAATTAACTTCCAAAATAAGAAATGACAAACCTTATTGGTGTTTCAAAGTCAGATTTTGGTTACGTGGGAGTAAAGAGGCACAAAAGGTTGATATTTTGTTGATTGATCTTTCTTGAAGCTTTTTTGTTTTGCCAATTGATCCACACACGCACGAAGAAAGAAAAAGAATGAGGCAACATAAGTAGGTTGTGAGGAAAAAGAGCACCAGGGCGGAGATGAGGCAGCGACGACAACAAAAATATTGTGCTCACTTTGGCCCTGAAAATCGATTCAACCCTCGAGCCTCTTGATCTTCTCGATTTACAAGTCGTGATAGTAAGTTGCAGGTTTTGTAGATGTAGTAAAGGATAAAAGATGAAGGTTGTGATGATGGTTTTGGAAGTGTATGGTGGTGGCGGCTCAATTAGGGTTTAAAGGTTTGAAAATTGTATTTGAGAGTGAGGGGAAGAAATATACATAAGTAAGAGAGAGAGAAAGGGGGAGAGAGATTCCAACAACTGACAAAAATAGGTTAACATGTAATGACCATATTACCCTTTAGACTATTAAAAATATACATTCTCATCCCATGACTTTTAGAAATTTACAATTTCATCTCATGACTTTTACAAATTATATAACCTTAGATCGTAATATTTGAAGAGCTCAGATCTGTTCTCGCGTTCTCAATCTTTTTGGTGTTCTCATTTGATCCTACTCTTATATATATATATATATATATATATATATATATATATATATATATATATATATATATATATATATATTATTCAGAACCTATCAAGCATATAAATGAGTCACCAAGACCTAATAACACAAGAGTGACATAATTAGCCTGTTTGATATTATGTTGTTAGTTTTAGCTCAATTATTTACCACAATAACATAAAATGCCCACTTTTTGTTAAAATTACATTTCTTTACTCACTTTTGTCAAAAATATCATTTTAGGGCTTGCTCTTTATAAAAATGTGCATTTTCGGCCCATTATAGGTAAATCCATCTTTTTGGCCCAAATTTTAATAATATCACATTTTTAAATCGCTCTTATAAAAAATTTATATTTTTGGTACAACTTTGTTGAAAATGACATTTAAGCCAATAAAAGTCCAAATATGGCCCATTTATGAAAATGTTTACATTTTTAGTCCTTGTAGGGTCTCAAATATTGCAACTAACCATGTTAACCAAAATTAATCCCTTTTGACCCCTAATAACCGTGGGTTGCTTAATTAAGACCCATCTTTTGTTAAAATTGGCATATTTAACCTATTAAAAACCGTGAAGGCCTATATAGAAGCCCATTTGTTAAATTTTTGCACTTTTTGGCCCCTCTAAGACCATGAATGTCACAAATATCCATTTTGCTTTAAAATGAATATTTTGGTCCTCTCAAAATCGTGAGTTACATAAGAACCTCACCTTTTGTTTATTTAGTCAAAAATGGCCCTTTATACGATTTTGGTTAGTTTTCACACATTCTTATCTTGTTTAATCATTTTCATCACACAGTATGTCACATAAGATGGTTTAGTTTACAAACATCACCAAATATGGTGGATATTTCGAATTTGGTAAAGATCTAGCATGTTTTCATAACATAAACACAACATATAACATGAAAACACACGTATGCATGCATAAACACATAGATCTACACAGAACAACTTGTATTCTCGCCCAAAACATAGTGAAAACCAAAAACAGGGGGTATGAACTCACTTTGGGTTGTTGTTCTCAGTTTGAAGAAAATTTTGGCCCTAGATGTTTCCTTGAGAAGATTTTCAAGATCTATGAAGTTTTAAGAGCATGATCATGAAATGAGAGTGGTTTAAGGAGAGATTTTTAGTGTAAACTTAAAGTTAAGACATAGAGTTAAACAAAAACTTACCAAGTTGGGATCTTTGGTGTGGAACTCTTGAACACCCTCACACACTCACAATTTTGGAAGGGAAGTATGAGAGGGAAAAAGATGAGAGAATAGTGAGTTTGAAATGAAGAATGATGGTGGAGAGTCCTTATGGCCGAGAATTTGAAGAGAAGAGAGGGAGTGAGAGAACCTTGCATAGAAGTATGGGATTTACCTTGTTGTATGGTGCTTATTGTGTAATCCATGCAACATTGAGGTGTCAAGGTTTCCATCCTCTTATTATTTCTTTTTTTAGTTGGGTCGAGAACAAGGGAGAAGAACAAGAAAGGAGAAAAAGTTTGGGCCTTACTTGCTTGATTTTAATATTATGAAGCCCAAGTTGATGGTTTTCGGCCCATTAGGCCCTTATGAGGGTTCATGGCCCAAAGGTGGTAAGGGATGGGGTTTACGGCCCAATAGGGTGGCACGGCCCATGGTAAATAAGTGAGTTATTTTAGACCCAACTGCTATGGTTTGATGAATGAGGGCCCAACTAGAGCCCAAATGGATTTCATTGGCCCAAAATCATCAAATAGAAGGTTTACTGGCCCATCAGGCCCAATAAGAAGATCCTAGTCCCTAATAAATTTGAACCGGGATTTTTAGGGTTTCAGACCCATAGTTAAGTAAATGAGATGTATTGTATTAGGTTTTGAACTCCACTCAGGAGTTTTGATTCAAATTGATGATTTTGATTGAGCATAGAGTATGACACCCATTTAGAATACAAGTCTTCCAATAGTTGATGTTTACATGAGGACAAAATTCCCTAGCTAAAATGCTAGTTGTGATTATAGTTACATTTATGGTCCCTCAGTTATTCTTGTATTAACACAATATATCTTTCAAGTTATACTATAGTCCCTTAAGTGTTTATTAATCAAATCATTATACCCTTTATAATAAAATCTTATCCAAATCATTTAATTCGTTCTTATTTATATTATTTAATTCGTTCTTATTAAATTTATATTCGATAACTAACTTCATAAAAAGTATCCAGTCAATTATTATCGAAAAATGGGTGTAACGGAAAAATTATCGTTTCACTATTTGGGTTTACCCTTAAATGTATTATACCAAATACAATTTATAACATAATTTGTAATTTTAGGTTCGTTACAACTTTCTTTAGTATTATTTATCCAAATTTTTTTTAACGTTTGTTTTAGCCATATCTATTAAGTTTTTAAAATATTTTTTTTACACAAATATTATATAAACATAATATTTGTCAAATGTCCACACATATAACATATACTCGAATAATTATCTTTCACTTATTCTTAAAAGGTTACAATCGTCAACCGATGTAAATACAAATTTTATAATTATGCCAAGCATGAAACGCGAGCGTTACAGGATGCAACCATCTTCAGGTCATGAACATACACTCGTCAGGTCGGGAGAGCCATCCGAAAACGCGTTCTCATATCTGGTCTGTCATGACATGTCGCTACATATGGTTTTCCCTAAAAAACATGCCGTTAACTCATTTATACTATACACTGATCCATCATGGGAGAGGGTGTTACAAACAGAGCTTGAAGCTTTAAATATCTACAAGTTTCTCATCAAACCAATTAGGGTTTGGTTCAATTAAGAATGAGACTCTATATCGTAAAATCCTTAATAAATTCATCAACTAATTTGTAACGCCCGTGTTTCTGGGCTTGCCATTTTTAGCAATGTAATAGTCTAGGTTAACCTTGTAAGTTGAAATAATAAGAATGTATTATTTGTGAATTATGTGAATTATGTGATTTATGTGTTTATTTTCTTGATTTTTATAATTTAATGAATTAAGAATAAAATAAGCATTAAAATTAAAGTGTGAGATAATCCCGATATCTTTGCATAAAGCTGTAGTGGTCGAAACAAGGACTCCGGAGATATAAGGAATGCCAAAATCCGAGTTATAACGAAGAAGTTATGACCTGTCGAAGTTTCGCGACAGAACCGGCACGACGCCGAGTGACGTAAAATATGAATTTAAGATAGAGCGATATTTAGCCTTAGAGATCTAAACAAAAGTCGTAGAGTTCGTTAAACCGAGAGCGTGCATAAAAGGAACGCCCAAATCTGACTTCGTATGAGGAAGTTATGATTTTCTGAAGTTTCGACGTGGCAGTATGCAGCCCGAATACTCGATTTGAGATCGAGCGGTTTTTAGCCGAAACAATCTAAATGATACTTGAAGATCTTGTTGTTAGTAGCGAAACGATGAAAAGTTAGGCGAGAACGGACGTCAGACGAAGAAGTTATGAATTTATAACGAAGTTTTTCTGTCCCGGCCTTCTAAAAATAAATAATAAAAATAAAAGTCAAAATTAGCTGACGGAGTCTAAATGAAAGTTGTAGAGTATGGTCTGACCTTCGCGTGGATATAAAGAACGTCGAAAACGGAGCTCGTATGCGAAAGTTACGCAATTTAGAAGTTTGACAAGTCAATTACGCCCCGCGTACTCAGTCGGATGCAACTTGTCTGACCAATACTCGAGTGCCACCAGTCGACGCACGCAGTGACGTCAAAGTATGCCCCGCGTAACGCGAGTACGCCCCGCGTAATTTGAGATTACGCCCCGCGTAATCCCAGACCCAGCAGCCTATAAATAGAACTCGAATTCAACCATTTTCTCTTGTTCAAACTCTTCCCTCTCTCTAAGTTTTGCCTCGTTTTGCGTGTCATTTATGCCCCAAAGCCCCGGTATCATTCCCGAGCCCCGAAGCAAGATCCGAAGCCCCGAGGATCCCGAAGAGCGTTATTCCCGAGCCGAAACGCTGCCCGTGAGGAGCCCGGTTTTGTGAAGATCTTCCAGATCTACGGAGAAACACCTCTTCTGCAAGCCGTAGTGCTGCCCGATCATCTTCTGATCAGGTGAGTGTGTAGTTATTTTTCATTCCAACGCAATATTATGAAGTATTTCTTATAAAATACGTGTTATGTGTATATATTTGGTTGTTATACGTGTGAGTGTATATTCACTCTCTTCTATCTTATAGATCTGATGTATTCTCTATGAAATACGTGTTATGTGTGTATGCCTCATCTGTTATGTGGAATATGTATTGCTTAAAGCATGTTATACAGGTTTTTAAACTATGTATAAAAATGTATATTTTTATCTACTAATATGTTGGGTAGAACATGGGTAGATAATTGGTGTGTAATAAACAGATGAGAGGCCTCGGTGTTATTGGTGTTATTCTAGTCATTCAGCAGAGTATGGATGACGACCACGGACTATTCTAGATTGTCCTGTGGAACACTAGCAGGCTCATTACATGTAGGTGTTGTGAACGACGTGTTCACCGGTGTACTCTATCCCCCACATGGTTGCCTTTAGGACACTTATTGTTGAGGAAACCCCTCTGCAGTAATGTTCGTCCCGATGAAAAATCCTGAAATAGATTCCTTATAATAGACGTTATTTTTAGGAACGTAAGGTGAGGATAACGGGAATGGGTAATCGGGTTTATTGTTGATTGTTGAAATTAAATATAATTATTGTGGGTTGAAAACCCTATATGCTCACCAGGTTCCCAAGCCTGACCCACTCAGATGATTTATTTTACAGGAAGTGGCGCAAGAGCTTAAGATGGGCGAACATCAAGTTGTTTTGTTTACAAGTCTGTATATGTATATATTTGTTGAATGACTTGTAATGCTATCGTTTATGCTTATGATCTATATCGGAACATGACATCTCGACTTTTGATTATGAAATGAAATCATATCTCTTTATGAAATGTTTTGATAAATATCTATTTTATCATGTTTTGTTTTTGGGAACAAATTCCGCATCTCTTTTAAAATTAAAAGGATTTACTCTGAAAATTATTTTAAAAAGCATAAATGAAATCGGTCTTTTCTGGCCGAGATTTTGGGGATGTCACATAATCTCCGTTATAATCACCATCATTGGATTTGTGGCTCAACCCCAAACCCTAGGTTTGCATATAGAGAGAAATGAGTAGGAGATTATATCTTCAAGACTTCAAGTACTTAGACGAATCCATAACTTCAAAATTCCTTAAATTCTTCAAAAGCTAACCCCATTTCTTTGTTGAATACTCTCCATCTAAATGCGCTATCCCTCTCCAAATCGTGTTCTACAACTAATGGGGAAACGACTCACCTAAATAGGGGTGCAAACGAGCCAAGCTACTCGTGAGCTACTCGAGATCGGATCGTTAAAAGCTCGACTCCAAATCGATTTTAACTGAGCCCGAGCCGAGCTCGAGCTTAATATTAAGCTCGTTTATTAAACGAGCTCGAGCCCGAGCCCATGTCACTAAGCTCGATTAGGCTCGCGAGCCTAAACGAGCCTTTATATAATATAATTTATTATTTTTTTTTATATATTAAAATAAAAACATATTTCAGGATTAGGGATTTAGGGTATTAGTAAACGAGCTTCTTAACGAGCTCAAGCCGAGCTTAAGCTTATTTAGACACGTCAGACAGAAAACGAGCCGAGCCCGAGCCCGAGTCGAGCTTGTATAATTATTCACGAGCTCGAGCCGAGCACAGTACAAGAAGCTCGAATCGAGCCGAGCTCGAGCTCGAGCCTCGTATAACTTAAACGATCCCGAGCCGAGCCTGACCAGGCTCGGGCTCGGTTCGGCTCGTTTGCACCCCTACACCTAAATAACTTCTATCTTCCACCATTTGGTACATATGACTCTGATAACTTTCATTCTTCTAAAATTTAACACCATTCTTCAAAAGCTAACCCCATTATGAAACTACCTTCATTTATACTTTGACTAGTAAATTACTTACTATTAGCTATTTAATTGGTCATTGACTAGTCCACACTAGCCCTTTAAATTTGTAAGTTGGCAAAATTAATCCCTCAACTTTAGTCTTTATCTTTGAATTCTATTATAAACCTCATTTTAAATTCTTTATTAAAATATTGAACTTTCTTTAATAATTTTCATTTTAAATTATTATTTTTTATTTTTTATTTAATTAAAAATTTAAATTACCTATAATTAAGGATGTTACAATTACCTTTCTATAAAGACGATTCTATCCTTCGAATCATGGATTCCAGGAATAATCGCAAATATCTTTTCTTTATTTCCTCTTACATCTCACATATAACTTTTGGCCCCGAAGTATGCTTCCACTTGACTAGCACGAGGTAGAACATTATTCTTCTCAAAATTTTCACTTTGTTCCAACTTTTCTATCGATCTCTTGCTCTCATTAATTTAAATTTCGTCTAAAGATATGAAATCAACCTTATCTCCAAACCATTTTCTCAAGTAACATACATGAAACACATTGTTGATCACTTTCGTTGGGAAAGACATCCCTCTGCCAATAGGTTAAAATTTCAAGTCTTATTTGAGACCAGGATGTAGTTTAGATTAGATTAATGAACGTGTGCGTTAGTTGTTAAAAAAAACTTATTTTGGAAAAAGATGTAAATTAGACAATAGTGGAGGGATTATCTTTGTAATTCACCCGTTTCGGAATTTTGGAAGTTTAAACTGTACCCCTATCCCGCTCTCACGCCCCCACCCTCTCCCCTACATATATAGACATTACATCCGCTCACTACCACTCACAGACTGTCTATGGCTTCCGCATGATGCATTTTGAAGGAGCCCTAGCTCTGCTGCTCTATTCAGACCACCATTACTGATTTGGTTCTCGGATCGAGCTCTCGAATGCAGAGTAAGCTCACAAACATCTCTCTCTCTCTCTCTCTCACGCACATCCACCCAACCACATTATTCATCGTAAAGACCTCGCACATAGAAATTTCAGCTTCAAAACGCATTTTAAAAGTTTATGTTTTATGGATCCATTTTTGTGATTGCATTTTAATTTTTGAATTTAAAATGAACGAAATGAACAGATCTGTAATTTTGCCTCACGGATTTTATTATTTCTATTTTTCAAAATTCTCTACCTAACGTCGTTGACCTCATTTTGCACTTGAAGTCAAATTATTTCAAGCTTTTGAAAATCGAACTCAAATTTTCTAGTGGGAGTGAAATGTGTGTTGGCAGGACAAAAAAATTGTTTTTTGGCCAACCAATTGATGAATCTGGCGTTCGATCTGCAGATGTACTTGTATAGCTGTAGATTAATCTGGAAGTAACATGAAGGGTTCTGACAATTCCTTGACATTTTAGTTTTATTTCGATTTCGTTGTTTTGTGTTATTTTATTCTTATAAATTATTTATGGAACTGTGAGTTAGCTTTTTATATTACAGGCATGTTCTTAAAACACGAAGCCTTAGATTTGTTACTCTATTCTGATTCGAGTTTATCAGTACGAAAACGTTCCTGTATTTGATATGCTTGTAAACCATTCTTACTTTCTAAATTCTTTTGGAGAAAATCTTAATTTCTTACTGAATGGCTCCGATGTTATTAGGATCTAGAGATCTACCTGGATAAGATGCTGTAAATGTTCCCAAATGGCTCCGATGTTATGCATAACCTAATCGAACCTCAATTGCTTATAGATTTGGTGTTGAATTACAAGGCCAAGTGAAAAGATTCTACATTTCTTTATTTCAATTTCACCATCAAACAATGGAAAATAGTTATAAGAGGACAGGACCTATCTGTTATGTTTCTAGGCAGATGTAAGAATTCTATTATGATTATGTGTTGGAAATTTTCTTGCTTTATGGCACTTTATGTGGTTCTGTTTATATCTTAATGTTCTGTTTTTAGTCTATAAAAGCTTAATACTACAAAAGAAAATCACAATCTTTTCAAACTTTGCTGCAACTATTCTGCAAAATAAGTATGTTACAAGCTGCTAACCTGAATCTACATGTTGTAGCTGCAGAATTCATGGAAAGAAAGTCAATCTAACCTCATGAACCACTCTATGGCAAGACAAGCAGATATGAACAAAGAAAATGTACATTCTGCCAACATTCAAAAGCCCACTGAAAGGATTACTAGAGCACGTGCTAAAGCCTTGGGCATATCTGGAAATTTACCTCCACTACACCCTCTGGCTAAACAAGAACCCAAACAGGGTCAACAACCAAAGTCTAAAAGAGGGCCATCTGATAACAAATTCTCCTCCATTGATGTTGGCTCAAGCTTTCAGTCCAAAAGGAGGGCTGTTTTCAAAGATGTCAGTAACATGCCCTTTGATGATTTAAATATCAAGGTCATCAATGACATGGCAAATCTGGAACCAGCTGTTTGTGTCACTAACATGGCCTTTGATGATTTAAGTATGAAGGTCATCTATGACATGGTGAAAGTGGAGCCAGCTGTTTGTGTGGGCTCTCAGGGGCAAAAGGGGAAGGTAAAAGAAATTGAAGATATGAACAAACAGAGCATAAAGGAATTAAGAGAAATAACTTCACAGCTTTCCATTAAAGTTGATTCCTCAAATGATGAAGAAATTCTTGACATTGATTCTAAGCACAAAGATCCACAGATGTGCAGTTTATATGCTGTTGAATTATATAACAATTTACGTGTCACAGAGGTACTCTTTTTTTCGTTAATACTTAATGCCCCATTTTTTTTATAACTTCTATTTATATGTGCAATGCACTTTTGTATTTTATCCATAATAACAACATACTTACCTTTCTTTATCAATAATAACAATATATAAGATGAAACTTGTAAATAATAAAGGTAGGTAAGTACATTTCTGATTTCTGTTTGGTTAAAAACATGTATATTGCTATTATGAGTTGTTATTTCCTCCAATTTTCAATAACTTACAAATATTAAAGGAAATTCTTAATTACTTCTTTTTTCATCACAGCTAAAATGGAGATCTTCATCTGATTATATGCAAACAGTACAACAAGACATCACACAAGAAATGCGTGGCATTCTTGTTGATTGGCTTGTGGAGGTAAGCTTACGAACATAATTCATTTTCTACAAGAAATCATCATATATTAAATCTGTTATTATTATTTATAACAAAACTTTTTAAATTTATTTTTGATGTGTAGGTTTGTGAAGAATATAGGCTAGCATCTGAAACACTTTACTTAACAGTCACTCTTATTGATCGTTGTCTCTCTAAAATGTACATTGAAAAACAAAGACTTCAATTGCTTGGAATAACCTGCATGCTCATCGCCTCGTTAGTTCTCTTATTTTCTTTTATAAATTTTACACAAACCATCATTTACAAAAATTTGTATATTAATATATCCTTTTATTTATAAAACCTTAAGGAAATATGAAGAAATTTGTGCCCCGCGTGTTGAAGACTTCTGTTTCATCACAGATGGCACCTACACTAGAAGAGAGGTATGTCATATGTTCATCAATCGCTACTACTAATTACAATAAAACTTTTGTGTGAAAAATATAAAAAAAATTAAGTTTATTAATCAGGTATTGGACATGGAGTATCAAGTTCTTGAAATTTTAAGCTTTAATCTGTCTGTTCCAACTGTAAAAAAGTTCCTTCGGTAAACTTCCCTTTCCACTTTTTTTATAAAACAATTCAAAACTTTTAAATTTCTAATACACAATGATTTATGATTTATTTTCAGGAGATTTATTTTAGCAGCACAAAGTTCTTACAAGGTACATAAAGTCATAAATAAACATACTACCACAATAATATAAAGTTTTTTTTTTTTTTTTTTTTAAGCAAATGTAAATGATTAAAAATAAATTTATATGCAGGTTTCATTTGTAGAGTTTGAATATCTGGCAAACTATTTAGCAGAATTAACACTGACTGAGTACGAATTTTTAAAGTTTCTACCATCTCTTGTTGCTGCATCAGCTGTGTTCTTAGCTAAATGGACACTTGATCAGATTGAACATCCATGGGTCTGTTTAATTTCTTTACTTCTTAATTTTAATTCTAATCCAAGTTTAGCAGAAATTAAGGTTTAAAATTAACCTTAAATATTTATTGCAGAATCCTACCTTAGAACATTATACTAATTATAAAGCATCGGACCTTAAAGCAACGGTTTTTGCACTGCAAGGCATTCAACTTAACAATTCACCCCGCCTTCTTGCAATACGCCAAAAGTACAGACAAAAACAGGTAAAAAAAAAAAGTGAAACAATGTTACTGTTACTGTTGTTTATTTTGTGTTATGTGGTCTGATGATAGTTGTTTTGTGATGACAGTATAAAAGTGTTGCAACCTTAACCTCGCCAAAACCTGTGATGCCGTTGACCTAATGGTTGACTTGACTAGATGCTGACGTGTGAACATAAGACAAAATGATTTATCCGCAAGGAACAGGAGCTGGTTGTGTTGTAACTTGTAACTTTTCGAGAGCTGTCTGTGTGCATCTCGCACATATGGCTGCTATATAATTAAATTAACAGCTTGTATCTAAAACAATTCATTGATGTTTACAGTTATAAAATTCTATTTGTTGATTATTATATTTTCATTTTATTTTTATGGACTAGAAGTTTATATGGGCTGGGCTGGTTAACACTGTTCCAAAAGAAAGCCCACTGGTGTTGAAACTGGACTACCGGTCCAAACCCTTTGTCGCTGTGGTGGAACATTATTAACAGTTAATCATGTAAATATAATATATATTATAGTTATAGTTATAGTATAATAATAAGGTAGATTGATTTTTAATTAAACATTATACACGTTTTATCAACATTATTCTTTTAAACAATAAAAAGTAAAATTTGTTTATTACTTTTGTTAAAAGGATTTCCTTTTCATCTTAAGATGCTTTTGACCCACTATGAACGTTTTCAAAATTGGGTAAGGTATCAAGTAGTAAAGCTGTGCAATCAATATATTAATTAAAGTATTATGATGTTGTAGATATATCTTGAATATATTTATACTATCCTATTGCTTTTTTAGAGGGATAGCTTTCACGAAGATGAAACAATTTGCATTATATTTTTGAAAACTGCAAGGTATAAAAATACAATTTGCTCCTTTATCAATGTAAATTATATAGAGTAAAATTATTTTAACAACCAATTTTTTCGTGAGAATTTGAAAACCGATTGTTTTAACTTTTTTTTTTTCTTTCAAAACACCTCCACAGGCACCTAAACATCTTGTTTGGACTAATCACATATCCAAAAGTTAAACACAAGCGGCATCATCTTCACAGTCAGTGTGAGTTCGAATGCAGAAAATTGTCTCATTTATAAACGACCACATAAGACATCTTGATATGCGTTTGGAGAATCTTCCAAGGTTGTATATGTCAAGTTATCCTCAATTTCTCCATCTTTAGAAGATTTAATATCACAACTTAATCCAATCCTGACTTGCAAACGTCCAAAATCATTTCATTTCTTTAATAAAACGAACATTTGTGAATACAATATCTTAATATAATATTTTTATCCGAACATTATGTACTTATATGTATTTTCCATTACATACATCTTTAATCACATCAACTTGATACGACTCAAAATGATCACTCAACTGTTTTATTTTGCGAACCATCAGTTGGTGCGTGCATGGCATAAAAAATTAGTAATACAATATACATTTTAAAGACGTAACAAAATGTGATAAAGATTAAAAATGTAGGACTCATACATTTTACTTTTCATGGTGTTCCTCAATATTCTTAATCTTGTCATTTATAACATGCACAATATAAAAAACAAAAGTTCCTCTATGAGAAGATAAACATTTTACTTTTCATGGTGTTCCTCATCATTCTTAATCTTGTCGTACATTTTATTTTTCATAGTGTTGCTACATTAAACATTCCCACTTGCACTCGATACATTATATTTGTTAGTTAATAATCATGAGAAAGTAAACATCTCGTTAAATTAGTAACCTAATCTTTATATTCAACCAAATGGTTGATTCCATGTTGCTAAATCTTGTCATTCAAAACCTCCTACATACCAAACATTAACATGTTGATATCAAAAAATAAAATTATTGAAATATTGGTATCTTTAAGTGTCCTACTTGCGTTCAGAAATTACCTTAGTTACTTCAGTTTCATAAATATCAAATCCACTATCATATGTCAATTCGATTAAACGAGACACTTGTCTGTGTTGGCATTTTTTAACCTGATGGCCGACTTGCTTCTTAGATGGTAGCATCATGGACGCTTTCAAGACTTTATGTAACATCCCAAAAATAGTAGCAAAGATTTTCATTTTTAAACCATCAAGTCATACAATAATATATGCCAAAACCAACGTAGTAAAAATGTACTTCTCAAACATCAGAGTAAATCAAAAGTAATCAGTGCTAAAAAGCCTTCAGGAGATGCGATGCAGTCAAGCCAAACTTTCCCTTTGGAATTGGAAGTACCTTAAAATGTTTAAGCCACAAACTGTAAAGACAAAGCTTAGTGAGTTGCCCAAAATACCATATATCATTCAATAAGCCTAACCCGACATACAAATGGGCCCATCCCAACATATCCATGCGCCCAACTCAACATACAAATGGGCCCAACCCAACATGCATACCAATAGGACCAACCCAACATATCAATAGGACCAACCCAACATAGCAATAGGCCCAACCCAACACACAATGCAAGAGTCATAAAGACAGCTAACATCATACACGGTATAGTGAGCAGACTCACCTGACTCACGAAATCAGCTAAACCACAACTCAATGCCCCGTAATAGATGATACAACACTCTTATTAAAGCATACAAGGTCCAATCTTAATCTACACATTGAATCCAACAATCTTGACAAAAAGTAAACCTAGGTCAACAAGTCAATGGTCAAAGTCAAAGTCAACAGCTAACAATATCAACCATTAAGCCTCACATCGTGACCAACCCTTGGTCACGTCGTGAGAACACACTCAACCCAATTTCAACTCGTCTCGCCCCACCTCATTCAACTCAGTTATAGACAACCCACACAGCAAGCATCACGACGTGAACCCTCCTTGGTCACGTTGTGAGCACAACATGACGAGATAGTTGCGGAAACTTCAATCTTCATGTCGTGACATCTTCAATGTTACGTCGTGACCACAATCTAAGACAAAAACTTAATGGTTTGAGTCCTTAATCCATTAGGTCTTCAACTCCCACTTTCCAGAAAGCTTTAAGGGACTCTATAGGTTCATAAAAATGACAAGTTTATGGACATGCATTCTCCATGCATGTCCTTTGCCCAACCTAGGTTAAAAGCCAAGAAAATGACCCAAAACTCATGCAAGGATCATAAATCATAGCAAATTCTTAGATCCATAATATATGATGCTCTAGGGACTCAGGAGGACCATAAAGTTGCCAACTTTATTCCATCCATTTACTCAAATCAAAACCATGAGCCAAAAGGGACCAAAACAACTTGGATCTAAGAGAATAAACCACAAATGTAGGGGCTTGAATCCTTACAAATGGTCCAAAAGGTGATATCAAAGATGAGAAGATGATGCTTGCTTAATCCTCACCCTAATCCTCCTTTTACTTCCTTCAAAGAGTACCAAAACCACCAAAGATGAGCCAAAACCACCAAGATAGATTAGGGTTACGATTTTTTTGAGGTTTGAGGGTGATACAGGATGACCGTGAACCCTAAATCAAGTTAATAGGGTTTATATATGAAGTAAGCCCTAAAAGATCATAGGCTTGGGTTGCAACATTCCTCACGTCGTGGACACATACGTGTCGTGTTGTGACCACAATCTAGATATACGTTCTTCACTTTGGCTTATCATGTCATGACTTCCTTATAGCCACATCGTATGTAACAAACATGTTCCAGGTACTTTTCATTTTTGGCATTTAGTATAAAATCCTTGCAAAAACAATCCTTACGCGGGGTGTACCTTATGGGTACGTCGTGCATAACACGTTAAATGAAGTCGCAGATTCCCCTATGTATGTTGGGCGTACGTATGAGTACACTGGGCATACTCACGCAAGTCCCAAACCCTAATTTTCAGGGTTTGGACCCTATTTAAAGGACTTTATGGTCTCAAAACCTCCCTTACCTCCAACCTCTATCCCTCTTAGCCCTCTTCTAGAAACCCTAATTCTTGTGTGTGACTTTTGAAGCTTTATAGTGATATTTTGGTGTTCTTGGTGGTGAAGAAAGACCTTTGAAGTTGTGATGTTGCACTCGGGCTCTCAGATCCAAAATATACACACCTTTATGCATCTTTAGTAGGCATAAAGTTCAAATCTTGAGGCTTACTTTGATAGATCTTATTAGGATTGCTAGTTTATGACATTTTTGTCCCCAAAACCTTGATCTAATGAGTATGGTATACTTTATACCTTTTAAGATGTCCTTTCAGATGATTTTGGGTGTTTGGAGACATAAAAATGCAAGCTTAGTCCTTTGTATTCATCCATGCTAGAGTGTGAGTATGGTATACTTTATACCTTTTGAGATGTCCTTTCAAATGATTTTGGGTGTTTGGAGATATAAAAATGCAAGCTTAGTCCTTTGTATTCATCCATGCTAGAGTTATGAGGTTTTAGATGGTAATACAAGATAGGGTTTTAGTTTTGAGCTCCTTGTAGCCATACAAAGGCATAAAAGTTGGAACTTTATGATTTTAGATGTTCATTAGGGTTAGATCTGAATTTTGGACGTTAACTCTTTAAGTATTAAGACCTTAATTAAGAGGTTGGACTTCTAAAGGGTATGTTGCTCATAACCGTGAGTATGTTGGGCGTAGGGGGTTGTCACCCCGTAATCCTTCCAAATCAAAGTTGTATATTATGCATAATAGAGAGTACGCAGGGTGTACTCCTAGAAAACTCATTTGGGCCATTTTTATTGGGCCTTGCGTTGTTAGGGTTTTGGGCCTTGTATTTTGCATCATGTGTAGAAGGGGCAAAATGGTCTTTTGCACCTAGTAAGATAATATATGATTTGGACCTTTGATTATGGGTTAAAATCATATTATTAATTAGGTTTGTCTTTGGGTTTCGATTAGTGTGAGGAGCTGTGATAGCAGCAGCTCGAGCGTGTGATTTAATTATCTTCAGTTAGAGGTGAGTCTTCTCATTGTGATTGTGGGTTGAAGGCACAAATGTTGGACCACCAAATTTCTTATCCATAATGCTATATGTTATGTGACTCTTACATGTTTACATGATTAGGTTGAAATAGACCCCATGAATGGGCCCATTATTGTATGATTGGGTTGAAATAAACCCTAGGGATGGCCCATGAGTGTATGATAGGTTAAAAGAAACCCTAGGGTTGGACCCATGATTGTATATTGGGTTGGAATAGACCCCATGGCTAGGCTCAGTTGCATGTTTGATATGTGGCACTTTGGGAAACTCACTAAGCCTGACGTGATGGCACATAATCCCCCTCATGATTTCGCACTTCTTTTCATTTATACCCTGATGTTTTGTTGACAATTTGTTTTGTGTTTAATCTTACGATACCTCATGTATGAAACTATTGGTTTTTAAAATGAAAAATTTTATCACTGTTTTTGAGTTGTTACATCGTGACACCTGTTTTTTCCCAAAAACCATGCTTTTGACTCCTTAATGCCCTAAAATGATCCATTCTGGAAAATGTGTGTTAGACTTTAATAACTAAATGTAAAAATTAGTAACATTCTCTTGTATTGGTAGCAGTAATGTTATATAGGAGGAATTAGAGCCGCTATCATCCATGTAAAAACTAGTAACAACTAAATAGTAAAATTAGTAACATTCACTTGTACATTCTAGTTGAATAAATAGTATGCTAAGATAATCCATAAACAACATATATTACAAATGAGAAAAACAGTGACACCATATGATCAAAACTTGAACATGTAAATTCCTTATATGTAGAATATAATCATGAATTCAATATCCATTACATTATAAACACAAAATAGTAGCATCATTTATAAAATGCGCACACACACATACTCTCTCTCATATATATTACAACTGAGAAAAACAGTTACACCATATGATCAAAAGTTGAACATGTCAATTCCTTATATGTAGAATATAATCATGAATTCATGATCCATTACATTATAAACACCAAATAGTAGGATCATTTATAAAACACACTATCTCTCTGTAACGAACCAAAAATCTAAGGTAAAATTTTCATTTTTATCATAATCAAAACACTATTGTATCTTTGTCCAGAACACTAAAAAGCGTTTTGAATCAAACAATTATCACTACTATCAAGAGTATCCCCCAAAGTTGCCGCATTGCTTTCTCTCAGGCTTTGAAAACTGCTCTTTATAATGTGATTGCCCAACCTGGCTCGGTTGATGCATGGATTTTTTTGTTACTTCTTCCTCGCTGCACAATGTAAGTGTTTCGGCCCAATAATAGAAAAGAATGTAGGTCTAGGAATAGAAAATACTTACAACAAAGCTCCATCTTGAAGTCATTGGATACATGGGGGAAAGAGGATGGTATCAGGAAGTTAGTTCAAAATATGTTACACAATCCCGAGGTTGGGGCCATGAGACAGGGTGGAGGCATCCTTCAGAAGGAGTCTACATCAAGTAACACCAACATCAGACAATGTCTCCGTAAGGTTGTAGATGGGCATTTTACTGTAACAGTGAAAGTGTTATGCTCATTGGGTGTTGCGCCATATAATGGTGATACTATTAAAGCTTTGGAGGACAAACACCCTTTCAGGCGACCCCCATAATTTCTGAACCTCCCCTTGTATTAGACTTTTATTGTGTATTTGGTTGCATCAAATCTTTCCCTAAAGGAACTTTTTGCGGGAGAGATGGCTTGAGGGCTCAACACTTACTGGATGCCCTTTGTGGAGAAGGGTCTGATATGGCTACATATCTCATACGTGCTATCATTTCGGTGATTAATTTATGGCTAGTGGGAAGATGTCCAACCATTTTGGCAGAGTTTGTTGCATCTGCTCCTCTCACGCCTCTGCTTAAACCTGACAATGGGAGTCGTCCAATTGCAGTAGGCACTATATGGAGATGTATGGTTTCCAAGGTTGCCATGAATGGTATGGGTAAAGAAATGGCCAAGTACCTTAATGATTTTCAGTTCGAGGAAGGTGTGTCCGGGGGTGCTGAGGCTGTGTGACACAGTGCTAATAGGGTGTTGAGTGAACACCATGTTGATGGGTCTCTTGTAATGCTGACAGTGGATTTCTCAAATGCCTTTAACCAGGTGGATAGATCAGCATTGCTCCACGAGGTTAAGAGGATGTGCCCTTCTATTTCTTTGTGGGTGAATTTCTTGTACGGGCAAGCAGCACGACTTTATATCGGAGACCAACATATATGGTCTGCCACTAGGGTGCAACAAGGTGACCCATTGGGCCCTCTTCTTTTTGCTCTCGTTTGGCACCCGCTTGTGCATAAGATTAGAGACAATTGTTAACTCCTTTTCCATGATTGGTATCTAGATAACAGGACTGTCATTGAGGATCCAGAGGAGATGGCTAGAGTGTTAAACATTATTCAGTTGAATGGTCCAGGCTTGGGTCTTGAGTTGAACATCAAGAAAATGGAGATTTTTTGGCCCTCCTGTGATGGTAGGAAGCTTTGTGTTGATTTATTCCCAATGGATATATGGAGAACTTCTTTAGGGGTGAAGCTCCTTGGGGAGGGGGGGGGGGCTGTTAGCAGAGACGCATGGTGTATTAGCGGGTTGGCCATGAAGAGAGCGGTAAATGTTGTTGATTTGATGGGCCTTCTTCCACAACTATGTGACCTGAAGAGTGAGCTCTTTTTTCTTCGATCATGTATGGGGATTGCAAAACTTTTATTTGGTTTAAGGACATGTCATTCGGTGCACATAGAAGAGGCAACTTTGTTCTATGACAAAGGATTGCACAGGTCTATTGAGGATATGATGGTATGTGGAGGCCCTTTCTTTGGAGACATTTAGTGGAATCTAGCTTCCTCACCTATTTGTTTCGGTGGTTTGGGTTTGTACTCGGCATACGAGGTTTCCTCCTACACATTTGTAGCCTCGAGGGCCCAATCTTGGGCATTACAAGACCACATCTTACGTGACAGTGGCATATGTGTTATGGACTCTGATTACCTATGTGCTATGACTCGTCTTCATGATATGATTTCGGGATTCGATTGTAGCGGTTTCACTAATAAGGACACCCCCTCCAAATCCCAAAAAACAATAGTGTGTGCCCTTTTTAGCAAAATCGTCAAATATATGGAAGTCGACTTCGACATGACTGTTAGATAGAAAGCAGTCTTTGAGTGTCTGCGGGCACCTCATGCTCAAGATTTTCTACTAACTATCCATGTTGATGGCCTTGGCCAACATATGTCTCTTGTGGAGTATCGAACCATCCTTCGTTACCACCTCATGATTCGTCTATTCCCAATTGACGATATATGCCCAGTTTGCCGCAAGACATGTTTGGATACCTTTGGGGAACATACGGTTCATTTTAGAGAGATCCCTGGTTTCAAATACATACATGATGTGGTTAGGGATGTTCTATTTAATACTTGTCGGCGTGCTGGTATTTCTGCGAAGAAAGAAGCACAAGTGAACTTTTGATGGACCCGCATGATGGAAGATCCACACTTAGACCGCCCGACATTTTGGTCTTTAGATGGGTAGAAAGGAAGCACGCGTATGTGGATCTTACTAGGGTGTCTCCTCTCGTTGGTTTGAGGAGTGGGGGTTTCAAAGCAGGGCATGTCACTTTTAAAGTCACTGCGTGCAAAGTGGCAAAGCACGAGAATGCATGTATAGAAAATCAACATGTATTTGTACCTTTTGCATTTGATACATTTGGTTTTTTCGCACCAGAGGTAGTGGAGCTCCTCAACAGAGTCCAACAAGTCATGCATTCTAATGTCATATCCCATAGATCTACAGATGTTGTTTTCAAAAGAATTAGTTTTGCCATCCAGAAAGGGATAGCGACGCAGCTTGTTGCCTGTTTGTCTTCCATCGATATGTATTGAGCTATATTAGTGAAATTCATGAATTAAACACATCGTCTATTTCTAAAAAAAATTATCAGATTTGGACCCAAAGATCACATATTATGCAAAACACGGGTGTATGCATTGCAATCGTCCCGAGCTCTTTCATTTGAAAATTGGTGTACCTGAAACAAAAACTGAAAACCGTAAACACGAAGCTTAGTGAGTTCCCCCAATACCACATACCAAACAAACATACTGTCAGACATATATGGGTGCCTGACCTACCGTATCGAGCATATCTGGGAGCGTGACGTACCTTGCCAGCATATTTGGGTGCCCGACCAACCCTGTCAGGCATATCTGAGTACCCGACCTACCCTCTGGTTTATTTCAACCGGTTACGGGGTCTATTTCACCCCTACCTCTACCACATAATATCATACATAACATACTGTCAGACATATATGGGTACCTGACCTACCCCTTTGGACTATTTCTACAAGATATCGGGTCTATTTCACCCCTACCATTACCACATAATATCATACAGAAAGCATCAAACAATACATGCACAACTGATAATTGTCTCAAAGACAATCACCAAACTATAATGTAACAAGTTGGTCGGCCTTGGTGCCTTCGACCCACGTATTCTACAAAGGGAGACTCACCTTGAATGCAGAAGCTCACATAAATAGATCCTTAGTTGTTACCCTGATGACTTCCCGAGCTCCAATACCAAAATATCACCCAATTAGCGATTGGATTCCAAACTATGATCCATAATCCATACTTGGGGGTAAAATGACCATTTTACCACTGACCCAACATGAACCAAATCTCTAAGATCCATAAAGGTCCACTAATGGCCCAATTTTCCAAATTGGGCCTAACCCTTAAATGGGCCTTACCCTAAATCCTAATAACTTATTCTCAATCCAAACCTACATCCTCAGTTGGTCGAGCAATCTACAAGCCCAAATAATAGCCCAAACCCGAGATGACACCGCGAGGCCCAAATCCATCATGGACCTATCCCAAGAAGGCCTGATATCCAAAAGGCCTGAAATATTGAATGGTCAACCCTAGTTAACTTATGGTCCAAGGTCCAAAGTCCAAAAAGTCAACAAAACATGATGAGTCAACCAAACCGAGTACGCCCTATGTACTCATCTAGTACGCCAAGCGTACACCCTTTGGGGCCAGTAAGCGCAACGTACCTGGTGGGTACACCCATCACACTCCCCTGGATTCCAAACTTCTCCGATAAGCACTTAATCACTTCCCCTTGCTCCAACTCTCTGTTCTGATTCATATGGATGACTTTTCAAGTAAAGTTGGCAACTTTACTAGTTTGCATGGCTTAATTGTACTCTAGAACTCAAAAGAGCTTAGTGGATGGTCTTAACTCATGCATGAACTCAAAAACTCCATAAAGCTTTCACCTTTATGAATGAGGGACCCTTACAATGTCCAAATCTACTAGATTGATTTCCTAAAGCAACCTTATCTCACCAAGACCAAGAAAAAGGGACTAAAATACCAAAAACCAACCCAAGGTAGATCTATGAAATGAGAAGACAAGATCAAATCTTTTTACTTCCAATGGACTGCAAAAGATGGAAAACCTTTGGATCTACAAACTCCTTTACAGGTGGTGATTCTTCAACAAGCTCCAAGTTCTTCAAAGTATACAAAAATGCTAAAAAATCCTTCACAATGACTTAAATGTTCCAAGATATGGCTAAAGGTTGTCTTCTAGGGTTTAGGAGGCTGAGGGATGGATATAAGATGAGGGTCATAAAACAAATGAGGTTTAAATAGGGTCAAGGGTCTTAATTTAGGGTTTCATGGCTGAAGAAGTACACCCCGCGTACCCCTTGGTACGTTGATCGTACTTAAAGACCACCCGCATCCATTATCCATAGCTATGTTGGGCGTACTCACGCGCATGCCACTTTGCATGCACGGGACTAATTTGCCAACTATTTCCATTAGATCCAAACCTGTCAATAACTTCAAAATGCCATAACTCCCTCATCTTAGGTCCGTTTCCAATGAACCTTATATCCACGAAAAGGTGGCGAGAATCCCTACTCTCCTAACAACACACCCATACCTTAAAACCTCCCGAACGAAACTCGAAAACCATAAAAGATTGAGATATCTAATTACGATTATATCCTTGGCCTCCAAAGACACAACCGAACACTTGGATCACTAATACCATGACACCCGCCTCCGAAATAGGCTAAATCCTTCCATTCCCAAGTCCCTAAGCCTTATGACAACTAACGATTGGGTCACAACACCGATCAATGAAGCAAATTTAAAACCGAGTGTTACACACACACACACACTCTCTCCCTCTCTCTCTCTCTCTCTCTCTCTCTCCCCCCCCCCCACCAGGAAAAATGATATTACAAATTCATACCAAATAGTCTAAAAAGACCTATTTGTCTTTATCTTAGAAATCCCAACTTGAACTACAAAACTGGAAAGGCACCAACAATGAAAAAAAAGTCCATAACCTCTTATTTAATAAGGAGAGTTGATCAATGAAGACAAAAGAGAAATCTTGCAATAACTTGTCGTCATGCCTTACAATACCAAACAATGCATAACACAAATCTATCTAACTAATTCAATAAGGAGAGTTAAACAACATCTAACTATGTTGAAAAAGGTAATAGAGGTTCTTGATGCAAACAACAAAGATATATAATAAGTTAGTGTTCATTAAGAGGATCAGACATATTTAACAATAACTTTGTCTTTTAAAAATATATTTATGTATGTAGTTTGAAATTAATATGAAAATATTTTAATTATTTGAAAATCAATATATATATTTTTTTCGATATATGTATCAACAAATTTTTCATTACCTATTTTATTAAATGTCAAAGAACCTAATATCATAAATTATTATTTCAAAAATACAGATATGTAACATGAATAAAAAATTATGGTTGTATTCTACAAATAGCAATGATGTATGGCAAATAAAATAAAAAAATTACATTAATGGTCCCCGTGGTTTATCAACTATCACGACTTTAGTCTTTGATAATTTCTTTTGATGGGAATGGTCTTTGTGGTTTCTAAACCTTACAAGGTTGGTCCTAAAACATATGAAATGACATTTTTACCCTTTTTAATTTCCTTTAGATTTTTCTTATATAATTTCTAATTAGTTTTAACTAAAAAAAATGAATGTCAGATTTAGCCCTCCAAACCTACTTCTCTATCAACCTTTACCCCCTTCACATTTTTCTCTCTTTTCACTATCTCTTTTCTTTCTTTCTGGATCGTAGAACAAGCACACACGGACCGTCGGTTCTTGATGTTTCCACTTCCCTATCTCTTAGAGAAAATCTAATTTCAATTTTGATTTTAGCAGCAAGGTGATGGTGTTGGCCTTTGGGATAACTACAAACTACCACATGGAATTCCCAAACCCTTTCTGATGAGCGATGAATCAAGTAACGACGATTGGGTTTAACTGGTCTCCATCCATTGTAGGAGAGGTTTCATCAATGACATAACTAACATTGGTTTGTGAAATTGTAGGTTGGTCAACAACCATTAGAGAAGAGAAAGAGATGAGGGTCGATGACCTGAAATCTGATAACAAAAGGGGAAATGTGTTTTATATAGGAGAATAAGCTTCAGGTAAGAATAGTAATAAGATTGCATTCCAACTTGCTAATTTACCATTGAATGTCGATGGATTTAGATCAAACCTACAACAACATTTTTTCCTGGAAAAAATCAAGCTTTCTTATGGAGCTCCCATGACAACGATTCCACCCAACAAACATATCAAGAATGTTGTCATGGGTCTTTTCTGATCAATTGAGGAACGATAATTTTATTTCAAATGGAATGATGGGGGAATAGTCGGAGGATTTATTGTTTTTGTAGGATCTTTGGAAGTTTCATATGGTAGGCTTGGAAAGAGAGATGATGTGGGTTGATGTGGTATGATAGGAAATAAAGAAATAAAGGTGAGGATGGATTGTCAACAAATGCTGAAAGACAACATTTATTGGCGGTTTAGACATGTTAGTTTCATATGGGGTTACCGAAAAGAATAGAAGAATGGTAGTTGGTGGAGAAGAATGAAAGAAAGAAACATGAGGGAAAAGATGATGAACATGATTAAGGTAATTGATTATTTATCTATTTATTTATTTTTTGTTTTCTTTTTCTTTATAAATAGATTTTATTTATTCAAAGAAAAGATAAAAGAAATTAAAAAGGGAAAAACGATCATTTGTTAGAAACCATAAGGACCAACCACATAAGTTTTAGAAATCACAAGGATCATGTTCGTCAAAAAAATTAGATGAGGCTAAAATCGTGATATTTAGTAAACTATAGGGCCATTTATATAATTTTGTCAATAAAATATATTGTTCATGTTAATAACTATGCTACTAAAAATAAATATATACATGTTAAGAAAAAATAATATAAAGTTAGGATTTTTTTTCCCCAAATTTGGACACAAGGACGATGCTACAGTGTCCAGATGGACTGTCACAATGGACTAATGGAGGGTCAAACTCAAAGGTGACGTTAAATAGATAATCGGTATATCCATCGCCAACAAAACAACAAGAACAAAGATCATTTCAAACAATCAAAAAAGTTGATCACTCTGTGAATCAAATCAATTGATCCGTCGACTTTCGCCACTGCAACGGGATTTCTCCGATTTTGTTCTAATTTAATCGCCGACTCACTGGTTAGTGTTCCTTCTTCTACACTAATGCTACTTATTATGTTTTTATTTCGAGAAAACCAGCTGAAATTCGCAAGAATTTTCGTTGTTGTTTTACTGGGGTTTTAAATGTGCGATTTGATGCGAATCGATTCATTTGTGGATCCGATTGCTGAGTTTCTAGGTATAATAACGTTTTCATAAGTTTATGCAAGTGCCGTGTTGAGTTCTATTACTTCGTTACTATCGATAGACAAGGAATGGTCAACTTTCTGATACTAGATGTGGTGTATTAATCGATTTAATGATGCGATTCTTTGCCAACTTCGATCACTGCACATTTTTAAGAGATATTTAGTGTTCTTGAACAATTGTAAAGCACCGAGTCTATTTCGTGGTTTCGCCTAATTGGACTACACTGAACGATTTTCTGTAGATGCTGAATTTGTTCGTTTCTTAGCGCATAATTTTGATTCCTTTTGTTCATTAATTAAGAGAACTGATTCATTTTTAACATAATCTTCTTTAGATTTTGCATCTTTTCAGATGCTCCTCCTTTGAGTTTGATACTTCATTTTGAGTGGGTGACTGCAAAAGTCACAGGTGAGCAGTTCTTATGAGTATGATTGTGTGATTGGTTTCACAAGTGTGTGTTTGATATCTCGCCATCCCATGTTTTCTCCACTCTGTGATTTGTTGGAGCATCTAGATGGGTGTTCCTGTTCCCACACCAGGGCTACATCGTAAAATTCAAACAAGCAAAGTGCCACTACTAATGGAGAGAACAGAAAGCAATACCGAATGTGAGCATGTGATTAATATAACAACAAATAGCAATGAAGCTTCATCATCTAGCTCAACTCTCAATGGGTCAAACTTAAGACAGAATGAAGATCTCCCTTCAACAAATCAACAATCTCCAGTCTTGCAACATTCTTTATCTACCACAAATGCAAGGAATACATCATTTGCTAGGAGGGGGAATGGGAATGGGAATGGAAACGGAAGGCGTAGGAGTCCATTGAATTCCGGTTACTGGATATCAGTGGAATTAGTGATTACAGTGAGCCAAATTATAGCAGCCATTGTTGTTTTATCTTTGTCAAGGGATGAACACCCTCATGCTCCATTGTTCACATGGGTTATTGGTTATGCTTCTGGATGTGTTGTAACACTCCCTCTTCTCTTTTGGCGTTTTCATAACCGAAATGCTTCAACTCAAGAAGCATCACAGGCTCGTCAAAATTCGACACCTGGCAATCTGTCTGCCATTGCAAGTTCTTTCACTTCATCTTCAAATGGAAGGATTTTGGAAGGGGACAATCGGAACACTGCTGTGACATCTACAAGAAGACTCACAATGGGAGCATTAAGTGCAAGGTATGCAACTTTCTTTCTTTCTTTCCATCTTTTTTATGCTTTATTTTTGTGATTTTATCATACACCAAAACCCTAAATGGGACTTGTTGTTTGCAGAGTGAAAGTGCTTGTTGAATATTTCAAAATGGGATTGGATTGCTTCTTTGCAGTCTGGTTTGTGGTTGGAAATGTGTGGATCTTTGGAGGCCATTCTTCCTCTTCTGAAGCTCCCAACTTGTACAGGTGCCAATTAATCCATTATATATATTTTTTTCTAAAGTTTTGTGAAATCAAAATGAAACTACACTGCTGACTGTTGGTTGTTGTATGATATAACAAACAGGTTGTGTATAGTGTTTCTTACCTTTAGTTGTATCGGGTATGCAATGCCATTCATCTTGTGCACCACAATCTGCTGTTGTCTCCCTTGTATAATATCTGTGTTGGGATTCAGAGAAGATCTTGCACAAAATAGAGGAGCCACTACAGAGTCCATTAATTCTCTTCCCACTTACAAATTCAAGAAACATAAAAATGATAAAGAGAACAACTCTAGTAGTAGTAGCACCTCTGAAGGTGGGATTGTGGCTGCTGGAACTGAAAAGGAACGTGCCATATCAGGAGAAGATGCGGTTAGTCTTTTACACTCACAAAAGTTTACAAGGGCATTTATGTCTTTTACACTCACAAAAGTTTGCAATCTTTCTCCCATTGATACTGGTCTTAATCAAACAATAAACCTTAATGCATGCCAAACGCAATATAACGATGGCTAAATTTGAATAAATGACCAATTTACCCTTCTGTTTGGAAATGATATTTAATAAAACGGTGATTTCCATTTTTAAATAAATCACAGTTTATTTTCTATAAACAGTAATACACATGTAATTATATTTAACCACAATATGATTAATTTAAATCTTTTTTTTTTTGTCTCATAAGAATACACATAAATTTAATTTTCATTGAATTGAAAAAAAAATCCAGGAATTTGTAGTTGCACCGGTTAACTCTTATATATTTTTCCGTAATTTTTTAATGCTTTTGCAAAATTTTAATGTATATTATTATGATTAAAAAGTTATAATATTGTATATTTTTTGTGATACATCTAAAAGGTATTTTTATAAACTTATAAGTGAGTGCAAAGGTTTGAACTTGTAAGCAAGTAGAAATAATAATTTTTATACGCTTATAAATGTATTAAGAAGTTCATAATTATATCTATGTAATAACTTTTATACGCTTATAAATGTATTTAAAAAAAAATATACGTGAGAGAATAGGTAAAGGGTCAGCGTCTTAATACATCAAGTCAGGTTTTTTGGCTTAATGAGTTAAGTCATTCTGTTCAGATTAAGCTCATTAAGTGAGAAAGCAAGAAACCTAACAAAGTATATAATATATATATATATATATATATATATATATATATATATATATATATATATATCTCAACTTACTCAACAGGTGTGTTGCATATGTTTGGCCAAGTATGCAAATGATGATGAATTGAGGGAGTTGCCTTGTTGTCATTTCTTCCACGTGGAGTGTGTTGACAAATGGTTGAAGATTAATGCCACGTGTCCACTTTGCAAGAGTGAAGTCGGTGAGACCATTTTGAGTTCGTTAACGGAAGCAACTGCTAGTTTGAGAAGAAGCACTGTGTATTAGATTTTGAAAAGTTTTTTTTTTTTTTTTTTGTATATGTTAATATGGAAGTCTGTGTTGTTTGATAAGTGAATAGATGTATTACCACAAGCCTATATCTATCCTCTCCTTATATAATCCTTATTTTGTGGTGTTTTTCTTTTTTATTTTGGTAGAAACTACAGTATATATTATATATCATATGGTTTTCAGCCAAGACATTTGTTCATCCTTTTCGGCTTCTGAAATACTAGTTTACTTGTTTTAGTTGACACACCAAATCCTTTATTTTTCATAGATCCATGGCTTATAACATATTAAAATGTATTTTAGGTGGCCATTTAATATGAATACTTATTTGCGGTATGTATTAAAATGTATTTTATGTAGCTATTTAATAATATAAATTAGGCCCTAACGTCGGTAGTTAAAAAAAAAACCAGCCCCAAATGGACACCAGAGGTACTACTCCCTCTTCTCTTCTCTTCTCCATTTATTTCTTTTTTACTTACTCAACAACAGAAGGTTGAAAAAAAAAATTCTAACCTAGTTGTCACTTTTTTATTTTTATTTTATAAACCCTAAAACTCTAATATACGATCTTATTCATCTGATTCTGTAAACCTTAAAATTCTGATGTGATGTTTGTAGGGAAAAAAAAGAAAAAATAACCTAGTTTTTTAGGTAGTCTATTGTTTCAATATGTGATTTTGTAGCATGTTATTGTAATTTAATTGTGTTGTGAATTGTGGGTAGGTTATGTGATTTTTATAGTTCATTGTTTATGCACTTTTGTCAAACTAATTTATTTATTTTTTATTTTTGTGCATACTAGATTAGACTTAATGTTTGTTACTTCACAAAAACCATCAGTCTTTCATATTTCACAAAATGTTCTACGTGTTTTAAAAAAACTGCAGAAATGGTCCCTATGGTTCATCAAGCTACATAAACGGTCTTTATGTTTAATAAAATTAAAGAAATGGCCCCGCCTAATAGCAAAATTACAGAAATGATCCTTTTGTCTCACACAGTTACAGAAATAGTCCATTCCTAAAAGTGATATAACATAATGGTTTCTGCCTAAAAGCAAACTTGCAGAAATTGTCCATGTGTTTCACAGAAATTATATAAATGGTCCCCATGTAAGAGAACATTACAAAAACAGTGTTGATAATGTATGATTAATAAGCCCGATGCAACGCTTGGGCTATCCCACTAGTTTTTATTAAGCTTTGGGTTTGGATTGCTTTTGTGTATAATTTATTTGGAAATCAATAAAGAGATTTACAGCAAGAATAAACATACACTTGAGTTTTTTGTGGTTTAGCTTTGTATTAACGGAGGTTCTGGGCATCTATATGTAAGTTTTTCAGTTATATTTTCAAACACCGGTGTAGTTTTTTTGTAAAAAAAATAACAATATATTTTTTTGGAAAAGATGCAAGCCTCATGAAAATTTAACAATATGAGAAACTTGAGATCAATTCTGCTTCTGACCACTGATATATCATGTATAGCCTCAATCTGGTGATACAATCCATTTCTATAGTCAAATCAAGCAAACCAAAATCAGTTTCTTTATTGGATTTTTGGCTGACATTACTCTGAATTGTCAAAAAATGCGACACGTAGTAATTTTTGTTTTTTCTAGAAGTATTATACACTAGTTAGTAGCTCCAAGAAAATCCGGTAAAAGGTAATAACTTATGTGTTAGGATTTTAGAATGTGACAATTTTGCTTATGCCTCACATCACATTGTTGATCCAAAATAAAAACACATGAATTTTGTTATGGATTAGTCTCGTTTTCAACCAACATAATTATAAGTAGACACAAAATTCATGCATGCACCCTTAATTGTGCATAGTTGTTAATTTCTTCATCATGTTGCTGGTAATTACAAGAAGCTAAGGAAATATATACTATTTTGGAACAGAATAAGTCGATGGAGATAGCAAAGAAAGAATCTAAGATGAAGAGAGAAAGAAGGTTGACTGGTTTTACTTTCTTCCAGATGACATCCATTTAGAAATCCTCAAAAGGGTTCCTGATGCTTTCCTTCGTTATAAGGTTAAGTATGTCTGTAGGCTATGGTTCGATATAATCTCCAACAGGATCTTGCAAGACCATGCTTCTTTTATCCTACAGAATCTGCAAAACAAATGTTAGAAATTTGGGTGTAGAAAGGCTTGGAAATTCTGATAATTGTGATTATCACTTTCAAATCGAAGTATTTGGTGGTACTCCCAAATCTTCAATTGGATAAGACTCAGAGAGACAAGAACCAAGAATGTTTGATGATATTTTCGTATGTACCCGGAAAAAAAAAAAAAAAAAAAGACCAAAACCAACTTTAACAACTTTGTCTGAAAACTGTCATATGACAGTTTTAAACTGTCATAAAACCATAAAAATTGTCATAAAACGGATATATGGATAAGGGTCAAACCAATGGTCAATTATCTGAAAAATCAATTTTTTGATGCATTTTTTAATATAGTAAAAACCAGCCAGGGGCTCTGCCCCTTGGACCCCGCTCCCAGGGGCGCTGCCCCCGGACCCCCTTTCGTTCAGGGGCTTCGCCCCTAAATGACAGTGTACTTTGAAACTTGATCAAACTTAAACAAGTGTGTACTCCACACCTTCCTTACATGTTTAATATTTATCAAGATCATTTTTGGTCAACACAAAGTAATCTCATTGCACTTAAATAACATTGATGATCAAAATCACCAACAACAAACTCCCTATCGACTTGTGGATATAGGGGAAGAAGAAGATGGGATAAAAGTGAAAGAACAATATCTTGAAATAGATTCGCCAGGCGGGATACAACATTGGTGTAACGAGTTTCTTCTGATATCAATTCCCTTGTGAAAAGTGTATTTGTATGTTTTAAATCTAACCACCAATGAAGGATCATATCTTCCCAATTCTGAAATATCTTGGGAAGAGATATAGGTATCGTCGCAAAGTGGAAAAAGATCCAAATGCCTTATATGGATTTAGGGGAGTATATTTGGGGTGATACAGTTTCAATTGAAGGCATGTATATGCATTGGAGAATCCAAGGTACGAATGACTTGGTTTCTGTGGATATGGTGAAAGAGGAAGTTTGCTGAATCAGCCTACCTGTAGCTAGTGATTGTGGTAGAGATGTCTATTCTTTCTTCGAAATGAATGGTTTCCTCACTTTCTTCGATGGAGTTACTACTAAGAATAAATTAAAGCTGTGATATGGGTTCTAAAAGATTTTCATAGGGTGAAGTGGGAAAAGTTAATTCTTACTTTGAAAGCTATCCTCGTAAGCTTTGTAATCTTCCAATACACAATAATCACATAAAGGTTCAACCTTTACACTCATGCAACACTCATAGGGCTTCTTTTAGTGAAATAGCTTCTAAAATGGCAACCTAGGTTCATAACTCCAAAGGAATAACAAAAAGAAGTTGTCCAACTTGTCTTTTAGCAACAAAAGACGAACTAACTTAGATATGTAATTCTAGGCTCGGTCATGTTAACTAACTCGTCTTAAAGAAGTTGTCCGAAAAGATTATGGCAATCGGAGTCCCAAAGATTGAGCACCCAAACCAAGTATGTGAAGGGTGCGTTCTTTCCAAAAAAACCCGAATTCTTTTCCTGGATCACGCAGTTTTTTGGGCTCAAAAACCTCTACAACTTATTCATGCGGACTTATGTGGTCCGATCATACCTACGTCTATTGGAGGGAGTAAATATTTTCTCCTTTTAGTAGACGATTTTAGCCGGTGGATGTGGGTTTATATGCTATCGGAGAAGTCTCAAGCCTTGAGCGCTTTCAAATTGTTTAGGTTGATGGTTGAAAAGAATTCGGTCTATCAAATGAAGACACTTTGAACAGAATGAGGGGGAGAGTTCAATTCAAAAGAATTCTCATTATTTTTTGAATGAAATGGTATTCAAAGGCATCTTACGACACCATATTCGCCTCAATAAAACGGGGTTGTAGAAAGGCGAAATCGGACCGTTATGGACATGGCAAGAAGTTTACTCAAAGGAAGAAATGTCCCGAGAGAGTTTTGGGAAGAAGCGGTTAGACATGCAGTTTATCTTCTCAACTGCCTGCCAACAAAAGCACTTCCTGACAAGATGCCTTATGAAGCATGGTTTGGCAAAAAGCCCAACCTTGAATATCTAAATTTTTTTGGTTGTGTTGTTTTTGCTAAATTTGTAGGTGGTCACCTGAAAAAGCTTGACGATCGAAGTAAGAAGTTGGTGTATTTAGGTGTGGAAGATGGAACTAAAAGCAAATGTTTAATTGATCTGTGATGTGTGTGAAACTAACTAGTATTATCCTTCTTTTTTAATATAAATTAGACACACAATAGACAGTGTACTTGTCAATTGGTGGTATAGTTTAAGCAAGCAGGGTATCGAACACAGGGAATGGTAATTATAAGACTAACTACTAGGATTATCTAAATAAAAACAAGTAATAAAATGGGGTTTTCTCTAGTTTTGCAAGACTAGAAACTTAAATATTCAACTAACACTTAAAGAAAACATTTAACAACTAAGCAAATACAATGCAACTAAATTCAATGATAAAGAGGACTTCTGTTTAGTTTCGAATCATTTGATCATATGGTTAATTTTATGGTAAATGCATTGGATTGATTTTTCTTTGGCTACCGATTAAGGTGATTAGGTTCACATTCGCTATTACTAATCCTTAGAAAACAGATTAATTCAAGCATTGACCAGTTGTCTAAATTAATGAATTTCCTAGTTTATTGGTTCGGGTTAAGTAAGACTTGTAATGGTTAATTACATTGGTTGTTCAATTAACCTCTTGTTGATGGTTCGTCACACAAGCTTACACATTAATTTATCTATTTTCTAGTTAACCATAGTTTGACATTCGCTATTCCTAGACATATAACAATGTTCTCACATAAATCATACGAAATTAGCAATTAAGAGATGTTCATGCAACTTAATATGTTGGTTTATTAACTGAAAATAGTTGTAATTAACACATAAGGTTCTTTAACAAACTTAACAAAACAATATCACTAAATTAATTTAATCCTAACCATAAAATCAATCCATATTCACAAAATCATCTACCCTAAACAGAAGACAAGGGTTTTAGTCCATAATTTCAGTAAAAACAAACTTAAAAACGAAAGCCATTGGTTTAAACATGATTCAATCAAAGGTTAAAGTAAAAATACACTTGACTTGCCTTCAATGTTCCCAAAATTGGATGCTTAGTCTTAATCTTCGAGTTCCTAGGGTTCCAACAACAACTTCAATCGCAACTTAACCTCCAAGGATTTCCAAAGAGAGCCTCAATTCGGGAGTTTGATTTATATTTATAAATTTCAGAAAACAGGTGTCACAACTAGGAATTCTATACCATGTAACAACAACAATGATAACATTTGTGATCCAAAAATGTGAAAGCATGTATGATGCTTATTCAATAACAACAAATTTTCCATCAAACGCTCTATGCAAGCACTTCAAATAGTCAACAAAGAATTGGAAACCCTAGAAATCATGGTTTAGGTCCATTATGGACTAGGATTTCCTTATTAGACCTAATGGGCCAATAAGCTTCCAATCTGATTATTTTGGGCTTAGAACTCTTAAATGAGCTCTAATTTGGACCCACTTCCATTTATTTTAATAATTTGGTCCATATTGGGCCTAGAATGAAATAGAATACCTTAATGGACTTTATTGGGCCATAACTAACCTAATTAGCCCTAATGAGCCATAAAAATCATTTCTTGATTTATTTTGGGTCGTGAACACTCTCCAAAGACCAATTGGGCCAAAAATCATCTAATTGGATCATAATATGAGCTTAAGTAAAAAAAAGGCCCAATCTTTTTTCTTTCTTCTCCCTCTCTCGGCCCAAACCACAAAACATGGGGAGGAAGAGTTGGCTTTCCTACATGACACCTCACAATTTTACATGGGGTATCCATGCACTCTTCTCATACTTCTAAGCAACCCATCACTTCACTCTCTCTCTTCTCCTTTCTTTTTCTTCTTCGGACGAGAACACAAATGGAAGGATACATACACACAATTCACTCAAAACTCTCTCAAAGAACACTCTTACTTCTTCATCAAAAATTTCGATATTTAAGAGCTTTCAATAAGGATTTTCCATAAGAGTCATCATCTTAGGTAAGTTGATGCTTGGATCCATAGTCTAGACTCTTTGTTTTATCAAAAATCTCTCCTTAACTCATACAAAATTTGTGATTTTGCATCTTAGAACACATCTAAGCCAAAGATTCCCCAAGAAGCTTGCTAGGCCGAGAATAGCGTCAAACTTCTTCCATTCTTCTTCAAAACCGAACCCACAAACTCAAGGTGAGTTCATACCCCTCTATTTTCGGCTTTCATGTGTTTTATGGGGGAGAATACAAGTAAAATGTGTAGATCTATGTGTATGTGTGATATCATGTGTTTATGTGATAAATGTGTAACAAAAAGAATAGAAATTTGAGATCTACGGCTCTAAGAGGAATATAAACATGATCTAAGAAGTATTTCACTAAAGCAAGTCAAGAAAAAAATACCCTCTAAGATTAAAATATACATATTGCAACATAAAACACATTTTTGTGCTAAAATTGTCAAACAAACAAAAGTTGGGTTGAAAAATTTCCATTCAGGGTTTTCTTAAGGGCTAAAAGAGTCAAATTAGTAAAAATAATTGTTTTTATGGATATCATACTCTTTTAAGGGCTAGAAGTGTAAATTGTAGTTTAATGTGCCAAATTTTGGGCTTCTCGGCCCATTAAGCCCTAATTTGCGAGAATCCCAATTTTTAAGGGGGTGAAATGATAAAATTCTCAAACAAGGGGTAAAAATGGTAAATGAAACTAATTCAGGGGTCAAAATGATGTATTTTCCAAACAAGGATAAAAAATGTAAACTTTTTGGATTTTGGACCAAAATTGTAAAAGTTACAAAAAGTTTGGGCTTAAACCGAAAACACTTTTCTGGAAGGGCTGAAACTGATAATAGTAAATTTGAACTAAAACCACCACTTAAACAAAGTCTATGGGTAAAAAATGACAAGAAAATGGTTTTAAGGCCTAAATTGTCTTTTTTATATATATAAGGGACTAAAATTGTCATTTTTATTAAAAAATGGCTGAAAAGGTCAACCCAATATTTTGAGTCAATTACTTTATTATTAAGATATTTGGGTTAAAATTTCCAAACCACAACTTATGAAAAATGACAAGATGATTATATATAAATTTCCAAATATCGTTATAAACGACCGTCCGGTTTCGTATCGATACAAATTTAACAATTGTGCAATTAAACATTTCCGACATCTATACTATACCTAAAACAAGTAAACATTAAATCCTTTGGGCTTGAAAGTTCCAAACATGCTTATTGGGCCTTTGTAACCCATTAACATGATTTTTGGGCCCAAGGATAATTATAAATGTTATTGGGTCTTCTATGACCCAATTTCATATTTAAGGGGCCCTCAATGGTTTTTAAGTGCTATTGAGCCTTAGTGGCCCATTAGCATTGCTAGTAAGGTCCAAGTAAATCAAATGCGAAATGGTTCAGCGTGTCCTTCGTATAATCAATAGCCATAAATAATACGCGGGAATAGTACGATCTTGTAATCATCTTCTTATTAGGTCTATCGTCAATCCAAGTAAACAAATACGGGTCGATAATCAATAGTAATCAAAGTCAATTGGGTTTTAGTGAGTAATAACGGGTGGCACCAACGTGTGTCGGTCGTAGTTTGTAGTTATAATTAAAGTCTCCTGGAGGGAGAGCGAGAGTTTGTGTATAGATCTATATGGGGGTGACTCCCCCACACCTCATCTGTTCGCTACAGTTAGACTTGGCTAGTCTAGGGTGACAAAATCTTAAGATCAATTCCGGCGTTCACCAGAGTGCCAAGACAGACGAACTAGTCATTATCATGCATGGTTATAACGACTCACATAAATAAATCCAATATTGATCAAGTAATCAAGATAAATCAAAATCATTCAAGGATGGGATAACAATACGAACAGTTATACGAAATTTTTTCTTATTTTCAGAAAACATCGGGTTTTTCGGGGAAGTTCAACAATTTTTCATTGGTACTTTTAATACGAAGTTTTTCAACTATACACATTTTGAAATCATCATGCATATATTTACAGATCTTCACACTTTTATACAAACAATGGTCTTTTCAGAAACTATCGGATTTTTTGGGTTGTTTTCTTACAAACTATACAAAACATTTTCATATCAAACTTGCTTATGAACTCACCAACATTCCATATGTTGACCATTTTCAAAATAACTTGTATTCTCAGGTAACAGGTAAGCTGAGGAGTAGTACCAAGTTATGTTAGAGTATTGTGCTTTTGAAAACTATCAAACAATTTATGTTATGGATTCGAAATGTTAAAACAATGTATTTGATGTGAACAAAGTCAGTTGTAATATATTGATTCATGGTGATGTTTATGTTATGATTCATGTATATTCATTGTGATGATATTCAAATTTAGTCACGTGAGTCCTCGGACGTTTCCGCCGTTTGGTTCGGGGTGTGACAACAGGGTCTACTCGTCGAGTACATAACCGACTCGCCGAGTCCCCTTTGTAGATTCCGTGTACGGCAAGGACTTTATGTTTTACTTCGCGAACATTTGTGGGTACTCGACGAGTTTTCGATCATATCTTTTGGACTGAAAATACAATTTAAACACAATTAAGTACCTTTTGTCCATAATTTGCAATAAATTAGCAAATAAATAATAAAAATCTATACTAGATACATAGCTAAATATGCACATATCAATCCGCAAGACCGAAAGTTGCGAGTTAGTTGTGATGCTGTTTTTGACGAAAAAGAAAAATGTAATTAGTACAAAAACAAAGAAGAAGAGATGACGACTCCTAAGACCTTTACATTGGAAGAAACTGGAAGGTACTAGACTTATCTAGGTCGATGTATAACATTCTAGAAGCTTGTAATAGATATATATTACAGTAGAATATTATAGAATAAACATGAATGTATGTAGATTTTAGTAATATCTAGAACCTTCAATAAAGTAAGTGGAAACACCTATAAATAGGTGTGAAACTTATTTGCTCCAAACCATTGAAGAAATAATCCAACAAATAAAATTGTAGTAGTCTCTCAAAATGTAAGTTATTTTTCAAGTGGTCTTAATAAAACTATTGATGTTTTCAACAAAAATAATTGTGTTCAACACATCAACAATGAATCGTGGCGGTTCAACATCCTTTTATTAAAGTGTATTTATGAGCAATTTTCGCATTTGAGGTGGAAATATATAATCCAAAATTTGCATATTTTTAAGCTGTTAAAAGTAAGCAACCAATATTCACAAATTTCAAAAAAGATTAATGGTCTATATAGAACCATACTTTCATTTCTTCTTGGTTACAGTATTGTAGTTTGAAAAGGATATTACACAAATATGGCAATATCATCCAAATACAAAGTAAACTTGAGTATATTTTCAAAGTATAATGTCTTAATATAGAATCTACTTAAAGCATGATATCTATAATTGGGTGGATTTTTCAAAGAATGAAATGTTGTAATACACAAACAGATAGAAGTATGTTGTTATTTTTTTAATTTTTCCATAAACATAAAACACTGAGAAGGTTTGGCATTCCCAAGATTACAATTAGTTCATGGTAAACCTTGTAAAGGTATTACGGGGTGGGGCCCAAACCAAAACATAACGACGAACATGATAAATAAATTAAGCTGATAGGAACGAAATGTCCAACAAATACAATCAACAACAAATTGTCAATCATAGTATGTAAAAGTTTTATAAATCCCCAAAATTTGGGATTTAGAATTTAAGGGGAATGTTATAAAAATTAACTATATATGGGATGTTTGTATTTGCAAAGTTCAGGGAGTTATATCTACACTTTTATGAGGTAAAACATTATTAAGATCTTATGGGATGGGGCCCAAACCAAAACATAACGAAAAAATGGAATAAATCTGACACAAAACATCCAACATTTTCTTTACCGAGTTCAACATAGTACCAATCTAAGTTTTTCAAATTGATTTGGTTATGTTATATACAAAATTGATTATGCTCAAAACACGCCTCGAATACTGAAAACCTCACTTGTATTTTCTCATGCCACAAGTACTTTTCATTCATTGCATTTGTCATATTTAAAATATTCCAAGTCGGACTAGTTATTACAATGGAGTGTTAGACTATCCTATCTACACATAATAAAAGGTTTCGCGTGTCCTGGAACAAAAACATATATTTAATTTTATCATCCGAAGACAAAGGAATAACTTCGTTTTTAATGCAACTTATGTGGAAACCGAGTTTACATAGTTCACATCATAATATGTCGTTTTCACAAAAAGTACATGAGCAAGATGGGCATATCCAATGTTATGATTCAATATCGTCATCTTAACGAATCCAATGTGAATGCTAAGCGATTTTGCCTTTTTCACACAATAATAATTCACATTTTGATCTGCAAACACAACAATTCTTGTATTCCTTAGAAGGTTTTGTATCATTCTCATTGCTTTTCTCTGATGAATCTTCATCACTTTCGGAACCAACACAACTTTTTACCCGGAGAATCATAAGCGACATTGCTTTTCCATGTAGAACCGAAATCACCATTGTTTTTTTCCTGAAGAATCAGAATCCCAATTGTTTTTACTTGGATTCATGGTGTCAGATTCAAAAACGAAATCAGGTTGTAAATTAAGAAGCTATAACTTACTTGACTTGGATTCATGATTATGAGATTCACAAACAACAACGACACGACTCGGATAAAAACTCTCCTATGGCTTTATGGTTTTGATAGTTTCTTTTGTATATTTTTGTTCGCATTTGGTAATACAAATCAAAAATGGGTTTCGCATATGAGGTTGTATGGATTGGGGTTAAAGATACGAAGGTGATTATGGTTAATATTCATTTCGTATTTGGTGAGACAAACAACTCAAATGCGAATGAACTAAAAAAAAAATAAATGACTGGAACATGCGAAGAAAGAGGGTGAATGAAGAATGTGAATTTTACAGTAGAATGCGAATTGGGGAAGAAAGCTAAGAATTTCGCATTTTTCTTATACAAATTGATTGATTGATTGATTTGTCTCAATTGTTAATTGCGATATATGAAATACTTATCAAGTTAGGGGCAATATGGTCATTTTGAAGTAAAAGAAGCCTTGGTTATTAAATGAATCATACGAAGGATCTGTTATTTGATTTTGGAATTGGGGCGAATAATTGAACGATTTGGAGTTGCGAATTTGATTTTGAAAAGCCAATCAGTTGGGTTCGCATATGAAAACAGATAAGTTTTGATTTTCGATTAGCAATTGGGTTAATTGGGTTATTGATTGAGGGACGATTCGTGAAGAAAAATGCGAAGTCAAGAAGGACTGTGAAATGTGATTTGTTCAATATTGGAGTCAAATGCAGTTCACGTGTAAAAGTAAAAATGTTCGCATTTGGTAATACAAATCAAAATTGGGTTTCGCATATGAGGTTGTATGGATTGGGGTTAAAGATACGAAGGTGATTATGGTTAATATTCATTTCGTATTTGGTGAGACAAACAACTCAAATGCGAATGAACTAAAAAAAAAATAAATGACTGGAACATGCGAAGAAAGAGGGTGAATGAAGAATGTGAATTTTACAGTAGAATGCGAATTGGGGAAGAAAGCTAAGAATTTCGCATTTTTCTTATACAAATTGATTGATTGATTGATTTGTCTCAATTGTTAATTGCGATATATGAAATACTTATCAAGTTAGGGGCAATATGGTCATTTTGAAGTAAAAGAAGCCTTGGTTATTAAATGAATCATACGAAGGATCTGTTATTTGATTTTGGAATTGGGGCGAATAATCGAACGATTTGGAGTTGCGAATTTGATTTTGAAAAGCCAATCAGTTGGGTTCGCATATGAAAACAGATAAGTTTTGATTTTCGATTAGCAATTGGGTTAATTGGGTTATTGATTGAGGGACGATTCGTGAAGAAAAATGCGAAGTCAAGAAGGACTGTGAAATGTGATTTGTTCAATATTGGAGTCAAATGCAGTTCACGTGTAAAAGTAAAAATGTTCGCATTTGGTAATACAAATCAAAATTGGGTTTCGCATATGAGGTTGTATGGATTGGGGTTAAAGATACGAAGGTGATTATGGTTAATATTCATTTCGTATTTGGTGAGACAAACAACTCAAATGCGAATGAACTAAAAAAAAATGACTGGAACATGCGAAGAAAAAGGGTGAATGAAGAATGTGAATTTTACAGTAGAATGCGAATTGGGGAAGAAAGCTAAGAATTTCGCATTTTTCTTATACAAATTGATTGATTGATTGATTTGTCTTAATTGTTAATTGCGATATATGAAATACTTATCAAGTTAGGGGCAATATGGTCATTTTGAAGTAAAAGAAGCCTTGGTTATTAAATGAATCATACGAAGGATCTGTTATTTGATTTTGGAATTGGGGCGAATAATCGAACGATTTGGAGTTGCGAATTTGATTTTGAAAAGCCAATCAGTTGGGTTCGCATATGAAAACAGATAAGTTTTGATTTTCGATTAGCAATTGGGTTAATTGGGTTATTGATTGAGGGACGATTCGTGAAGAAAAATGCGAAGTCAAGAAGGACTGTGAAATGTGATTTGTTCAATATTGGAGTCAAATGCAGTTCACGTGTAAAAGTAAAAATGTTCGCATTTGGTAATACAAATCAAAATTGGGTTTCGCATATGAGGTTGTATGGATTGGGGTTAAAGATACGAAGGTGATTATGGTTAATATTCATTTCGTATTTGGTGAGACAAACAACTCAAATGCGAATGAACTAAAAAAAAAAAAGACTGGAACATGCGAAGAAAGAGGGTGAATGAAGAATGTGAATTTTACAGTAGAATGCGAATTGGGGAAGAAAGCTAAGAATTTCGCATTTTTCTTATACAAATTGATTGATTGATTGATTTGTCTTAATTGTTAATTGCGATATATGAAATACTTATCAAGTTAGGGGCAATATGGTCATTTTGAAGTAAAAGAAGCCTTGGTTATTAAATGAATCATACGAAGGATCTGTTATTTGATTTTGGAATTGGGGCGAATAATCGAACGATTTGGAGTTGCGAATTTGATTTTGAAAAGCCAATCAGTTGGGTTCGCATATGAAAACAGATAAGTTTTGATTTTGGATTAGCAATTGGGTTAATTGGTTGGTTTATTGATTGAGGGACGATTCGTGAAGAAAAATGCGAAGTCAAGAAGGACTGTGAAATGTGATTTGTTCAATATTGGAGTCAAATGCAGTTCACGTGTAAAAGCAAAAATGTTCGCATTTGGTAATACAAATCAAAATGTTCGCATTTGGTAATAAATATTTAAATATAATTGCTTATGAGTATGAATAATTTTTTATAAAAATAATAATTGAATACATCCATCTTATACCTCCTCATCCATCAAAATCATTTCTATCGAGTATGTGTCGTTCGCATCAAATCTTGACT